>NW_012150696.1:637666-660067 GCF_000956105.1 Propithecus coquereli | reverse complement strand
TCAAGGTTCATCCATGTTGTGGCATGTATCATCAATATTCCATTCTTTTTTATGGGTGAATTGTATTGCATGGATATATGAAGTACTTTTGAATGAGTGTGGATTTGATTATTGGAGTCTTTACCTTGAGAAATTATTTCTGAAATCTCAGCTTTTGAAGTTACTGAAATAGACATTAAAAAATATCTTAAGTTCCTGTTTTTCTGCTGTAGAAGCACTCAGTAGTAGTTCACCAGCATGTTTCTGAATAGCCCTGTTATGAATATCCCTGTAACCTTTTTACCAAATTTATATCTAGAGTAATAAGATGGAAGGGCATTAGAAATTACCTGGTACAACTTTTCAATTTTATAAATTAGAAGGATGAATGACTAACCTAAGGCCAGATTGCTGGTACTCTGGACAGTAATGTAGTACTTTATGTATGTACTTAATTTTACCTAGACCTTATTATGGTTTTGAAAATGATACTAATCACTTTTGATAGAGCGGAAAAATGCTAATGTAATTTCGGAGTTTGCAAGTAGGTGGTTTGTATAGTACTGTACCGTGAATGAAAACAAATCCAGACTTAGGTAAGGAGAGTTTATTTGAACAGGAGAAGATGCTTACTACAGGATCTGTAAGCATCTCAAAATAAAACAGAAAATGGCTTTTCTTTTATAGGGAGGGGTAAGCAAAGCTAGCAGGAACTTTGTGGGAGTATGGGCCAAGTGGGTAAGGGTGAGCAGATTGCATGATCAGGATGGTTTAACTGGGAAAAATTTTTTTCTGCAGTCAGCCAGTGGTCAGAATGAGTTATTCAGTTGTTCATCTACTTGCTTAAGGCAAGTAGGGCTAGGCCAGGGTTTCTGGGCTTGTGGGAGGAGAGAAGCCTGACTAAAGTTTGTTCAAGCTAAGTCAGTGGGTAAGTAATAGGCAATTGTGATGAGGACTTGTTGGTCTCCCTGTTGTTTAAAACAAAATCTGTGACCATTAGGGGTAGAACAAGAGTCTTTGTGAACTTGATCTCATTAGATTTGGCCTGATTATTTTACATAGGTGTAGCAAGAATAGTAATTTACCATATAGGTCTTTAAGTTTGCTTTGCTGAAAGTTTTTTAAGGAATCTCAGATTGGACTTTAAAAAGCTTTTTGAGGCCAGGCGCGGTGGCTCACGCCTGTAATCCTAGCTCTCTGGGAGGCCGAGGCGGGCGGGTTGTTTGAGCTCAGGAGGTTCAAGACCAGCCTGAGCAAGAGTGAGATCCCGCCTCTACTAAAATTAGAAAGAAATTAATCGGCCAACTAAAAATATATAGAAAAAATTAGCCGGGCATGGTGGTGCATGCCTATAGTCCCAGTTACTCGGGAGGCTGAGGCAGGAGGATCACTTGAGCCCAGGAGTTTGAGGTTGCTGTGAGCTAGGATGACACCATGGCACTCACTCTAGCCCAGGCAACACAGTGAGACTCTGTCTCAAAAAAAACCACAAAAAACAAGCCAAAAAAAACACTTCTGAAAGTATAAGAAGTTTAATTTCCTTAATTTCTGGAAATCTTAGGAATATTTAATTTATGTATCTTCAAGCTAATCAGAATAGAGCTCTTTTAAAGGTATTTTATAATCTGATTAGGAACACCATCTGAAGGTAGGAAGATATACATACGTATATAACATACATATATACATATACAGACAGACACAAATAGAGAGCTTATACTTCATTTTAAAAGTTTGACTTCATTGGTAGTTTACGTAAAAGAACTGGCTCTTGTCCTTCCCCACTTTTACATTTTATCAGATTGTGTTCTGTGTGAATGAGGTAAGTTGAGGTTATCTGCTCAGTTAATATGAGGTCTGAAGTGTTCCCACCAATATTTGTGGAAGAGACCTTTAAGATTTCTTCTGCCCCAATGTGTAATCATATGGAGACTGTGGATTGAATTTTGAGTGAGGGACTGAAGAGAGACCAAGTAGCTTACTGCTTTGGTCCCCAAACCCTGGGCCACTGACTGGTACCAGTCCATGGCCTGTTAGGAACCAGGCTGCACAGCAGGAGGTGAGTGGCGAGCAGGTGAAGCTTCATCTGTATTTACAGCCACTCCCCATCACTGCATCACAGCATAAGCTCCGCCTCCTGTCAGATCCGCAGTGGCAGTAGATTCTCATAGGAGTGTGAACCCTTCTGTAAACTGCATGCCAGGGATTTAGGTTTCGTGCTTCTTATGAGAATCTAGTGCCTGATCTGAGTTGGAGTTGAGGTGGTGATGCTAGCACTGGGGATTGGCTGCAAATACAGATTATCTTAGTAGAGAGGTTTGACTACAAGTAAATGTACTGTGCTTGAATCATCCTGAACTCAACACTCCCCCCTCCAGCCCCTGCCTCACCCCGTCCATGGAAAAATTGTCTTCCATGAAACGGTCCCTGGTGCCAAAAAGGTGGGGGACCACTGTCTTACTGGGTGTCTCCAAAGCTCATCTGAGTGGGTAAAAGATCCAGCCCCTTTCCAGCACACCCAGTCCCTGAGTCCCTTATGAATCCACTGTGGGGAATGGGGAGCCTAAAGCTCGACTGACTGTAGGGGGTTGAGGGGTTGGAGTGGGAAGGGAAAGGTGTAATGGGGATGGCTGGGGGGGTTGGGGAGGTGTAGGTGGTGTTGGAGGGGGATGGGTCAGAGGATTCAAGGGAGCTGAAGGGAAGGTTGAAGGTGGTAAAAAGGAGGAAGGAAGAATGGGGAATGATGAGAAGGGAGAGGCCTCAGGTGAGCCAGCTTAAGGAGATCTCAAGTTTCTCAAGGAGATCATTGAGGTTCTAAATTTTCTTTAGTAAAATTTTGCTGGTTTGGAGATACTCAACTGAATAAGTGCCATAATGGCAAAGCATGTAGTCAGTGGGAGAAGAAAAGGGAGGGCGTCTGATAGAGTGAAAGGCACCTATGGGATTAGATAATTAAATCATATATAAGAATTTAAAGGAGCTAGGAAAGAGCACTCCTTCGTGAGGAGCCAAGGAAATTCCCTTTTGTAACCTCCCCTAGAGGAGTTGAGGGAAAACAAAAGAGATGTCACACAAGAGCAAGGAATGTTCCTGCTCAAGGGTCAGGGAGAGCCAAAGAAACAGTTTCTTTGCTTGAAACAATCAAAGTAACCCCTTACTGTGTTGCAACAGACAAGATGTCTGGATCACTGGTTCAAGAGTTCTCAGGGAAAGATCCCTGAATCTCTGAACAGGAGGGACACTTGAGTGACTCACAGAAGTGCTATTATCAAGGTGGAGATGGCACACGTTCCTAGCTGAAGTCTAGTCCCCATCCAAGTCATGTCACCATACACATGTCAAATAAAAATAAAGATGGGTTTATGTAGGGAGAGACTTCATTTGAAAAGACTGTTGGAATAGAGAGAATGCTCTGACCACAAGATCTGCAGGTGTTTCAAAATCAAACACAAAAAGGCTTTTCTTTTATAGGTGGGGGTGAGCAGTGCCAGCAGGATCTTTGTGGGAGAGTGGGCAAGTGGTTGGGGGTAGCAGATGACGTGACCAGGGTGCTTTAACAGATGTTTTTTTCCTGCTGTCAGTGGATGTCTGCATGAGTTGTTATGAGAGGATGCTCTGCATCTGCTGGCTTAAGCTTAGGGCTAGCCTAAGTTCAAAAGGTTTGTGGGGAAGAGAGAAGCTTGATAAAACTTTGATCAGGCCAAGTCAACGGATAAGTAGGGGCATTTGTGAGCTCTTGGTCAGTACTTCAAGTACTGTAAAATCCCTTTGGGTTTATGGCAAATATATTTTTAGGTCAGGTTCTAGAAGATTGCTTTTAAATATTAGTAAATATGTGTACCATATTACTGTATTCCGTGAATAGTACTAGGTATTGGTGATAAAATTAGTTATCAGATGTGGCTGCTGTTCCCAAAGGGCTGAGATCCTAGTTGAGGTAGGAAGTATGCTTTAAGAAATGCTAGTATTAAGTAAGCAGTAAGGACTATAAGGGCTCAAAGAAGGAAAGTTGAGGCAATTAGAAAGCTTCACAGAGTAGATAAGATTTGAATCTGGCCTTGAAGGACTTAGATTTGCTTGCTGGGAGGAAGGGAGAGAAGTTTGGAGTGGGCAGGAAAATGAATACATGGTGGTGATGGAGCATGATATACTCTCAGTTTACATGTTGAAAAGCTGTTTGTGTGATGCAGAGACTGTGAAAGATAAATTGAGAGTCCTTGACAGAAGTCATGTGGAGGACTGAGGTACCGAAGATTTTTGGTTTAGGCCAGGGGAGTCAGAAAGCTTTTTCAGTTGGATAAAGTAAAAGTATTAGAAGTAGAAAAGGAAAGGGGGAGTTTCGAGATCACTTACTGTTAGGATTGTTTAGGTCTAAGATCTTGAAGGTCTAGAGCAGGATGGTGGTTCTAAAAATGGAGACGAAGAGGCAGATTTAAAGACATGCTGCAGAAGAGTCAGCAAGACAGTAATTCGCATATTGGGGAAAAGGACAGAGTCAAAAGTGGCTCCAAGGCATGCCTGTAAGATTAGAATTGTGGTATCACTGATGAGGAATTGTTTTGTGGGGGGAAGGTGATGAATTTAATTTAGTGGTAGGTAGAGACAGCCAACAAGAAGTGAGAGGGGCGGAACTGGAAAAGGTGTTTTGGAAATTAGCTGCATAGAGTTGCTTGTTGACCAGGTGAACTTGGGTAATTTTTTATATGCTCTCATTTGGGGAACAACAGAGAGTCTTGGGATACCTACATACGGGAAGTGGAAGGTTTGAAACCAAAAGGCAGGCACACAGGAATAATAGGTAGTACACTGTGAGGAGGACATTCTACATAGGTAGGGATATAGTCGACAACGTTGAGTGTTGCAGAGTTCAAGAACAAGGACTGAGAAGAGGCTGTTGGATTTGGTTATAAAGACTTGGAGAAAGCATTTTCAGTTGAGCGATGGGTAGGAAGTTAGACGAAAGGAGTTAATAGCTAATGAATGGTGGTATGAAGTGTAAACCAGTGTTAAAAGATTTTGCGGTTAGCAGACATATAATTATTCTCTTGGTGGTAGCAAGGTTAGGGTTATTAAAACAGAGTTTTTGGTAGTAGGAACCTGGCATGAGCCACTGAAGATACAAGAAATACAGAACAATTAATTGATAGAGCAAAGTTGTAGAGAGGAGGTAGGGAGACTGAACCAAAAGTATTGCTTTAGCCTTAGAAAGAAGGAAGGGCAATTTGTCGTTTGAGATTGAGGACAAGGTAAGGGAGGTTAGGTGGAGATACAGAGAAATTTTTGAGAAGTATAAATTAAGGTGTTGGGGTTGTATGACATTTACCTTGCTTCCTGCTTCATTGAGATTATTTTATTAATATAAGGTGATCTGAGAATGAAGGATTTACGGCATGGAATTTGTCTTCAGGAAAACAGAAAAAGTTTAGAAAGGCTGCTGGAGAAATTTGCTAAGAATTTAATAATGGAAAACAAGGATTCTTGAGCAGCATGAGTGTTCCACTAAAGAGATGTGATGGTGGTTATTTGGGTTGTCTGAGTATTAGGAAGTTGGAACGTAAGCTCTCTATAATGAAAGATATCGAAGGGCAAGTGTGTGTGGATCCAATGTATCTCTTTGGTAGGTAAAAACAATGTTATAGATCACATTATAACTATCCCATATCCTAATTAATATATTGCTGAACAGATATTGGTGACAATATGGTAGAAAGTATTCAAGCATCAGAAGGATGCTTGGATGGGATGAACTGTGGGATTTCCTTTTAATAGTATGGTTTATGTACAATCCTTTAGAAATCCTCAGTTATAATCAGTACTGCTAACTTCAAAAAGATTAAGTTGCCCCCTTCACTCTTTTTTTGGACTCAGAAGGCTCGTGACCAGAAAGGTTCTTTGGATTTTGTAGACCAAAAATGTCCAGTACACGTAAAAAAATGTTAATATTTGACTTGAAAGTCATGAAAGACATTTGGCTGTCATCTGATGTCTTACACAAATTTGATATACAAACAATTTTCCAAGGAGAGTGCTATAAAGAAGGTGCCCAATCAATATTAGATTATTATCACTCTTGGACTTCAAAATTTTAAGTGCTTTGGAGCTATTTCTTAGCTCTCATGCAGAACTTAGCATTGTATCGTTTATTAGTAGGGACCTTTTTTCTGATATTTATATTTGGCTTATAACATGCGAGTCTGATTATAAGATAATGCAGTGAAGTCTGTGGGGACTGATAAATCAGTGTGATGTGTGAAGGCCTGAAATGAGTGAAAAGTGAATCTGAGCCCAGGGGCAGTGGCTTGAGATCAGGAGTTTGAGACCAGCCTGAGCAAGAGCAAGAGCTCTGTCACCCAGGCTATAGTGCAGTGGTGTGATCATAGCTCACTGTGGCCTTGAACTCCTGGGCTCAAGCGATTCTCCTGCTTCAGCCTCCCAAGTAGCTGGGGTAGGTGCTTGCCATCCACCTGGCTAATTTTTTTGCATTTTTAAATTTTTTGTGGAGATGAGGTCTTGGATTATGTTGCTCAGGCTCGTAATGGTTCCTTTTAAATGATACTTGGGCTTGGTGTTGGATGAAAGAATTTTAGACCTTTAGTAAATGATTATGAAAGAAAATCATGTAGGTTATTGCATCATAACTGTGGTCTTATTTTTGCTACCTCATTTGTGTTCCTTCCAGCCTCTAGATCTGCGCTAATATGACTACTGGCCACATTTGTCTATTTAAATTTAAGAGAATTAAGATTATATAAAATGAAAAGTTTAATTCTTTCGGCACACTAGCCACATTTTTAAGTGCTCCGTAGCCGCATGTGACTGGTGATTACTGTGTTGTGAAGTGGAGAGGACATTTCCATCACCATAGAAAGTTCTGTAGGATAGCGGTGCTCTACATTTTTAATTACTACTTGATACTAGGAAAGTAAATGTCAGAAACCTAAAATAGATATTTAAAAAAAAGCCGAAATGTGGAATTATACTACTCCAGATTTAATAGCTTCACCTTTCTCAAAGTTAAATGATATTTCTTTAAGATAGCCTTTATATTTAGTTCTGGTATTAGATCTATTCAAAGGTCATTCTAATAATATTAATAATATGGAACAGAATAAAATAGTTTTATTAAGAACTATCTCTGCCAGACTGTTTAACAGTTTTATTAAGGTGTAATTGATATACAATAAATTGCACTTATGTCAAGTGTAAAATTCAAGTTCTGACATATATTCACCTCTGGAACCATTATCATAATGAAGACAACGTAGCCCATTACCCACAAAAGTTTCCTCATGCTTCTTTATAATTCTTCCCTGTCAAGTTTTCCACTCCTCTCCCTACCTCAGGACAACCATTGATCTGCTTTCTGTCATAATAGATTAGTTTGCCTTTTCTAAAATTTTATACAGATGAGAGTCATGCAATATATACTCATTTTTTGGTCTGGCTTCTTTCACTCTGCATTATTTTGAGATTCACCCATTTTTCACGTACAAATAGTTCATTACTTTCTATTGTATAGCAGTATCACGGTTTGTTTATCCATTAGTCTGTTGATATGTGAGTTGATTCCAGTTTGGGTTATTACAGATAAATTGCTATGAAAATTTATGTACAAGTCTTTGTATTGACATATGTTTTTATTTTTCTTGAGTAAATACCTAGGAGTGGAATGGCTGGATTGTATGGTAGGTTGTTTAAGCTGTTACGAAACTGCCAAACTGTTTTCCAAAGTTGCTGCACCACTTTACATTCCCATGAGATAGCTCTCCATCGTTGCCAATTCTTGGGATAGCCAAGCTGTTTAATTGTTGTCTGATAGACTGTTTCAACAGGAAAAGACTGTCCCAGTGGAATTAATTCCTCCTCTCACTCACTATCTTTTGTTTTTAAAATGCTGTAAAAATATTATTTTGTGTGTGAAAAAATTTTAGTCTCCTACTGATTCATTTACTCTCTTCTTTCTTTTGATAGTATTTGCTCACTAACGCCAATTTGAAACCCAATTTGTAAGAATCAATACATTTTCTTTTTTTTTACTTACATATTTTTCTTTTTTTGTTTCAGCGGCCCCTTTGTTGCTTTACGCAAACAGACGGGACTTGCGATTGGTTGATGCTACGAATGGCAGAGAGAATGCTACGATTGTAGTTGGAGGCTTGGAGGATGCAGCTGCGGTGGACTTTGTGTTTGGTCATGGCTTGATATACTGGAGTGATGTCAGCGAAGAAGCCATTAAACGAACAGAATTTAACAAAACTGAGAGTGTACAGAATGTTGTTGTTTCTGGATTATTGTCCCCTGATGGGCTGGCATGCGATTGGCTTGGAGAAAAATTGTACTGGACAGATTCTGAAACTAATCGGATTGAAGTTTCTAATTTAGATGGATCTTTACGAAAAGTTTTATTTTGGCAAGAGTTGGATCAACCCAGAGCTATTGCCTTAGATCCTTCAAGTGGGTAAGTTTTTGTGTAATGTACAAAGGTCATTGCATCTCCTCCGGGCTTCTCTCCACTGGCATATACCCCCCTCACCCCAAGAGAAAAGAAAGATCAAAAATAGGAGTTTTAGACTTGTTGGACTTCTTTGTCAAGTAGACTTTAATGTGGAAAGTTATGCTGTGGTCTTAAAGTGTTTCAGTAGTTTTGTGTTTCTAATAGCATTTATGGAGTGGACTAGTAATGTTCATAGTTCTTGATTTTTCTTCTGCATTTATTTGTCATAATTATCAGAGGATAATTAGAGGGGAGAGAAGGAATGAAGACCTAACAAGAGTAGTATTTGATAGCTCAAGATGAGATTACAAAAAACTTCTAGATCTTATAACTTTTATTATATACACAATCATTTTGTGATACTAGTATATTAAACTCAGAAGTGTTATTTAATATATCAGTGTTGAATGAAAAATAAAAGTGAAGTTGTTAAATAACTCATTTCTGGTTATATATGTTAGCTTAACATATATTGTAGTACAGG
Organism: Propithecus coquereli; assembly: GCF_000956105.1. NCBI lineage: Eukaryota > Metazoa > Chordata > Mammalia > Primates > Indriidae > Propithecus > Propithecus coquereli. The sequence continues at coordinate 651,110 of NW_012150696.1, read as the reverse complement.
TTTATTTTCTAATGAGAAGGGAAACTTAAAGCTCTGGGTAAATCCTATTGCAAAATGAGAACTGTATCTCCACATTGCTTCTCTGTTACTGTGCCTCAATCCTACTGTATACCCTTCCTTGATATTTCTTTATTCAATTAATTGTCATGCTGGAGTCTGTCATGGCTAAGTATAGATAACTATCTAAACATGACCCTGAAATGATGTTGTATGTGCAGTGAACTGTACTGATCAAAGAATTTGGTTGTTGAGAACTTTTAAGAATATTTCTGAGAAATGGAGTTTGTGTTTTGCTAATGGTTTGTAAGTCTTGGGGTGTTGAAATGTTTCTGAGGTTATTGCTTTATAGAACACATAGAATTTGGTGCTTTCAGTGGTTGTTAGGGAAGATGAAGTGTTGGTGAAAGATGAAGTTCTTTTTTTTTTTTTCCCCCTTTTTCTTTTTCTTCTTGACAAGTTCAATCTTACCACTGTAAGGGTGATGATGAAATCCCACCAGATATCTGTTAAATGGTTAGTACGTTCCAGCTCTGCATTTTGTACTCTGGTTGGGGAGAGAGGGGTCTACCTTAAAGATTTACTATCTATTTAAGGATAGACAACTTGGGAGAGACAACTTTTTCTTCTTCAAAGCATGTTTATTTGCATTATGTAATATATATTTGGAGAGGGGAAGGGTGTTAAAGGAATTAGAAGGGCCACAAGAGCTCTTAAGGAGGATGGGACATAAATAGCTTGATTATCAAATTCTGGAACATCATCTTGATCGTTTCTATAAGGGATTATGTCTATGTGATAGTACATATTAAAGGCAGCTGAATATGTAGTCAACTCTTAACTATTTGGGCTCTAATAATTTAGTGAGTAAATTAATCATTCTTCGTTTGTCTCCTTAATCTAATGAGTTTTGCTTCTGGGTAGCAGGTCTGATGAGTGTCTTAGGAAGTAAGTTTACCATATGCCTAAAATGTACATTTGGGTTTCTGTGGCTTTAATTTATGTGTGCATTCACCAGAGATTCAGCTGATAATTACTGAAGAATCAATAACAATGTGCTTTGAAGGTAGAAGGTAGTGTTATTTAGCTTCTGAAGGTGGTTTAGTGAAGAATAACTATCTTTTTCCTAAGGCCTAAAGGTTTGATCAAATACTCAGTGAAACACCTTTTATTATTTTTGATGTCTGTGGTTATTATAGGAGGAGGGAGAAAGAGAAGGAAAAGTCTCCTTTTTCCCTCTTTTAACAGTTCTCTGAAAATTTAAGTTTTGAGAAATTATTTTGTGTTATGGCTATATAAAAAATTACACAACTGCAAACATAGAATCCAGCAAAATAGTGTATATATGCATTTGATAATTAGCATGATAGAGTGTATTTAAAATTATATTTTCGACTCATGCATTGAAAAATCTATTAAACAGTCTTTCAGTGTTAATGATCTTAGATTTGTATCATGGATTGTGGTTTCAGTGGAAAAGTAATTATAGGTACAGTATGTTACTTACTTGTCAAACAGAAGAGATGATTTCCAGATTTATTTCTTTGGAAGAAATATAAAATTTGCTTTCCAGACAAAGTACATGAAAATAGTGCTCAGGAAAAATGTAGACTTTATCAGAGTTTCAGGATGCTGGGTTTATGAGGTTCAGAAGAGCTGACTGAGCTCTCACATCAACTTACGTAAAAGGAAAGCTGTTGAATGACTGGTATTGTTTGAGCCCTGGGAACCAGCGCAGACATCTGTGTGCTTTCGGATGTATGGAGTTCTTTGTGTAATCAGTCCATGTAGCCTACACTGAAGGAAGATTTTTATTTCCCTCTCTAAATTTGGCCTCTATTAGTCTGAGATTTTTTTTTTAATAGTGACTGGCAGTGTACAATTCACACTAAGAAACAGGAAAATATGTGTATGAGATTGTTCCAGAAATGCACAATCATAGTTACAGAAAGCAGTATTCTTATGTTACAGTGAGTAGAAATAATTTCTGACTATGCGGCTGCTCCTGATGCTGGAGTTCCTCAGTCTCATTCCACAATTACTATACTAATTAACTATATTCCTAATCTTGATGATGTTGAGGACCTGTTTCAGGTACAAATCTGTAAGTAGTTCTAAGGGTTTGTTTGTTTAGGATCCTTTCATATTCCAGATCACCTTCGTGATTCAGTTTGAAGTAGATTCACACTGAACAACTTTGATTGATTGATACACACACACAGACACACACACAAATAAATAAATAAATATTTTTTTGAGACAGGGTCTTGCTCTGTTGCCCTAGCTGGAGTGCAGTGGTGTTATGATAGCTCACAGCAACCTCAAACTCCTGGGCTTGAGTGATCCTTCTGCCTCAGCCTCCTGAGAAGCCAGGACTACAGGCTCACACCACCACGTGGCTAATTTTTCTATTTTTTGTAGAGACAGGGTCTCGCTCTTGCTCAGGCTGGTGTCCAACTCCTGGCCTCAAGCAATCCTCCTGCCTTGAACTCCCAAAGTGCTAGGATTACAGGTATGAGCCACCCTGCCTGGTCTGAATGATATATGTTTTAAAAATACATTTTTATCATTTTTAAGTATAGTAGTAACAATACTGAAAGTTCTGCTTTAAAAATACTTGTGGATCTACCTCAGTGGAAAAAAGAATGATTTATAATTACCTATTATAATTATATACACACAATTACCATATTTTAAGCATGTTTAAAAGTATTTTCTATACTTATAATATCCCAGATGACTAAAATAGTTCCTCTCACATAATAGGTGATCAATAAATATTTTTTGACTGTACTTTATAATATTTTCTCTTATAATCTTACTAGTTTTCTTTTCTAGGGGAGAAATCATTTTCTAAGCAAATGTAAATTTGAGCATGGTCTCTTATGAATTCTAAACCAGTATGGCATTGATTACAAATGTTTATTTAAAACATAATTAAGATTTTTAGCCTTTAGTTTTTTTCAACAAAAGTTATTAAGATCATATTTTATAAAAATATATTCACTGGAACTTATTTTATGTCATACCTAGCTTTGTTCTTTACCAGCAAGTTACTTCATTTTCTTGGGTCTGAATTTCCTCATTTCTAAAACGATCTCTTTTAATTTTGACATTAAGTTTAAATAGTGAGACATTTAAAGAAAGTATTCTAACTATCTGTTTAAAAAATTTTGTTTTACAGTTACACCTTCAAGTCAGTAATTAGGTAAATGTTACTCTTAGAATTGTGTTTTTGCAGAGCAGAGTCTTAAAATTTTGTTTTTACTGCCCTTATTGCATATATCATCACATTCCTTTTTTAGAGCCACTCCACCCCTAAAACCAATTTAAAGCCTTTTTCCAATTCTACTTGATGTAAACTGAAAAATACTTTGAGTTATAAGAGGATTCATTTTGTATGAAGAATGGAAAAATGTAGCCAGTTACTTTTAGGCAGATTATATAGATTCATACACGTTTGGAGGTGGGGTTTTTTGAGATTATTATCTATTAATACAAATTACGAGTGGTGTGTTAGAAAAACCACTAATCTGGTCAGGAAATCTGGATTATAGGTTTACCTTGACCAGCTTCTGGGATATGAATCAAGGCCCTTGGAAATTAAAAGAAAATTAAGAATAAATAAGTATACATGTACTTAAACAGGTAGTTGTGAACAGGGTCCTCTCAAATGAGATCCCACCAAATCCATTAAGGCATCACAGCAAATCCATCAAGACATTATGTTCCCAATGCGCGTATTGATGTAGGTGCCTCATAAGAGGCCGACCCAAAGCTTTGGGTAGGAGATGAGTTTATGAGAATTTTGTCATCTTTAGTTGTGCCATCCCAAATGTCAGAGCCCCAGCCTTTAGTTTTTAAGGGGGTCTAAATCTAGCCGGGATATCAAGGCCCTGAGGAACAAATCACCTCCACCGGCCTGCTTAGCAGCTCTGCCAGTGTCCTGACTTCTTTTTGCCATTCCGGCCACCACCTTGGGCTCAGCCACGGCCTGTATCGAGGCCATTATTTCAGTGACATACTTAATATTCTTATTTCCTGCCATCAGGAGACCCCTTTTCTTTCAAATGGCACTATGAACATGCACAATCATAAAAGCACATTTAGAGTCTGTATAAATGTTTACCTTTTTCCTCTCGATAACTGCAGCTTAGTTTCCGGGGCTGAAGTCCCAGGTGGCAGTGCCACTGCCATGATCACTGCATATCCAGCCCCTTGTCATCCATAAAGCTGCTCCCATCAATGAAAACGATCCCAGTCTTGCTCTGGCATCGGCTGATCTGACAGATCCATCCTGCTAGAATATATAGCCTCCAGAACCTCTAAACAGTCGTGTTATAAAGGCTCATTCTCTTTGGCTGGCAAAAGGGTGGCAGAATTGAGAATAGACACGACTCACAAGTAGCCGTTACTGCTTGGAGGCAAAGAGGCCATCCTCTCACAATATTGTTCATTGGATTTGACATGCCACTTGCCTGGGATACCTCTCAGCATCTCTGCTAAGACTCTAAGGCTCATTCCTTGTTTTTCTCTGTACAAGGGCTTTACCGTTAGTCCGACGTCTGGGATCCAGGCACCATTCCTAGGAACCCCAGATAAGCTAATACAAGTTTACAAATTTGTCCGATTGCAGGTTCCATAAGTCCCTTGCTAAGCTTCTATCAAACAGAGCAGGAGAGCCCTTTTAAACCCATGAGACAACACAGCCCCAGGATCCTGCCGTTTAAATGTATCTGAGTACCATTCAAGTTCCTCAGCCTCTTGCCTACGCTGCCTCACTGCTGCCTGGCTCCTCTCCCACCCTCCCTGTCTGGCTAGGTGTAGCCGGTGCTGGGGTCTGGGCTGCGGCTGAGGGAAGGGGACCCCCATCGGACTGCTCCTGTCCACACGGGTTGGCACCAGTCGAGTCCCCACTGTCACTTTTCCTTAGGGCTCCTGTGGGGATATTTGGAGGCAGGGGGCTCTGGCTCCTTCCTTCATAGTCTGAGTCCTGGACTTAAAAAAAACCATTTTCCCTCCTGGGGGCTTCTTGGTACCTGGAGGCTTTTGCAACTTTCTTGGGCCATGTTTCTTTCAAGGTTGGTCTTTCTTCTTTACAAAAAGTCAGCCTGGGGTGGCTTTTTTGCCCATTCCTTTTGACTGTCTCCAAGGACTCTGCTGGTCGTTCTTACACATTCAAGCCCCCTATCTGATATTGCTGCAAATTGCCTGCCCCAGCTATGGGTTCCCTGTGGCCCAAATTGAGTTTGCTGCTGGGAGAGACCATTCCAGACCTCAAGTCATAATTTACTGGGTGAGGGGTTGAAGAGTTAGTTCAGGGAGCACCCTCCCCGGCCCCTCCTGTGGTGCCAAGATAGCAGCAGCGGCAGGTGTTCCTTCCCCCTTGTTGCTCACTGCTTGGCTGGCAGCAGGTCATGTGCACTGGTCCTCCTTCCCGCCACATCTGCCCTGGGGCTGTGGCCCCGCCCAGTGCCTCACCCTGGTCGGCTGTGAGGGTTCTGGCAGGGGCAGGAGTATCTCATTTATGAAAAATCATACAAACAGATCATTTTGTATACCATAAATAATGAATTTATCTCAAGCAGAGAGCTTGAGACTCAACATTTTAACTCTATAGTGGCAGGTTGACCATTTGAGCTCTGAATTTTAAAAGAACCAACAGCTCAGAATAAACCATGGACCATCAACCACTACTCTTCCTCGTACTCCATACAAGTGGTAGCAACCACCACTTCAAGTGAACTCAGTCCAAACCAGGTTCCCTAGTTCCACTCAATCTCTTGACTACCAACCCCAAATCGGCACCCCAAAACAAATCCAATAGGGGGGTCTAACCCCACCTCCTGCTCCCACCCAAATATGCTTGGAAACATAGTCTTGGCGTCCCAGGGATCTTTACTTACAAATGACTGTGGCTGTGTCATGATGCTTCCCCAAATCTGTTTCCTTCTCCTCAACTCAGTTCAGGTTGTGGGGAGCTGGTCTAATTCAGAGAGAAAGAGGATGGGAGTTAACCAGAGATAACACATGCTCTGGCAGCTCTGGGACTATCCTATATTTTCTCACCTCAAAAAGAAGCTGCTCTTTCCAGTGAAGACCCACGGCTTGTCCCTGGGCTGCTCCCTGCTTCCTTCAGCAGTCACAGGGTGCCATTCCACCGGGGTGTTGATGGTGTACACATGGATGCTAAATTCTGTTACTGAAATTTCAGCACTTGTTCCCAAGGCTGCATCAGAAGAACAAGGACAAGTGGTTTGAGGAGAAGGAAAGAGGAGTTTACTAATTTGCTGGCAAATGAGGAGGTTGGCAGACTCTTGTCTCAAAGTACCAACGTCCTGTTCTCTTTTCTTAAAAATATTTTAACCCTTATCCAGTTTTTAATGCTTTATATCAAGAATCAATCACTTTGTCTCAAATTAATGAGTTTTAATTATATTGTGTACTTTTTTATGCCCCATATCTCCAAGCCTACTTTTGTTAAAGGAATATTGAGAGGAAATATTTGCAGCACAACTGAATGACTTTACATAGCCTAGTGTTTTAATGGCTTTGCTTTTTTTTTTAATGAAAGCTCTCTTTGCTTGTAACATTGACCTTTTAATTTGTCCTTCGTAGAATGAAAGTGAAACTGTGGTGGTAAAGAATAGGATACTTTTGTGAGTATTGACTGTTTGCATTTTGGGGATTTTGTCTACCTTTGATGTATTCCAGTGTAGATGGATCTTCAGAAATTACAGTAAATTAGTTTTGATGTTGTCCAGTATTTATGTCATTGAACTTTGAAGATTTTGGAAGGAAGGGTTTGTCAGATAGCTATTATGTGAACTACGAATAAAACATGATTGTCTTTATTCCTTTTGCAGCATTTGATACTTACGCCATATTCCTTTCACAAATTTTCACTAGATTTACTGATTCCTATACTGTCTTGGTTGTCTTACCACTTGGATCACCGCTTTCTTTCCTCTCTTAGCTCTTGGAAGTATGGAACAGTTTAAAAGTACATCATTTTCTTTATTCTTTCTCTGAGATCATATCCATTTCCAATTGGTTTTGCATAGATAAAGCTTTAGACTGGACTTTGCTTTAAACCACTGCTTCTGTGTCTGAAGGATCTTGCTCTGAACTCACAACAGCTTGCCTCTTTGAAAGATCTGTTTTCTACCTATTGCATCTAGAAGTGGAAGGAAATCTTAAGGATCTTCTAGCTAAGTTCTATTTTTGGGTGAAGAAACCAAAGCCCTTTGATCAAGATAAAATGAGAAGAAGCCAGATTCTTCTTAGAGATTTACAGATCCCATGCTTGGTGCTTTTTTCTTTGTGAACAGTATCTTGCCGAAGCCATTTTTTAATTTTTATTTTTTTGCAAATTGAATTACTTTAAAACTGCAACATGGTAGCTTTGTTTAAAGGAGCATTTTATGAACCCCCCCTTTTTTTTTCTGAGACTAGGTCTCGCTTTGTTGCCCTGGGTAGAGTGCAATGGCGTCATCATAGCTCACTGCAACGTCAAACTCCTGGGCTCAAGTGATCGATCTCCCTCAATCTCCTGAGTAGTTGGGACCACAGGCATGTGCCACCACACTTGGCTAAAATTTAAAATTTTTTTAGGGATGGGGGTCTCACTCTTGCTCAGGCTGGTCTTGAACTCCTGAGCTCAAGTGATCCTCCCACCTTGGCCTCCCAGAGTGCTAGGATTACAGGCATGAGCCACGGCTCCTGGCCTACCATTGCTTTTTGCATCTCACTTAATTCATTTTGGTTCAGCTTCCTTCTGCTTGAAGTATGTCCTTTAATATATCTTTCAATGGAGTCTATTAATGGTAAATTGTTGGTACTTATCTGATAATGTACTTATTTTGCCCTCATTCTTGAAATGATAATTAGTTGAGTATTGAATCCTAGGTGATAGTTGTTTTTACTCAGTCCTTCGGGGATGTATGATTGCAGCTGTTGCTACAAGGAGGCTATTTTCTAGTTACTGGTGCTTTGTAAGTAATTTATCTTTTTTCACCCACCTTGTTTTTAAGGGTTTCTCTTGATTTTTGTTACTTTTCAGCTTTGCCTATCTTGTGTCTAGATGTGGGTATATTTTTATTTATTGTAATAATATTCTGGCTAAAATTCTTAATTCTGGAATCTAAGCATTTTTGTTGTTTAATTCTAGAAGATTAATGTCCTTTTTTTCCTCTTAATTTTTCTTCATTCTCTGCAGTCTCCTTTGCAACTCGTGTTTAATGTGTGATGGACCTAATTCCCGGCTCCTTTCCTCTTAATTTTGCTCTCATTTATAATGTCTTATTTCTCTGAGCTACTTTCTGGTTAAGTTTTATACCTGCATTCTAGATAACAATTCTTTCTTCAGCTGTGCCTAATTTTGAAGTTTAATGCATTAATTGAGTATTTAATATCAGTGATGATATTTTGCATTTCTGGAAGTTTTTTGTGCCCCTCATTTGAAAAAACTTACGAAAAAATTTCAACTACAAAAAAATAGAGAAAATACTGTATAAGTAATTTTAGACTTACAAAAAAGTTACAAAAATTGTGCACAGTTCTTGTCTAACCTTCATCCAGTTCCCCTAATATTGACACTTTATATAACCATAGAATATTAATAGTTATTTAACCAGAAAATTAATGTTGGTAGAATACTATTAACTAATCTGTAGACCATATTTCAATTTCTCCATTTCCCCCATTAGTCTTTTTTTCTGGTCCAGGATACCATATTGCATTTAGTTGTTACCTCCTTAATGTTTTCTAATCTGAGACATTCCAGTAGTCTTTGTTGTTCCTAACCTTGGACATTTTTAAAGATTACTGGCCAGTCATTTGTACTATGCCCCTCAATTTGGGCTTAGCTGACATTTCTCCTGATTAGATTAAGGTTATACATTTTTGGCAAGAATACCACACAAGTGATGTTGTGCCCTTCTCAAGGCATCATATCAGAAGGTACATGATATAGATACTGGTGGTTACATTTGATTGCTTGATTATAATGTTGTCTGCCATGTCTTTTCTTCATGGTTACTATTTTTTTTGACTTGCAATAAATATTTGAGGCTGTGCAATTATACTGTTTCTCATCATACTTTTATCCTCTAATTTTAGCATTCTTTGATAGTTTTTGCCTGTAGTAATTATTACTGTGGTGTTTGCCAAATGGTGATTTTTCTAGTTCTGTTGTTCCTTCTATGTGCATTATTAGTTAGAATTCTACCTTAAAAATTGTCCTGTCTCTCCCACTTATTTATTCTATTATTTATATTAGTGAGATATTGTAAAAATATATTTGGTTTCTGTCCCCTGGTTCTTGGCACAGAGCACCTAAAAACCCTTGTAGTTTCCTGAGCAGTAGGGGTGGTAGGTGCATCTTTTGTTCTAATATTTGGTCTTTTACTCCAGTGCCTGGCATGGAGTTCCTAATCACTTGGAATTTACTCTGTGATAGGAGCATCTTTTGTTCTAATAAGGCAAGTCTTGTTAGGTTCCCACATGGGGGCTGGTCACCAGAAAGACCAAGTCATGATCAGAAGCTTGGAACTTTGAGCTCTGTCCCATATCCCCTGGGAAGGGGAGAGGGGCTGGAAATTGAGTTAGTTGTCAATCATGTCTATATGATGAAGTTTCTATAAAAATCCCTGAGCTATGGTGGTCCAAAGACCTTTTGGGTTGGCGAACACCAGCTCTTCTAGGACAGAAGCTCCTGTGCTCTGACCCCTTCTAGACCCCTCCCTGTATATTTTTTCCATTTGACTATTCATCTATATCCTTTGTAATCATTTATAATAAACCGATAAATGTAAGTAAAGTGTGTCCCTGAGTTCTGTGAGCCACCCTAGCAAATGGTTGAATTTGAGGAGGGGGTCATGGGAACCTTCAGTTTGTAGCTGGCCAGTCAGAAGCACAGGTGACAGCCTGCAGCTTGCAATTGGTGCCTGAAGTGGGGGACATTCTTGTGGGACTGAGCCCTTAACCCGTGGGATCTGACTCTATCTCTAGGTAGATAGTGTTAGAATCAAATTGAATTATGGGACACCCAGCTGGTGTTGCAGAATTGCTTGGGGTGGGGAAAACCCCCACACGTCTGGTGTCAGAAGTGTTCTGTGTTACGTTGACTCTGTGGGAGAAGGAAAAGTGTTTGTTTTTCTGATACAATTAATATGGACTCATTGGCATTTATTTCGTTCTGTAGGTTATGACCTGTTACTGTCCTTATTTTCTTCCTCATGTTATCCCAGATTTGACCACTGGGAGCTCCTTCAAGTTGGTTCCTGTGTCCTTTTTGACATGCCCTTATCATTTTTTTTATCACTCTCTTTCTGGCAGCACAAAATGTTCCATACTCATTTTGTCCTTTGCCCTACCCCTAGAATCAACCATTTCTCCAAGGAGCTCTGGCTCCTTTTATTAGAGAGTGGTGTTTAGGAACCAACATCTGGAAGTTAGGTGTGTTCATTCCTACTGGATTTTCTTTTATTGCGTTTGGGACCTCTCAGTAGGCAGAGTTAGGAAATACATGTATGTATAACGCACATACCTAGTCTTTGTTTTTTCTGTATGTATCTATATTAAAAACATGAATTCATGTTATCTTCTATCCAGTCTGCCGCCACAAAATTACATTATAGAGTTCTCCCTTTCCTTATTTGTTATTTTATTCTATGACCGAAACCTGGCTCTCATTATTCATCATATATTTTCTTATTTGCTCAATCCTAGTAAACACATACGGGAATTTCAAAATTGCTAACCTAGACACCATTGTGAGAAACAAATTATTGTTTAAAATACAATACTATGAAAATATTGTGAATAGAGTCAAAAATACTGTCTTCTAAATTTACAAAATTTCTTTGCTACCCCTTGCAGTGTGGTTATGTTGTTCATTTGTAATACATTTATTACTGTTTGTATTCCATTTTGAGTACTGTCCCCCTCCCTCCAGCATCCTGGTTGATTTTAATTATTGATTTACTTTGGTGTTATGTGAAACAACTGACATGTTCCTAAGAATTAGAAATAACACAAGAATTTATACTCAGAAAAGTGTTCTTTCTCCCCATCCCTTCTACCCTGGTCCTATTTCCCCCTTTCTTTCCTAGCTTATTCCCACTCATTCTCTGTAGGTTTTGTTTTATGAATTCCTTTTTTTACACATGAGCTGATACATGTATATATTCTTATATTCCTTTTTTCTTACATGACAAATAACATACTATAGATACTTTTTTGCACTTTCTTTTTTCACTTAAGAATAATGTTTCAGATATCATTCCATAGAGATGTTCCTCATTCTTTTTTGCCACTGCATAGTATTCCATTGTGTGAGTGTACCATAGTTTATTCAACCACTTTTCTAGATATAGGCATTTAGGCTGTTTTTGTTAGCTGAGGTATTTTAAAACAAATCCACATGTTGACATCTCATTGGTAAATGTCAGTACTTCATTTTGCGTCTCTAAAAAATAAAGACTTAATCATAATACCATTGTCTTCACATACCCCAAAGTGAACAATTCTTTAATATTATAAATTACTCTTTCTATATTCAGATATCTACAATAGTCTCTAAAATGTCATTCTGTAGTTGGTTCGAGTCAGGATCCAGAATAAGGTTCACAAGTTGCATTTGTTTATGCCTCTTATGTTTCTCTGGAACAGTTAGTCTTCCCCCTTCACCTTTTTTTCTCTCACCCTGTTGACTTATTGAAAAGATTAGGTCAGTTGTCCCATAGAATGTCCCAGATTTATTTTCTAACAAATTCTTAATGGTGTTATGATTTATTCTTATCTCCTGGTGTTTCTTGGGAAGTGAAATTTAGATTTAAAGACTTGATTAGAGATAGATTTAACATTTTGGCATAAATGCTTCATAGATAGTACTGAGTACTTTGTATTCATCACATCAGAAAGTCTGTATTTTGTCCTACTTGTAGTAATGCTGAGGTTTATTCAGTAGGTTCAGATGGTGAAAGTTAATATCTTTATAAAGTTGAGCTTTTTCCTCTTAATGTCTTTTAAATTATTTGTGGGATGATCCTTTTGTATTATACTTTGCCAGTATCTAGTTCCTCATTAACCATTTATCTATTGATTATCTTAGCATGTGCTGAGGATCGTTTCTTGCATTATCTTATCAGGGATGTCTGTTACTGTTTAGGGATGTCATGTTCTTATCTCATTTATTTTATTCTACCTTTTCTGTGTTTTAATCATTTTAAATATTTATAATCTCTATCAGATTGTTCAGTTGACTGAGGTTCTTAGAAGTCCACTTTTTTTGTTGTCACACCTGCTCATTCTTGCTGATGATAAAATGACTCTTTGAGTGTTTTATAGTTTTAGATTGTGAGCTAATCTTCAGAGGGGTTGTCTGTGAGAATTCTGAGGATCTTCATTGGGAGGATATCCCACCAGGGAGGTTTTGGTTTGCTTTTGCCAAGTATCATAGAGGTGTTTCCAATGACTACTTTATTTTATAAACTATTTTAAATTGAAGTATAATATAATTTATGTACAATAAAATGCACAGATCTTAAGTGTGTAGTTTGGGGTTTGTTTTTTTTATTTCTTGAGAGACAGATTCTCATTATGTTTCCTGGGTTGGACTTGAGTTCCTGGGCTCACATGATCCTGCTGCCTCAGCTTCCTGAGTAGCTGGGACCATAGGTATGATCCTGGCTTAGTTTGAGTTTTGACAAGTGAGTATACACATGTTACCATTACCCTGTTCAAGCAGAGATCACTTTTTATATTTAATTTTTGGAGTTGGAAGTTCCTGTGCTATGTAGATAGAAGAAATTCAAGCTGTAAACCTATGTGAGGGCAATCTTTTGTTATGAAGTTTCTGGTGATTTTTCCCACCTTTTCAGAGCCTAGGCCAAGATAAAAAAGTTTCCTTGCCTTTCTCTGCCAGCGGCCAAATTTTTCTACTCCATTGTTCTGTGAGAGTCTGTGCTTTGTGCAGGAATCTTACTTCTAACAGTGCTTCTTGTGTGCCAGGGTCTTTATCTTCTTCCCTGTTTTGCCATTGGAACAGAAGTCCTTCAGTTTCTGAGATCAGGAAATGTTACAGGGTTGTTGTGGCATCACATCAAACATGTACTGCTTTTGCTTTCCTGTTCAATTTTGGTTTCTGGAGATTTCCCCTACCTTATTGATACCTCTACCTCAGTTCTACATTTAAAGGAATGTTCATAAATTTTATTTTGTGTATATGTACAAATCAAATGAAAAGATTATCCAGTAGTTCTAGGTGTTTTGTAAAAAGAGGGTTTTCTGGTTATCTTGTTACCAAATTACCAGAAATAGAAATTCTAACTTTTATGTTTTTAAATATTGCTGTTCTTGTACATGTACATGATTTGTTCATACTTACTAATATGTATATTGATGACTTCTTTTAATTATGGGTAGGATTATGTAAGCAACTTCA
>NW_012150696.1:627493-637371 GCF_000956105.1 Propithecus coquereli | reverse complement strand
ACGGGGTCTCGCTCTTGCTCAGGCTGGTTTCGAACTCCTGAGCTCAAACAATCCACCTGCCTTGGCCTCCCAGAGAGCTAGGCTACAGGCCTGAGCCACCGCGCCCGGCCTGGTTCACTTAGTTTTTATAGTTCAATTTCAAATGTTGTCTTAATTAGTCACCTTTGTGTATAATTACATCTTGTAAAGGGTGGAAATTTATTCTTTCAATCTAGATTTATTGAAACTGAACGTTTCTGAGTATTTTCATTACAGGAAACTGGATTCAGATTGAGCATACATACCAAATTAGGGGTTGTGAATATTTTGGAAAATTTATTATTTTTACCCTTACCTAATTATAGAAGTTACATGCTTTGGATTATAATAAATTTGTATAAAATTAATTTGTATAAGATGGCTGGTGTCTACTCTTATTGTCAGTTTGAGATATTTTTACTTTCCTGGCATGAGAAATTTTGACATCTTGAAAACTTACTATATGTTTACTTGCTTTAAATACCCTCCCAGTTAAAATTAAGCCTGTCTTCTACCCCTCGCTCCATTTAAAAATTATTTTCCAGAAAGCATTACAAACGAATATCAGACCAGATGCAGCAATAAAATTACACTCATGTGGACACTAGCGAACAGCATATAACAGCCTAGTACTGGTTTTCATGATTTTTGATGGATAGCAGATGTGCATACTATTGCAAAGGGGAGTTGTAACCACATATATGTAATTATTCAGTATCAAGTAAATATGTTTATCCTCTCAATTCAAGCCAAAGTAGAACTCATTGAGGCCAAATAAATTAGGGTCCAAATAGACTACATAATTGGAGAGTTAGTAATAATTGTTGCTGAAGAGAGAGTTCTCTTATATAAGCCTATAGCTTAGCTTTTGAAAAGCCAAGGGAGATATTTATCATTGCTTTGTGCTTCGTAAAACATACTAAAATTGACTTTTAAATATGTTGCTGATGAAAGCCTTTGCAGAATATATTATACAACTAGTTGAATTTAGCAACTTTATTGTTAAGTACTTTTAGGTATCCATAGGTTTCTGAAAAAACAAAAACAACCAAACCTACTCGTAAGTATGTTCATACCAATCATTTATGTTTGGAAAGAGTCCAAAATAAAATGATGAGGTAGACAAGAAGCTTACCTCACAGTCTAAGTTTTAAATGTCTGAGTTGAGGGGGAGATTTCAAGTCTCAGTGTCAAATATACTTCATTTTAATAATAGGAAATGTTTATGTCATATTCTAACAGAGAATCTTGAGAATGTTTTTTTCTCAGGAGTTTTCTTTTTTCCCTGCATCCTGAAGTCTCTATTCTGCTAGCCATCTGATGTTTTCCATCCTAGTAGCTGATCTTTAGACAAGAAGAGTACGCTCTTCTCTTATTGGCTGGTGCCTTTCTTTTTCTTAAGGTTAACTCTTAAACTTAGCAGCCCTTAAATATTGCTCCTTATTGAATCTAACACCCTACTGTGTCATTCAAGCTTTTAACAGTTGCCCTTTACCATATCAACCTGATTTCTTCAAATTCTCTTATGTAGCTTAACAGTTACAATCAGACTTGTATGTCTGTTACGTTTTCAATGCTGCAAATGGCCTTTTCTCACCTCTCCATTTCAGATATAACTCTTGAGGACTTATTTGACATTCATTGCCCCCATGATGCTTTCCAGTCTACTCTAGTTATGTAAAGTTTCTGGAAATTTTGAAGCTGTAGAATTATTTTAAAAAGTGTCAAAAACCTTAAAGGATCCAATTTTGGTTTTAAAATTACCTATATGACATACTGATCTGAAAAATTGGAAGGTTAAAGAAGTTTACTGGAAAGAGCTACAAGTAGAACTACCATTTGATCCAGCAATCCCATTACTGGGCATCTACCCAAAGGAACAAAAGACATTCTATAAAGAAGACATCTGGGCCGGGCGCGGTGGCTCAGGCCTGTAATCCTAGCACTCTGGGAGACTGAGGAGGGTGGATTGTTTGAGCTCAGTTTGAAACCAGCCTGAGCAAGAGCGAGACCCCGTCTCTACTAAAAAAATACAAAGAAATTAATTGGACAACTAAAAAAATATATAGAAAAAATTAGCCGGGCATAGTGGCGCATGCCTGTAGTCCCAGCTACTCTGGAGGCTGAGGCAATGGATCGCTTGAGCCCAGGAGTCTGAGGTTGCTGTGAGCTAGGCTGATGCCATGGCACTCTAGCCCGGGCAACACAGTGAGACTCTGTCTCAAAAAAAAAAAAAGACATCTGCACTAGAATGTTTATAGCAGCACATTCACAATTGCAAAGATGTGGAAACAACCCAAGTGCCCATCAATACGTGAGTGGATTAATAAAATGTGGTATATGTATAGCACGGAGTTCTACTCAGCCACAAAAAACAATGGTGATCTAGCACCTCTTGTATTATCCTGGATAAAGCTGGAACCCATTCTATTAAGTGAAGTATCCCAAGAATGGAAAAACAAGCACCACATGTATTCATCATCAAATTGGTATTAACTGATCAACACTTAAGTGCACATATAGTAGTAACATTCATTGGGTGTTGGGCAGATGGGAGGGGGGAGGAGGGACTGGGTATATAACTTAATGGGTGCGATACGCACTGTCTGGGGGATGGACGCACTTGAAGCGCTGACTTGGGTGGGGCAAAGGCAATATATGTAACGTAAACATTTGTACCCTCATAATATGCTGAAATAAAAAAAACTAAGAAACAAGTTTACCGGAAATTTTAAAGCTGTTTTGTAAACTTTACTTGGACTTTTTCTAGGTCACAGAATCTCTTTGTGGTACGTAGAGTAAACCTTTAATTTTTCAGTATCTAGAGTAGTAGTGTCTATTGCATTTATAGCGGTATTGTATATTTGTTTCTCATGTCTAGATTATAAGTATTTGAGGTCAGAGCATGCTAATTTTGTCTTGCACTGCACTTGCACTAAGGGATAGAAGTTTTCACTTGACAGTGTTAAAATATTGTAATTCAACTTTGTCTTCTCACTTGGCCCAAATAAAGTCCTCAGATAATCATAACTCAAGCTACAGAGTAGATTCTACTTTTGGAGGACAAATTCATTTTAATCCATAGGTACCCAGTGGATGTTTTCTGGGGTCCTCCCTCCCCTTCCCCCATGATGAATGATGAGTTTGGGTTTGCAAAATGGAATTCCCAGTGAGATAATTTGCTATAGTCCTCCAACATCACATCCCTGTACTGTGTCTCTGAACAGGGCTCAATAGCTGCCACTCTTCTTGGATCAGCTTCAGTGATGCCTCCTTGAATGCTGTGAACGCCTTTCTTCTGGGCCTGTTGCGGTTTTTCTGCTTTCCTTTTAGAAGGGCAAGGGCAGAGTCTCATAAAGCAGATCTTGAAACTGCAGACTGGAGGGAAATAAAGTGTGATTGCTGTGGAGAAGACCCAAGCAAAGAGCCCCTTTCTGCTGCCAGGTCATTGCATAAACTGAAGACACTTACTCATTACATTTTAGGCTTAACACATCTATCTGTCCCTGTCAGGCTCTGTTTCTTATTGCTTCCCTTGGATACATAATTTAGCTGCCTTTGGGGGAATGTGCTGAGGACTCTATACCAGTCCTACTGACCACTAAAAATGGCTGCCAAGCTTTACAGAACAGGAAACTGATGCAAAAGGGCTTCCCCACCTTTTTTTTTTTTTTTTTAAATAAAAGTCTATTTTTTTAGAACAGTTTAGGTTCACAGCAAAATTGAATGGAATAAAATATTCCTAATTTCTCCCTTGCATCCCTGTACCATTGCTGTCACTGATTTCACTTATACATAAGCTATAATCATCGAACACATTGTTGCTGTTATTATTTTGAACAAACTGTTAGCTCAATTAAGAATAAGAAAAAGAAAATTTTTCACTTTACCTTCACTTATTCCTTTTCTAATACTCTTCCTTTCTTTTTGTAGATCTATTTCTGACTGATACCATTTTCCATCTTTCTGAAGAGCTACTTTTAAACATTTCTTGCAATGCAGTTTTACTGGCAACAAATGCCTTCAATTTTTGTCTTGGAGAAAGTCTTTATTTCTCCTTCACTTTTGAAGGATAATTTTGCAGGGTACAGAATTCTGCATTGGTAGTTTTCAGTTTTTTTTTCCTCTTGACTATTAAAATATTTCTCCATGCTCATTTTTTTGCCTGTGTGGTTTCTGAGACCTCTGATGTAATTTCTTGCTCCTTTGTATGTAACGTGTTTCGTCTTCTGGCTTCTCTAAGACTTTTTTCTTTATCCTCATTTTTTTTTTTTTTTTTTTTTTGGCCTTTAACCTGCTTGGTGTTTTCTGAGCTTCCTGGATCTGTGGTTTGGTATCTGACATTAATTTGGGGGGAATTCTGTCATTATTGCTTTAAATATTCCTTTCTCCTTTTCTTCTCATTCTGTATTCCCGTTACATGTATGTTACAACTTTTATAGTTGTTCCATAGTTCTTAGAAACTCTGTTCCCTTTTTTCCAGGCTTGTTTTCTATTTGCTTTTCAGTTTTGGAAGTTTCTGTTGACTTATCCTTAAGCTCATAGATTCTTTCCTCAGCCATCCGTGTCCAGTCTCCTAATGAACCCCAAAGGCTTTCCTCATTTCTGTTACAGTGTTTTTGATCTGCATTTCTCTTTGATTCTTTTAGAATTTCCGCCTCTCTTGCTTACACTATCTATCTGTTCTTGCATGTCTTCTGTTTTTTTTTCCCCCATTAGAGTCCTTAGCATATTAATCATAGTTGTTTTAAATTCCTGGTCTGCTTATTGCAACATCCCTGCCATATCTGAGTCTGCTTCTGATGCTTGCTCTGTCTCTTCAAACTGTGTTTTTTGCCTTTTAATGTACCTTGTAATTTTTTGTTGAAAGGTGGATTTGATATATCAGGTAAACAGAACCTTGGTATATAGGCCTTTAGTAAGGTATCTGGGGAGAGGAGGCATTCTGTAGTCCTGTGATTATGTCTAGGTCTTTTAGTGAGCCTTTGCTCTGGGTTGTGAGCTTCACAAATGCTTCTCAGTTCTTTTCACCCCAGTAGATGGGACAGGATGTTTAGAGGGGCTGAAGTTAAGTATTTCTCTTCTTTGTGGAAGGCTAGAGGGAGCTGGAGTTGGGTATTCCCTTCCGCCAGGTTGGTTAGGCTCTGGTAAGATGGTTTATTTTGAGGACAGACCTTGTTTAGAAGGACAGAATGCTCTGGCATATTTAAAATTATTTACTTTGCCTCTCCTCCTGCTGGAAGCCCTGGAAATTTTTCTTGGATCTTTACTGTGAGGACCTGGTAGAAACTCACAAAAGTGTGAGTTGCCCTCCATGACTCAGTCTCCCTGGAGTTTTAAACTTTTGTATTTGTCCATAGTAATCCTGTAGCATTTCATCGGTTATAGTTTAGGTTTTCCTTTCATGATGCTGGTTCCTATGGAGGTTTCTGTCCATGGGTTTCTGCTCCGCTAAATTTGTCTCTGTATTCACCTGTCTCTCCAATTTTGGGGGCAGTGGTTTGCCCTGTTACTTTAACTTCTCTGATGGGTCTAAGAAGAGTTGTTGATTTTTCAATTTGTTCAGCTTTTTATCTGCTGTTAGGATGGGGTGACAACTTCCAAACTCCTTGCGTGCTGGGCCAAAAACTGGATGTCACGGCTTTTTTTTTGCATTAAAAATCTGAATACCTGAAGCACGGGTGAAAAATAATACAATATTTAGAAACTAGAAGGATCTTACATAGTATAGCTTGGAATCTTAATTGTAATATATGAATTCCAGGCATATTCAGAGGCTTTAATTTGGATTAGGGCAGGCATCCAGGGAAAAGCCTGTATGCTTTACCTTATTTATATCCTTGGTCTTAATGTAGTTCAATGCATGTTGGTGTTGGATCTACTGATACTGTTATTTATGGCAAACTATTTACCCATAGTAAACTTTATACTGTTCAGTGGACTAGAATGACATTGTTTAAAAATCCTTATAGTGAGACTGAGCTGAGTAAGTGAATATATATCATCCCAATTTATATATAGGAAGATTGAAGTGCAGTATAATGAATTCATAGCTTTTTTAAGCTTTCATTTGTTTATAATAGACACTTAAATGACACTCTCAGAACTTGGTTGTAAAATAGGGATATGAAATCTGTTTCTTATATAACTTTGTAACATTTTTCCTTTGAAGCCTAATCATGGGCAGACAACTGTTAATAATTTGAAAGTGAAGTTTTCTGAAATGAGTCTCCTAGAGATTGTGAAAAAAGTGGTATGTTCTTGTAGATAAGCTTGCAAGCATGTAGACTCTGCATTCTGTTTAGTAGAATTGAAGAAGACTTTGGAAATATGTATGTTTGCCTGAATGAGTGGTAAAATTGTTTGTAAGATGTTATATATGTAGAGGACAAGAGGCATCATAAAAATGCACACTGCACAGTTGTCAAAACCCCATAGCATTTTACACCAGCAAGAGTCAACCTTAATGAATGTAAATTTTAAAAAACATCCATTAAGAGGTTGGGGAATTCCAGGATGGAATGCAGGCTGTGACAGAAGAATCTTATTGTATTAGAAATACATAAAACCACCTCATTGAAGGGGGGTGGTGGTGGAAAGGTGTTGACTTAATTAACTGGAAATGCATAGCGCTTGTAAGACTACAGACAAAAACTGCATATGTTCTCTAGTTGCAGTGTGCTTTAGTTGAAAATATTGCTTCCCTTAGAGGTACAGCTAATTCTGATACTGCAGTTCTGATATCTCTAGTAATATATGCCAGAATTAAACAATAAAGTAAAATGGATGGTGGGTGATAGGAGCCAGGTTTCTCACTGTTGGCGTGGAAAGTTAACAGACACGCAGGGAGAGGAAGCTATTATAGAATGATACATGTGTTAATGGCTTAGAATTGAAGACGTCGGTATCATCTCGTATATAGCTTAATAAAGATACAGTATACCTTTTAAATGAGGTTAGTTCATTAACCTTAAAGTAATTAAAAATAAAAGTCTTAGCCCTGGAATTAATACACATTTAAAAAATTTAGATAGGAGTAGTAGCAAAGTATATTATAGTTAATATTTTCAGCATTTGATTTAAAAAATATTGTGGCATTTGTCACATCTCGCAGATTGGGGGAGGGTCTAGGTTCAAACCTGTGTATTACCAGTCATATTGTGAATGACCTCCGATATAAGAGACTTGTATTGATACAAACAATTGTAAATTTCTTGATCGTGAAGTAGTGATTGTACTTTGAAGTATTTTAATTTTATTTAAATTATTGTTTACATATATGTGATATGATCTTACCTTGCTCCATCATTCCCAAGGGGAAACATAGCAACAGAGTTTCAGTGTAGCTAATACTTGTACCTAATTTTCAGTTAAACACTTGGTTTGTGTTAAGACTTGTAGGATGTTCATTTCCCAATCGTTCTGGAAAGCTCAGAGACTGTCACATGCATCTAAAGGTTTGGGAAAATTCAGGGACTCAGGTCCTCTTTCCCCCCTGCTTGATGGAAATGAAGAGTTTGAATAGGGAGATAAATCTTAAAAACCTGGGAGCATCTTTATAACTGATATTATTCTTAGATAATGCATGTGTGGTTACCACATTGCCTGGGAGAATGATTTAAAATATTTTATTTTGGTTTTGGACTATGTCATCTATAATTTTGGGTTCAGAAAATACAGTCAAATATGATTGAGATTTAATTGGTGGTTTTTCTGAATTGATCCAGGAGGAATTTGCCAAATGCTTTATAGACTTATCCTAGAAAATTCCTTAGTGTTTTTTGAGTTGTATGTACGACTTTTATTACTATATATTTACTACGTATTTTCCGATGTTACAAAGACACATCTATAAGGAAAGATAATACTTTGGTTTTATTTTTTTGTTACAATGCAGATTCTGATGCAGTAGTTCTAAGATGGAGCTTGATTGGTTTATGGACCACACTTTGAATAGCAAGGCTTTAGAGTAGGGGTGGGTAAATGTTTTCCGCAAATGCCCAGATAGTAAATACAGTAGTCCCTCTTCTCTTTGGGGGAAATGTTCTGAGACCTGCAGTGGGTGACTGAAACCACAGACAGTACTGAACCCTGTATGTACTATGTTTTTTGCCTATATATACATACCTATGATAAAGTTTAATTTATGAATTAGGCATAGTAGGCAACAACAATAATAAAATAGAACGATTATAACAATATACTGTAATAAAAGTCACATGAATGTGGTCTGTCTCACTTTCTTGCGCTCGCTGTCTCTCAAAATATCTTACTGTACTCCACTCACCTATTTTTGGACTGTGGTTGATCTTGGGTAACTGAAACCACAGAAAGGGAGACTGTGGCTATGGGGGGGGTGGTGGGTTACTGTATTTTAGTCTTGGCAGGCCACATACCGTCCCTGGTACATGTTCTTCTTTTTTCTTTTTTTATAACCCTTTAAAAATGTTAAAAACCTTTCTCAGCTCATGGGGCCATACAGAAACAGAGCATGGGTCAGAGTTGACCCACTAGCCATTGTTTACCTATTTCTGGTTCAGAGAAATGGTGTATCCTTTCAGTTGATTAAAAACAAAAATTCTAGAATTGGTGTTTGTCATGTCTTTCCAGCATTTCAAATGATTGTATGATTTTTCTTTGACCTATTTATTGATGAGGTGAATTATTGCTGATGGTTTGTAAGCTTTCTGTTGTTTACAAAAGTTTTTTTTTCTTATTTTAACTGGGGTATAATTTACATATAGTAAAATTTACCTTTTTAGTGTATGATAGTATGAATTTTGACAAATGCATACAGTTGTGTACTGTCAATAAACAAAGCTAGACATTAGTTAAAGTAGTAAGAACAGATTATATATATACACACACACATGCATACAGGATCTTGCTCTGTTGCCCATGCTGGAGTGCAGAGGTGTCATCCTAGCTCACTGCAGCCTCAAACTTCCAGGCTGCAGGGATCCTCCTGCCTCAGCCTCCCAAGTAGCTAGGACTACAGGCAGCTGCCATCACGCCTGGCTAATTAAAAAAATTTTTTTTATAGAGACTGGGGTTTGCCATTTTGTCCAGGCTGGTCTTGAACTTCTAGCCTCAAGTGAATCCTCCTACTTTACCCTCCCAGAGTGTTAGGAGTACAGGCATGAGCCACTGCACCTGGCAAGAACAGATTTAAAATCAGTGATATACTGTTGCAATAGGGAAAAAAGTTCAGTGCGAACTGAACTCAACTTTGATTTGTACAGAGCTTACTAGTGTTTTACAGGGAGAATTAGAGGTTGGGCAGGAGGGCGAGCAGCGACTCAGCAAAGTCAGGGAAGTAAAAAATTATGAAAAGCTGGAAGGGTTTTGGTCCAGGTGAAACCCATCTGGGTTTGTTAACTGGCACTTATCAGAGTTAGCCTTCTACCCTCCCCCGGAGACTGGAGCCTGATCTTAAGGTGTTGGCCAGAACAAGCAGTGAATTCTCTTGGCAGCCTTGGGTTTTCTCGGGAAGGACTTTAAGCAGGGGTTAGGGTCAGCCTAGGGATGTGGCCTTGAGGTGTTAGAAACTATGTTAGTGTTTTGTTCAAGCCTTTGTAGGCCCAACTTGAGACCTAGTTGAGAAGGGGCTCAGAGAAGCCTGGTTAGAGTTTGGTCAAGGAGAGAATCTTTGTCATTGCCACCAACATGGAACTGTTTCATCAGTCCCCAAGATTTCCTTATGCTCCTTTGTATTTACCTTTTTGCCCTACCCCCAGCCCTTGGCAATTATGATTTGTTTTCTGTTCCTGCAGTTTTGCCTTTTCCTGAATGTCATATAAATGGAATCATGCTTACGTAGCCTTTTGAAACTGGCTTCTTTTTTTTTTTTTTTTTTTTTT
>NW_012150696.1:624694-625872 GCF_000956105.1 Propithecus coquereli | reverse complement strand
AGTCCAGTTATCAGAGCTCACTGTAACCTCAAGCTCCTGGGCTCAAGCGATCCTCCTGCCTCAGCCTGCCAAGTAGCTGGGACTACAGGTGCGCATCACCATGCCTGGCTAATTTTTCCATATTTTTGTAGAGCTGGGGTCTCGCTCTTTTTAATCCTGGTCTCAAGTGATCCTCCTGCCTCAGCCTCTAGAAGTGCTAGGATTATAGGTGTGAGCCACTGCACCTGACCAACAATTTGTTTTTTACAGATGCTTTTAGACTATTCATGCTTTACATTGTAATCCTAATATGGATTAAATTCCAGCATCTTATTTTGTGTTTTTTGTTTGTCCTTCCCATTTCTGTTTCTTTTTCTCCTTTTTATTGGCTTCTTTCATATCAGTTATATTTTGTCATTCAGCTTTTTCCTCTACTAGTTTGAAACTTACATGCATTCTATATGAGGTACCCTAGGAATTTTTAACATGCATAGTTATGAAATTCTTAGTATACTTTATTTCTATATATTACCTTCCTGGCTTATATATTATCAGTAGCATGAGTCTAGTTCTACTTTCTAACCCACTAGACATTATTTTTAAAAATTCAGGTTTATAATTGCATCTTTCATATGAGACCTTTTATTTGAAATAATTTTCCTGAATTTTCAGAATTTCCTTTAGTGAAGGCCTATTGATGTTGGAATCTGTTAGGCTTTGCCTGAAAATATTTTCATTTTGTTCTTGTTCATTATTTTTTGTATAGAATACAATTCCAGATTGACAAATATTTTTTCTTACCGTGTTGATGCTATCATTCTATACTGTCTGTTGTTTTTTTTTATTGTTAATAACCAGTTATTTTTATTTTCATTTCTGACTGCAGTTTCAGTGTGATTTGCTTAGATTTTTATTTCTCATTATGCTACTTGGGATTTGTTGGATTTTTTAATTCTGTGGGCTTATGTCTTTCATCAGTTTTAGAAAATTCTCTTCAAATATTGCCTTGGACCCATTCTTGTTTTCTTTTAGACCTCTTAACTAGACATCTGTTTGTTCTTCTTACCTTTATCTTCCATGTCTTTAACCTTTCTTTCATGGATCCATTTCTTTGTCTCTTTGTACTTAGCACTAAAGAGATTATCCAGAATTAGCTTCCTGTTCAGTAAATATCTCTTCATATAATTAAGTATTCCTAC
>NW_012150696.1:616204-624538 GCF_000956105.1 Propithecus coquereli | reverse complement strand
TTGTGTAGGATTGCAGAGATCGTCACCTGCTCTAACTTAAGTTTTAGGTCAATTGGGGTGGAACAGCGCTGGATTACTTCTCTGAACTTTTTCTTTCTTTCGTTTCTATGTGGCAAAATATTTCCTTTATTTTCCTATGAGTGCAGACATGCATGTTGTTTTTATAGTTCGTCTGGCATTTTTAGATGTTCTATAAAATAGGTAGGTTTCTCTGGGCTTCTACTCTGCCATATTGCCAGAAACAGACTCTTGTTTTCTTTTCCCCCTAATATTTAATCTATTACTCCATTCCTGTATGATTTCTTATTTTACACTGTTTCCAATGCTGAGATAGAGTTAATAAGTATGTTCAACTTGATTTATCTCTCATTTTCCTATGGTTTAATTTTTGTGCATTTTAAACTATTCTGATAAACTTGTATTTCATATGTACAAAAAGATAAAAAGAGTAACATAATGAACACTGATATGCCTACTACACAGTCTAAGCAATAGAACATTATCAGTACAATTTGTTCCCCACATACTGATTGCCTCCTCTCTTATATCATATATGACATTTAAGTTTTTAATTGTTTTGGGCATGTGAAGGAGGGTAAGACTCTAAATAGAGTCTTTCTGTAAGTTTTTAAAGTATATAGTAGATTCTTAATTTGATAGATTTTTGAGAGTTGGATTAGAAATTAACTCCTGGTCTAGTCCCGTTTTCCTTTTCTCAGCTATTTCAACTTAAGGAAAAAGTATATTTTGTAGTTTTCAAATTTTGTCCATTTTCTTTTCCACCTGCTTTCCACTTCTGGCAGATTAATGGATGCCTATTTAAACATGTTCAGCTTTTAAAGTAGTATTATGTAGGACTTATTGACAAATTAGTTTCTCAACCAGTGCTTTAAATTATTTTGCAAAGTAAATCTTCGTCAAACAGCTCTATTAAAAATAATCCTTTTAAGCTCCTTTCCTAACTGGAGAATAAATTTAAAATGTTAATTCAAAATATATGTTTTTGATACTGCTTTTTTTTTTGGTAAGTTTTAAATAAATTTCTGTTTTTTTTTTTTTTTTCCTGTAGTTACTTTGAACTTTAATTATTCTTTTCACCTGTTTAACCCCAAGGTGAAATTGGAGGTAACTCATTCTTGCCTCTGGCCCTAGGTAGCATCCAAGTAGCTCTAAAATTATTACCATTATCAGGAGATTGGGGCTCTTCTTTATGCTTTTACATTTTGATCCTTGGAATGAGGTCCTAATTTTGTCAAGTAATCTTAATGTCTCCTCTTACCCTCTCCAGCGAAAAGGGATGGGGTGGTTTTGGGGTGTGTTGGTCTATTGTGAATGTCTGAGTAAGATTGCATGTAGATTTTTCTTTGCTAGTTCATGTGGATTTGAAAAAGAGGGTAATAAGTTATGCCTTTTATTTTCAGCCATGTTTAAAAACTTGGAAGCTCTTAGAAGTACACTACAGTAGTGCCCCTTATTTGTGGTTTCACTTTCCATAGTTTCAGTTCCATTGGTCATCTGCAGTGTGAAAATATTAAATGGAAAAATTCCAGAAATAAACAATTCATAAGTTTTAAATTGCACATTGTTCTGAGAAATGTGATGAAATCTTGCTCTGCCCTGCCTGGGACATGAATCATCCCTTTGTCCAGTGTATCCACGTTGTATACTACCCACCTGTCAGTCATTTACTCCTGACAGCCAACCATTGACATCATCATGGCTTAATGATCCAGGATCATCTGAAGCAGATGATCCTACTTCTGACATATTGTCAGAAGGTCAGTAGTAGCCTGGTGTTATGTCACAGTGCCTACGTCAGTCACCTCACTTCATCTCATCATGGAAGCATTTTATCATCTTGCATCATCACAAGAAGAAGGGTGAGTATAGTACAATAAGATATTTTGAGAAAGCAAGAGTGAGCGAACACATTGACCTTTTATTACAATATATTGTTATAATTGTTCTATTTTATTGTTACTGTTAATCTCTTACTGTGCCTAATTTGTAAAATAAAGTTTATATGAAAAAACATAGTACATATAGGGTTTGGTACCAGCCGTGGTTTCAGACATCCACTGGGGGGGTCTTGGAATGTATCCCTTGATGGTAAGGGGGGACTACTATACTTCTCTTTGGTGAAAACTCAGAGTTATCAATTGCTTTTTTAAATTAATATTTTTCTTTTTAGAGACAGAGTCTCACTCTGTCACCTAGGCTGGCCTCATACTTCTTGCCTCAAGCCATCCTCTTGCCTGGGCCTCCCAAAGTGCTGGGATTATAGGTGTGAGCCACCGTGCCTGGCCTCAATTGCTTTTGAGAAATGCAGTTTTGTTTAAGGCATGGCAGCTTTTAAAGTATACATCTCTTAAGTTGACTGGATCTCCTTTAAGGAAAAAACAAAAATTTCATAATTATTTTTTAAAAACATTAGTTTTATTATCTTTTTCACACTTTGGTATAGTCAAGGGTATTCAAATCAACCAGTGTCAAAATGACTATACTAAATGGTACATATTTTGATGAAAATTCCTGGGTAACATTACCATTTGGCAACATCTTCTAAACTGAAGACAAAAACTTTATAAACATATTTAATATAACTACTCTATTTGTTCATAATCTTGTAAGTAAAATGAGGCTATGTGTGTTTGTAATATATTGAACTAGCAAATTACAACCTCTGTTATCACTATATATGTAAAGAATTGGGTACCAAAAAGCATGAAAGTTTATAAAAATTTGAAAATCTATTTTTATTCTCAGAGATCTGTATATTTTTGCATAGTAAAATTTAAGCACTAATTGTGGGCTTCTAAAATTCCCTTTCTCAATTTGTAAAGCTTTTGGAGGAAATATGGAAGGCCATTGTACGGGAAGGAATTTGTTTGGTACTTTGTTCCCTTATATGGTCTTGCATAGCTTAAGGGCTGAGTACCAACTGGGGCTAATGATTAGCTAATATTTAAGGTCAGTGGTTAATGCCTTAAATACATTAACACCACCTGTACAAGAACAGAATGCTGTGGATAAACAGGTGCTTGAGAAAGTCACATTCTTCTTTACTGGTTTTTAACCCTGTCTGAGTGCATTGTAATTCCTTGAGGAGCTTTTAAAAAATATTGATTCCTGAGTCCTAGCCTAGACCAAATTTTATCAGAATCTCTGATGGAAGAAGCCAAGTTATGGTTATTTTTAGTAAGTTTCTCAGGTCTTTCTCAAGTTCTGCCAGGGTTGAAATTTTCTGCTGTAAGTATTTTGTGCTGCTGCTGTTATTATTTCATGTGTAAGTCAGAGAGGGGAAAGAGGGGGAGGTGCACAATCTAGGAAACATTATGCTAAAGATCCTACAACTTTAGGTTCTTAATATTCAAAAACTGGTTATCTCATGATTATTATGTATTGATGATTATTGGGTTTTGAAGTTATGAAGGCATGGGTAAAGCAAACAGTTCAGTTGGTTTTTGTTTTACACCCTATTGTTTAAGTTGGCTTTTTCATCTGTAATAAATTCCTTTATGTCACTGTGCACGAAGATACAGTTTTAGATACGTGTATAGATGGAAGGGTCATTATGTGATTTGGATGACAATTTCCTGCCAGTCATTCTCAAGAATGTTGACATTGGTCCTTAATGAGAGAAGAGTCATAGTGGATTGTGGGTAGAGCTTTGGAAACATGCCATTTGTAAGAAGGTAGAGAGTTCTAAGATACGAGGCTTTGTCAGGACAAGGGTTGAAGTGACTTTGTCTAAACTTTAAAGTTATGCTTTGGGACGGAGTTTCAATCTGAGAATATATATTAGTTCATAGTCTTAAGCAATAGAAATCCCAAGGTTTTGTGATTAAAGAGGATATTGGGTTACTCATAGAATTTCCTAAATGGTGAAAGAACCAAGCTTGGAACGTACAGGCAGGAACAACACCACCAATCATACCACAGAGTTCAGTGAAGGCACCACTGTTAGGTGGCATGTTCACCACTGTTTGTACTACCGTCTCTGATATGAAGTGACAGGCCTAAAACTGCTGTTAATGCTCCCTTTAAAAACTCGATTCGGGAAGAATTAAATGATTTAAACGGGATTGAATTGGCTGTTGCTGTTGCCTTCCACCTCACTAAAATGGATTGCTTATGGTGCTTGCTGCTGCTGTTCCTACTTCCTCTTTCTACCTTTTATGTCCTCCTCCTTTTCTTCTGTTTTTCAAAGTCAGGGTTGGTTTGTCTGACTGGCAATGCCCAGGTCTTGTGCCCCAATCCAGTTGCAGGGGAGATTCGGAAAGCAAATACCAGGTATTTTCAGTTTCTTTAGTTTCAGAAAGTGGCTCTGCCTCTTAAAGTGAAGGATTCTCCAGACATAGGAAAGTAGTTTAGATAAAGCTGGGTACCGAAATGCCAGACATTCATGACAGAACATTTTGTGAGTGAAAGTGAATGGTCATGGGATTTGTGGATATCTTTTCTATGATTTGAATCATTTGTATTTTTTTCCTTTCTGATGTTGAAAGAATGCATGAAGTGAGTGTATGTGTGTGAGTTGGTTGATATAAAAGAGGCAGACAGTTGTAGAATATAAAATTGGTAACTGAAATGGGTCCTAGAAATAATCTATTGTTCCTTCATTTTATTAAAAAATAAAGGAAATACTTCAACTATATCAATATCTAGCTCCTATATTCACAGAATCAAAGAATCAAAGCCAGTATATATTAAATGACTTATGCAAAGTTAGAAAACAGCATATCTGCAATAAATCAGATATTTCCTTTAATTATTTTACTGTCTTTATTCACTTAGGCTTAAAACTTAGTTGGGAATGAAACAATCACAAGACAACCCTAAAGAAGTATATAAGCAAAAGAATTAGAGTGATGAGATCCAGTTGCTGAATGAATTGAAAAAGAATTGGAGGTGAATTGGGTAGAGAAACTTTCATTACAGTAATGACTTTGAGCAGACATACAGGCTTTGGAATGAGAAAAGGGAAAGGCACTTCAAAGGAAGAAAAAAAGTATATTGAGGTAATAAAGAAGTTATGTATGGAGACTAGTGATTGGGGAATAGGACTCATATGTTGTGGTTGTGTGGATTTGGGGTTGACAATTTGATAGTAATCCTTAAGTATGCTGGTTTTACAGTTTGAATTTGCCTCCTCTGACTAGGAGAGGGAATTCCTATAGCTTTAAAAAAATTTAGATATAATTCATATACTCCAAAATTTATTTCTTTTTGACATATACAATTCAGTGACTTTTTAGTATAATCACAGAGTGGTACAACCCTCACCACTATCTAGTATCAGAATATTTTCGTCACTCCAAAAGAAGCTCTGTACCCATTACCAGTATCTTCCTATTGCCCCCTCCTCCCAGCTCCTGGCAGCCACTAATGTACCTTTTGTCATGCATTTGCCTGTTCTGGGCATTTCGTATAATATGTAGCCTTTCTTGCCTGCTTTCTGTTAGCATGTTTTCAGGTTTCATTGATGTTGTAGTATATGTCAGTACTTCATTCCTTTTGATGGCTGAATAATAGTGTAGAAATACCACATTTTGTTTGTCCATTCATCAATTGATGGACACTTTGTTTACACATTTTGGCTACTGTGAATGACTTTGCTGGAAGCATTTGTGTACAGATTTTTATGTGAACATATGTTTTCAATTTTCATGGGTATATACCCAGGAGTGGAATTGCTGGGTCATATGGTAAGTCGTTGTTTAACATTTTTTTTAGAAACTACCAAATTGTTTTCTAAAATTGCTATACCATTTTTGTATTTCCACCATCTGTGTATGAAGGTTCTACTTTCTCTGTTTCTTGCAACACTTGTATTCTCTCTCTCTTTTAAAAAAATTAATAACCATCTTAGTGGGGTAGGTAGTGGTATCTTATTATGGTTTCAATTTACATTTCCTTGATGATTAATGTTGAACTTATTTTTGGTGTTTGATCATTTGTAAATCTTCTTTTGGAAAATACCTATCCTTTCCCATTTTGAATTTGAGTTTTTCTTTTAATTATTGAGTTGTAAGAGTTCTTTATATATTCTCGATACTAGACCCTTGTCAGATACATGATTTGCAAATATTGGCTCTCATCCTGTGGGTTGTCTTTTCAATTTTTTGATGGTGTCGTTTGAAGCACAAAAGTTTATGATGGAGTCTTTGTATGAAGTTTGACTTATTTTTTCTTTTGTTGCTTGTAGTTTTGGTGTCATATCTATGAAATCATTCTCTAATTCCAGGCCATGAAGATTTACTCTTATATTTTCTTTTAAGAGTTTTGTGGTCTTAGCTTTTACAGTTAGGTCTTTATCCCTTTTGAGTTATTTTTTGTATATGGTGTGAAGTTGAAACCCAACTCCATTCTTTTGCACGTAGATAGCTGATTGTCTCAGTGCCATTTGTTGAACAGACTATTTTTCCCCACTGAATTGTCTTCACATTCTCGTGGAAAGTCAATTGACCATAAATAGAAGGGTTTATTTCTGGACTTTCACTTTTTCATTGATCTGCATGTTTATCCTTATACTCGTATCTCATTGTCTTGATTACAGTGACTTTGTAGTATAGCAATAGGGAAGTTAGAGTCCTATAGGCTTTTTAAGCTAAGAGTGTCTACTAAATCTGTGGTCCTCAACCCCTGGGCCATGGCCTGGTACCAGTCCATAGACTGTTAAGAAATAGGCCGCTCATCACTGCCTGAGCTCTGCAAACCTCGCCCCCCCAGCACCTCATCTCCGCCCTGCCCTGGTCCATGGAAAACTTGTCTTCCGTGAAACCAGTCCTTGGTGCCAAAAGGTTGGGGACCTCTGTCCTAAAGGATATTATGTTTTAGGAAAGGCATTCTGGCAGCAGTATATGGGATAACCAGAACAGTGAGAAATGAGAGACCAGAAAGCAGAAGCAGGGAAACAAATAATCTCATGCTAAGAAGTTTGAGATTCATGCTGTAAAGCAAGGAAATTACTTAATCACATGGGGAGGTGGGATATGTACTGGTGATGGAATGATTAATTTCAGAGCACTGTGGAAAATGGACTGAAGGGGAGGGATGGGAAGTTTGGCTGCAAGAAGCTGTTGAGATTATCCATTGGTTTTATTGGGGCTTGAGAAAATGATCTTAAACCAGGCTGATTTTTTGGAGTATGGAGAGTAGATCACATCCAAGAAAACCTAGTAACAAAGTATTATCAGGATTTTTGAACAATTGAGCTGTTATTCTACCTAACTTGATTGCAGAAACTAAAAATCGCAAGAGTAATTTTAGCTCCCCTCCTCCTCACTCCTCATGTTTAGTCACTTAACAATTCTTGTTGATTCTGTGTTCTAAATAGCTCTTGGATTTTTCTTTTTTTCTCAAATACTATTTGCACTGTTTTCAGGCTCTCATATTTTTCATCTGAGTAAAAATTATAGATAGCTATATTATTATCATTTTTTAAAACTTGACTTTAAATTTAAATCATTATAAAACAGTGTTGCATTATGTGCCTTGTGGGTAACAATGTTACTTTGAATTGTGCAGGAAGCTCCAAGGCATCCAGAACTTGATCAGGTTTAGGCTTATGATAGATGGAGTGGTCCCCCAAATCTTCCCCTCTTCTTTTGTGTGTGTGTTGGGGGTGAAGGGAGAGGTGTAATTGAGAGAAGGCAGGTGGAAGAAAGTGAGGCAGGAGTCTCTCTCTGTGAATGGGCTCAGAGAAGAACTGTAGAAGACTAACTGCTCAAGATGAAGCAATTAGGCAAATATGTTCGTCTATCACACAAATAGCTTCTTAAAAGAAGACTCTGATCTTTAGTGTCTGAAAAAGCCATGTACTGAAATCTTAGTCCTGAACTGATAGAGGGCATTAGTAGCAGTAGACAGTACTGTTTTCATCAGATCATTTTTATTAGATTTGTTCTTTCTTTCTATATAGTTTTGCTGTCCCTTCAAATGTCAAGGATCAGTGGGGGAACCCATGATATTTATTTCTCTGTGATGTCCCCAACCCCTTTTGTGTTTTTCCTTATTAGGAAGTATTTATAAAAATGTTAACTTTATGTTTGTAAACATGCTAGAAACTGCAAATGAAAATGGAGGAATCTCATTTCCATATTCCCACCAACCGGGAAGACCATGTTTTCTATGCTTACTTATAGAAATAGGCTTTGATAGTTCGAGGGAAAAAAAAGTTTTCACATGAGTTAGAAATTTCAAATAAATTCATTCAAAAGATTAGTCTTAGCATATTTTACAAAACGGACCATGAATTTTAAGCTTTTCCTTTTAATAATTAAGCTTATGTATTTATTTTGCATGAATGTGTTTATTATGATTAAAGACTTC
>NW_012150696.1:608396-616154 GCF_000956105.1 Propithecus coquereli | reverse complement strand
GTGTAAGGGTATGCTAGGTCTTACATAAAGGAAATATTTGTACCCAGTGCTCACAAATACTAAATGAGATGATTTCTTAAAAAAAAAAAAAAAAAGTAATTTTGCTTTTCTTGTTGAGTAAATGCTAGTTTGTTCTAATTTTTCTTTTGTAATATATCTGGGTTTAAATAAATATTCTCTTGTGACATTTTAAAAAATATTTCGAGAATGGGGTGCTACTCAGCTCCTTGGTTGGTCATCACACTGGTTACTATTATGAGATAGGTATTATCAGGGAGTTTGGACGAATACAGACCCATGGGGGTAGATGATTGTAAAAGTCTAGGAAAAGATGATAAACGTGAGAACTGTCCTGCAAACAGAGCAGAAGCATTACAGCCAGTAGGGAAGATACCTTCTATTTTACATAAATTCTCTTATTTTAATCCTAACATCAACTAGTGAGGTATTATTCATTTTGCAAATGAAAATTAAAACGCAGGCCACATGATTATTCAAGGTTTGTGTTAATAGAGCCAATATCAAATCTGTAAGACATTACTTGTGTAAAAATTGATATTAATGCAATAGAGGAGTACAGTAGTCTAGGAAAATAATCTGTGTATTACAGTTTGTTCTATGATAAAAGGAGTGGTTACTAATCAAGAGGGAAGGGGTTTATTATTTAATAAACAATATTAGAAAAATTTGCTGTTAGGAAAGAAAATAATCAGTTTATATTAGTATATCATACTTCAGGTAAATTTTAGATGAATAAATTTTTAAATGGAAACTTTTAAATCAAAGGCAAATGTAGGTGACTGTTTAATCTTAGAAGAGAGAGGGGCTTTTAAGCATAAGAACAATGAAAGAAATCACAAAGAAATATACTGATTCAATTACATAAAATGTCAAAACAGATAAAAAGATGAAGTAGGAAAATATTTGTAATTAATATAATAGGCATAGAGTTAACAGCCTTATTACATAAAAAGTGCATACAAATTAGTAAGAAGTATGCTTAATCCCCAATAGAGAAACTGGAAAAACAGTAAATATTTTTCCAACTCTGTCTCTAAAAGGATTTAAGATATTTTATGAAGGTACAAATAACAGTGATGCAAAATAAATAAATATGTTAATTAATTTTATAAAATAAATAAAAGAAAAATGAGATATGAAAATAAGGGTAAAAATGTAAGATGAGACCAGGAGTGAACATTTTGGTATACCAAAACATATGTCATTAATTCTTATATGCTTCCTTATACATTTGATTTTAAGCCAAATTCCTTAGATAAAAAATAACCAATTATAAGAGTTAATGTCCTTTAGGTAAAAGCCATTCACTGAAAAATTATCTTTACTCTTGATAATGAAACCAGTTTTTACCCATTAGTCCTCTAAAAAAGCTGCTATATAGTGTAATGGAAAATATATTCAACAACATCTTTATAATATCCACAGCGACAGATTTCTTTGGCATTTGTCCCTGCAGCACTGGGGCAAAGTGCAGGTCAGTTACAGCAGGTGAGGTGAGCTGGAGAAGTGGGTTGAGAGAATACTCAAGGGCAAGGACAAGTTTCTCTTCAGAAACTAACTTTGATATATTTATTAGACAGGTAATTGAAGTTCTCATAAAGCATGACTGAAATAATTTTACCTTGAAAAAATAAATTCTCTCAAAAAAAAAAAATAAATTCTCTCCACCAGGCCATTTAATAAAAAAGTTAGTGAAGCATATGTACTTTCTAAATTTAAGTGATGGGATATTCTAGTATACTTTTGGAGGTAAAATAGTTGCAAAATGTATAGAATAAAGAGGCTAATTATATAGATTTATTATGTTTAAACCAGTAAAGCTTTGTAGGTTGCTATGGAAATTTGTACAATGGGGCACAAAGGAGAGAGTATTCAGTTTTACTTGGGGGGCTGTTTTAGGTTGGTGTTTGCTAGCTGAGCAGTTGTTGGCTTAGAGCAGGGGTGTGGAACCTTTTCATGTTGGAAGGCTGCATTAATTTGGCTGTAATCAAATAAGGCCACATTCAAGAAACTTACATTAGATATACTAAAAATGTACATTATTTTGTAAAAATCTAACTACTACGTACTTAGCAATTTCAAAAACTGAAAACTATTTGTTAATTTTAAAGTTAATCTTTTAATGACTTTGTTGTGTCTACTTTTGTTGGAAGACGTTTGAATATTTGGTTGCAGCATGGAGGTCCGCAGTTTCAGTTCATCTGTGACCTGTTAGGCACCTGGCTGCAGATCTCTGCGTCCCCCAACCCCCATGGAAAAATTGTGAAACTGGTCCCTGGTGCCAGAAAGGTTGGGGACTGCTGCTCTTAGATGGGTGTCAGTCATTTGTGACCTTAAGGGAATCTTGATTTGTGTTGGGCAGGAGAATGTAGAGGTTGAAAAGCAAGAAGGCATTTTTGGGCATATTGTTGATGGCGTGGGTATTCTGCATTTTTCCATATTTCAGTTGGATCTTTCTTAACATCAAACAATGACTTTAAATTGTCATCTACTGAGAGCTCAATCAATTCCATCTGTAGTTCTTTAGGTGCCTTCGTGATATCAACTAGGTGAGGCTTTGCTAATTTGAGTGTGATGTCATGATTCCCCAAGTCGGTGAACCTTTCGTTGCATTCTCCAGTTAATAGGTCTGTAACAGCTGTATATTCTTCAGATGATTCGCATATATCATCCTGCACATCAGTGACCTTTGCTAACTGGGGAAAATGTTCATCTGAAATTTCCTTTTGAAGAAGAAGTGTTTTTAAAAAAGATAGCTTTTTTCGAAATTCTTGGATTTTTTTTGCCACATATTATATGTAGACTTAGTTTTGCCTTGCCAATGACATATTCATATTTGACATATCACACAGAAATGCTACATTCCTATAGAAATCTTCTTTCAATAATTCACATTGCCGATTCTGTTCTTTATAAAATCTAACTATCTGTTCTGGCAGAGATAAAATTTTGGCTAACACCTGTCTCTGTCATAGCCAACTGCACTTTAGAATGATACAGCAAATTCACACCGAATACCCCATCATTCACCTTTAGCATGTTATGAAACTGAGGATATCATGTTGCATTTGCAGTAATATACTTGTAACTTGTTGCAAAGTGTCACTTAAAATAGTAGCTTTAGCACAGAGATTTTGCTTATGTAAGATACAGTGAAAAGGAATAAGAGTATCTGGATCTGTTAATACTTTTTTTTTTTTAATGTGCAGTAAACGCTTCATTTTTTCCTGTCATGGAAGGCGCACTGTCTTTTCTTACACTCACTGAATTTACCAAATTCAGTCCAACTTCATGACATTTATCTTGGAAGCTGTTGAAGATCTCTGTTCTCTGTGTTCTGCTTGCCAGAATGCCCAGAGTGCCCAGGTTGCCCAAAGCGAGTAACTCTTTGCAGCAAAGAAAATCTGTTATGACCTGTATGAAGTATAAAACCTGCACCGAGTCAGCAGTATCAATTGATTCATCCAAATTGATTGAATAATATATGTTTTCCTTTTGAGGTGTTGCCTGATGTTGTTCTGTTAAGTTGAAGGCTAATTCATGCTGCTGATCAGTTATGGCGCTCCTTGATAGAGGCAGCTGTTTGTACTTTGAAACGTTTTCGGAGTTTAAGCATTCTACAACTTCGACACTGCATTCTTTCACAATTTCTGTATCACTGACTGGCTTCCTGTTTTTCCTGAGTATATAAGCTGTGTTCTAAGTTACTTCAGTGGCATTATTTCCAGGTCTTATTGCTGCTTGAAAGAATCGTCTTTGCTTTTGCTTTTCATCTTCTAATTTCTGCAATACAACCATTCATGCCTCTCTAATTTAAAATATTTGTGGTTCTTATGAGTGTTATCATGCTGATGAACATTGAACTTCTTTAATGTTGATTTTTCGGTATCACAAAGCAAGCAAATATCTTTAGTAGAAACAAGATAATATTTCAATTCCCAATTCTCATTAAAAAATCTGTTTTCCTTCAGTGTTCTCTTGGTCTTTTTTGACATGATGGGCTGTTAAGCAGACAGAATTTAAAAATACGGCTAAGCTGTGCCACTATTCACAAATTCCACTTCAAACAGAAACATAGTGCACTGTTGTCAAAAGTTGATAACAGACTGGTGTACTCGACCCCCGTAAACTCTTGCCAGCCAGCCTCATGCAGCAGTGGCGCCGGTCAGGCAGGGGAAGTTGAACTAAAGCATGAGCGTAGCAGTCGTCAATTTAGCCCTTATGGCTTACTAATGTTTTCATTGCGCCAGTCAATCTGGGAGGATTTTTATTGAAACTTATTTTATTCTTAGGTATTTTGAATACATTCATTTTAAAAATAAAATGAAAATATAAAAGATGAACAAAAATATATTAATAAAAATAAAGGGATTTATTCTGTAAAATTTGGATTCAGTCAAAAGGCCGCACTTAAGAACTTAGAAGGCCACATGTGGCCTTAAGGCTGCAGGTTCCCCATCCCTGGCTTAGAGAGACTAGATACGGAAGTGGGAAATAATTTTTAGTTAGTAGGAACACTGTGTGCCAGACTGTCTTCATGCCTTTGCACGCTCAAGGAATGGCAAGCGGCTTGTAACTGGAACATAATAGGATAGTAATGGTATTCATTAAAATGAAATTCTACCTGTATTTTTCAAGGATATGGCTTTGGTAATAAGATACAGATACAAGATGGAGCCCAGAAGAGCAGACCATTACTTAATATTGAGTGCTGACTGTGCGCTTGCCATTATGCTGGATTGTTTTAGGATAGCGGATACAACAATGCATAAAATAAGCCCCTTTTCTCAAGGACCTGGAATCTAGAGTGGTGGGAAACGTGGGTAAACAGTCTTAATATTTTATGTGTTTGAAATGCACAGAAATATACGGTATATTCATGATAGTAGGGAATTAAATTGATTCAGTCTGTATTCACTTTCAGGTTCTAAGCTTTATCTTCTAGTAGTAGTATACCATTGTTATTTCTGAATTAAATATATTCTTTGCATTATGTCTGCTAAGTCTTTTGAATTAGTTGGGTAGACTGGGTGCTTACAGATTATTCTTAGGGGTGTAATTTTCTCCAAGGTAACTAGTTTATACATGGAGAATTTTATGATGATGAATGTTGTCACAAGCCAAGGATTCTGTTTAACATAGGCATCCCATGTTTTTGTCTGTCCCTCAATGGTAGACTCTTTTTTACCTGGTTACTGTACATTCTCTGTTAAAAAAAAATCCACTAAAATGAATGCGTTCACTATTCTCTTCCATTAATCACCACTTAGTGTTAAAATGTGATACCAACACGGATAATCAAGTAGAGGGGAAGCACAGAAGTATAGCAGATTTCTTCACAGTTCTTTTTTTCTTACTAGTTCTGTCAGGGAGTAGATATCCATGAATTCTCTAACCTCCTGTTCATTTAAAGCCTAATGTAACCAGAGTAAGACAGGAACTGGTTTGGGGTCAAGAACAGGAAGGGTGTGCATTTTGCATGACATTTTCCTTATTGTCATAAAAACCAGAACTGTTGTCATTGGCTCCACTTCCAATTTGATTAATGATGGTTGCGATTTTAGAAGTTTTCCCAAAATAAATTTCATGGCAACAAAATGTTTTTGAGGACCCATGGGTTTTTATAGTAAGAGTTTACCTTATGTCTGTCACATTAATGTTCTTAGAGTTAGCATGGCTCTGACACTTTGGGGCTGGCTTGGTTTTATTTGAAACTCCTAACTAGTTTCTTTTGCCCTGTTACTCTAGTCCAACTTCTTTGACTGTTAAAATCCCTTTTATTTTATTTACCTTCTCTATCCAGCTCTCCCTTATTTTTACACTGATTTTTTGTTAATTTGTTGTCTGGTGCCCTGGATATAGAAGGAAAAACAGTGAGGTGAGGATGCTCAGTTCATCGACATTTGAACTCATCACCTTGATGACCCAAAACTGTATTTACATTCCATATTTTGTTGAATGACACACCAGTTCATACTCGCCAAGTCGTAGGAGCCATCCTAGACTATCTTTTATCTTTCTTCTTTCATGTTGATCCATCCCTCAACTTTTATCTTCTTCATCAGTTCTTATTTGGAATATTTCAGAAGTTTTCTACCTGCCTTTTCTTTCTCTAGTTTCTTCCCCCCTCTAGCTAGTCCCTCATTGTTATCACCCCTGACGATAACCCACTTGGCTTTTCTGTTTACAGTCTTCATTACCTATAGGATACACAGTTCAAGCTTCTTAGCATAGCAAAATAATAAAAATGTGAGATATCTTTTGATGTCAGTGTGTCTCACAATATGCTGCAGTTCTGCTGATCTCCTTGCTGTTTCTTGAGTATATCATTACTTCTGGTGTCCTTTGTATGTGCTATATCCTCTTCTTGTAACACTATTTCCCATTTTGGCAGCTGCCTAAATAAAAGCTTTACTTTCTCTGGTAAGTTTTTAGTGACAACTCTTCCATTCACTGGCTTGATTGAACGTCACTTCTCTATACTCTCATAGCCTCCAGTTTATACCTTTCGATATACTTACCATTCCTTGTCTAGATTGCAGATTTCATAAGAGCAACAGTCTTGCCTTGCTTATTTTCATATTCCCTGTTTCAAGCATAGTGTTTAGTTCCTAATAGGTGCTCAAAAGTTTTTTAAAAATGGAATACTATCTTGGTAATTTATAAAATACTTCTTTTTCTATTTCCTGTGCCTTAATCCTTTTCTATGTTAAACTTGTAATGAGCTTCGTAACTTAAAAGTAATCATATAACATAATGGAAATGTTTAGTATTTATAGGTGAAGTTTATTTAAATTTTAAATATTTGCACAAATCAAAACACACCAGCAAACTTTATTTTATAAGTTCTCATTTGACAAATGTCTCAGTTTCATTTATTGTAGTTGGAGCCTTTATCTGAGTGTCATCCTTTAAGTAACATGACTTTATTTTTTTTTACAGTTGAATAAGGGAGGTATTATTTATTAGCTTTGATGGACAGTAGCATGCAAATAATTTTACTCATTACTGAAACTCTTATTAGGCTAATTCATTTGTAACAACATTTTATTTCACCATAAACTAGACATTTGAGTTCTAAAAGTTAGATGCTTACTTAGAAAAGACTAGTGACAATTATGTAAACCTACCTAAATTATATTGTACAAAGAAGATAAGAGCTCTTACTGCATTTTGCATCTTGATAGTGTGCAAATTGCTTATGGTCAGCCCAGCCTGTGATGGCAACCTTTTGAACTTTGTATTATGTAATCTCTAGTTTATGCATGTTGCATACAGAATGCCAAGTATAAGTTAGTAGATATTGCAGTGAACTAATTCCTTATTTTTTTTCTCTTATGCTTGTTTGCTTGAAGATACTGGTAGTTTTCATTTTATGTGTGAATAGAGAGAAGAGAGGTGGTGGTTAATGAATTATGATGTGGACTTTTTACTATATTACTCTATCAAGATGGAAACCTTATTTGATTTGAGAAGATTTGTATTAAAGATGTCATAAAGAAAAATCTAGTTCGTTATATTGCAATACACATCTGCACACAAAAGTATTTTACTGTTTCTGGCTTCCCCCATGCTTAGGTTTTTAACCTTATATAATTCCTATCTCTTCTTACAGGACACCTCTTACGTCTCCCTTTACCCATTTCAGTGTGCATTGAGATTAGGTGAGAATTAGGGGAAATTGGATGTGGGGGCAAGTACAAGATCTAGGTTCATCTTTTTTTTTTTTTTTTTTTT
>NW_012150696.1:570515-607411 GCF_000956105.1 Propithecus coquereli | reverse complement strand
GTTACCACTGATCCGATTTCTATCACTGTAGATTAGCTTTGCTGATTCTTTAACATCATATAATGGGATCATGTAGTAGGTACTCTTTTGTGTCTGGTTTCTTTTGCCCAACAGAATTTTAGAAATTTATCCTTGTCGCATGTAACATATAATCTTGTTGCATGTAAGTAGTTCTTTTATATTGCTGAAGTAGTATTCCATTGTGTGAATATAGCAGACATGGTTTACCTGTATACCTGTTGATAGACATTTGTATTGTTTCCAGTTTTGGTCTATTACGAATAAAGCTTCTATGAACTTGAATGTACAAATTGTTGTGTGGACCTATGTTTTTATTTCTCATGGGTAAATACCTAAGAATGGAATTGCTGGTTCACAGGGTGTGTGTTTAACTTTATTAGAATCTACTAGGCTCTTTTCCAAAGTGATTATACTAGCAGTGTATGAGAGTTCCGGTTGCTCCATCCTCACCAACACTTAGTATTGTTCGTCTTTTTAATGTTAGCCATTCTAGTGGGTATGAAGTGGTATCTTACTGTGGTTTTAATTTGTATTCCCCTTTGATTAATGAGGTTGAGCATCTTTTTATGTGCTAATTATCCATTCATGTATCTTCCTTTTTGAAGTATCTATTCAAGTGTTTTACCCATTTTTAAATTTTAAAAATTTGTAAACTTTGTAGACGTTAGAGTATAATTTATGTACATTAAATTTATACTCTTTTGGTGGGCAGTTCTGAATTTTGACAAATGCATACATTTGGGTAATTACCACCACAATTACACTACAGAATACTTCCATCACCCCCCCACAAAATTTACTCTAGTTCCTTTGTCATCCACCCTTCCCCCCACTTGCAGCCCTAGACATCCACTGATCTGTTCTTTGACTCATAATTTTGTCTTTTCTAGAATGTCATATAAATGGCATCATACGGCAAGTAGTGTTTTGAATGTAGCTTCTTGTTTTTATCATCATGCATTTGAAATTTATACCTGTTGTGTGTATTAGTTCTTTTTATTGCTGATAGTATTCCATTTTAACAATGTACGACAGTTTATCCATTCACCATTTGAAGGACATTGCTGGTTTTTGTTGATTGTGAGTAAATCTGCAATAAACATTTGCATACAGGTTTTTGTGTGAATATATACTTAAGTTCTCTTGAGTAAATACCTAGAAAGGGAGTTACTAGATCTTATGGAATTGTTTGTTTACATTAAGAAACTGCCTATTTTCCAAAGCAGATGTGCCATTTTGCATTAATACAAGCAGTGTATCAGAGTTTCAGTTGCTCTGTATTGTTGCTGGCATTTGCTGTTGTCAGTTTTTTAGAGCAGCAGCCCCCAACCTTTTTACCACCAGGGACCAGTTTCATGGAAGACAATTTTTCCATGGACTGGGGATTGGGGGATGGTTTCAGGATGATTTCAAGCACATTACTTTTATTGTGCAGTCAAACTTCTCTGCTAATAATAGTCTATATTTGCAGCCGCTCCCCAGTGCTAGCATCACTGCCTCAGCTCCACCTCAGATTGTCAGACATTAGATTCTCATAAGGCGTGCGCGACCTAGATCCCTTGCGGCACATGCAGTTTACAGTCGAGTTAGCGTTCCTAGTGGCTCTGGAGGTTAGAGACCGTAGTTTTAGAGTACTACTGGTACAATTGGGTGCCAGCGCCTTGACTTGTATTAAGGTGCTAGCATTTTTACCTATCATTGTTTTTGAACCACCAGGGCAAATATCAATA
The DNA here is from genome assembly GCF_000956105.1 of Propithecus coquereli. Taxonomy (NCBI): domain Eukaryota; kingdom Metazoa; phylum Chordata; class Mammalia; order Primates; family Indriidae; genus Propithecus; species Propithecus coquereli. The sequence continues at coordinate 605,660 of NW_012150696.1, read as the reverse complement.
CACTTATTCAGGGTAATCTGTGTAATTCGAAAAAGTTATCTAACATCGAATATTTTAGTATACTTATGCTTATTCTGCGAATTTACATAAAAGATCTTCTTTGATGACTAGTTGGCAATGACACTTGATAACAAGCAAAATAGTCTAGCCGTGTATTTAAATTGATTCTTATATAAGGCAAAAATACAATTTCTCAGATGATATATTAACTCCTTCATATCTGTAGCTGAATTTTTAATTTGATGTGTGACTATATTGTTGGAAATTGGCAGTGCTTTAATTTTTTTTATTGACTTTTCATCTTGGAGGAATTTAGTAGTGTTAAGTGTAGAAGTGTTTTATTAGTCTCTCCGTTATGTGTGCTCCAATTGGAAAGCTTTAATAAACATTGTTTTGGCTTTCAGCAGGGTCATATATACATTTAAACTATGCAGTTCCTTTTCTTTAAATTCTGAATGATTGGTCTCAAAATAATGCCTCAACTTAACTAGAACCATAATGCTATTCACAAAACAGCACAATAAGATAACATATAAAAGCCTGTGGAGAGATTGCTTTTGTATTAATAATATTTTTGTTTATTATTTGCAATTTTACTCAGAGTCTTTGGAGTAGATTCCTCTCTTCCATGAGTCAGACAACTCCCTGATAGGTCAGTTTTGTTTTTTCCCCAGCATCTTTAAATGTGGGCAGTACAGCTATTATTTGAGAAAGTGAGTCTTCTGATCTCTCTTTTTAAAGTCAAGGATCCATCCTTAAATATAAGACAAATAGAAGTAAATTTTCTGTTATTTTAGAATAGAATACTAATAAATTCCAAAATAAAATGGTTTAAGATAAAATTTAAAATTTTAGAAATATTGCAGACAAATTTGTATTTACCTCTTGGAGTGTTTCTGCCTAGGCACAGGGAAAATTTCAGGACTTCAAAATAACAATTTTTTAGATGATAATGAGGTACAGAGATTATGGCATGGATAATCAAAGATAGCTAGTGAGAGCACAGAAGTGCTGAGAACAAACTTAATGGATCTCTGAACATGTATATATTTATAACCAAAAGCTACTAACCTTAGACAATTATAGAAAATATAAGAATACACAAACAGATATTCCATGAGCCACTGGGGTGAAGTCATCATCACACCTCATATAGCCTCAGAAAATACCAGAATGAAAGTGGAAAAGGCTGACTTTATTAATACCGCGAAAATAATTTTGACCTTATGGACCCCCAGAAAGGATCCCTGGGATGTCCAGAGGTCCTTGGACTGCAATTTGAGAACCACTGCTCTAGGGCCTGGTCCTTCAGTCTTTTGTGGTATCTCAGCTGAGGGGCCAGGGTGTCGTTGAGGCTCTTTACTCTGATGGGGCAGAATGTTCCAGATTGTCCACACTGCTTGACCTCTCTTATTTCTGTTCTGTTCTGAACCTGATAGCAGTTACACTCTGATCTGAGCAACCTCACCCCATGCAATCAGAGCCCCATTCTTGCTCAAGGACTCATGGGGGGATCCCTTTCTTAATTCAGAAAAATGTATACAACATAAATGTGAACATTATGAACAAATGGCAAACATTAAATAAATATAGTTATAAATTCTATGAATATAAAGTGCTCTGAAAGTTTATAAAGGAGCATGTAACCTAATTTGGGATTTATGGGAGCATTTATTTAAGTAAGTACTATTTAAGGAAGGACTCTGAAAGACGAGGGTAATATGTAGAGGAAAAGCTTTGTGGTAGCAGGCAATGTAAGGGAGTGGCATGTTTAGTAAGGTGAAGAATGACCTAAATGGAAGCTGAAGAGTTGGGTAGGAGCCAGATAGTACAGAGTTAAAGATTGTGTTAATGATTTTGCTCTTTATTCTAAAAGTTAAAAGCTATAAATAAGGAATTTATGAGATAAACAACAGCCGTAATAGCTAGTGAAATATATGGGCTTATAAGTGCTTTACATATATTAACTTCTTTAATCTTCACAACAACCCTGTAAGGTAGGTCTGTGTTTAATCCTCATGTTGTAGATGAAGAACTTGAGGGATGGAGAGGTTAAGTAACTTGCTCGAGCTTACCTGTCCAGGAGGTATTCGAGTTGAGCAGCCCAGCTCTAGACAGCGTCTGTGCTCCAGATCACTGTACTACACTATCTTTCATTGTACAGTTAGTCTCACACTTAAGGGATTTGTAACTGTAAATTGTACAATTTGTAACTGACCAGTTAAAACAAAAGTACAGTTCTGTTATGTTGTTTCCCCAAGTATGATGTCTATACCACTAGGTCGTGTATGGATAAGCACTTAAAAAAACCCTGTGTATTTATTTTGATATGTGTATTGACATCTACCTTCTTCTAAGGCATTGTTTTCTGTCTGGAGACCTAGAAATCATCCTCAGTGCCTGCTCTTTCCTCACCTCTCATTGCCAAGTCCTGTCAATTTTTCCTTCTCAAATATCTGTTGACTGTCCTCTTATGTCTGCTGCCACTATACTGATTCTATCTACCATAATTTCTTGGTGGGATAACTGAAATGCATCATGAGTGGTCTGCTCTGTCCTCCCCATCTTTGCAACATATTTTTGATAGCCGTGTTTATTTGCAGATAAAAGGAATGTTAGAATTTTCGGAGGATTCAGCAAGGTAATTTCAAATATTGAGTGATCTTCATGTACGGAATTCAGTCCATAAAGTCTGATCTGTCCCTGACTTTGCAGGAATGGGGCTGTTACTCTTGTGTGGGATGATTGCATTACCCCCCCCCCTATGTAGCATGGGTCTATAGGAGAAAAAGTCCTATAATGCCCCCTGCCGACCCTGTTTTTATAATTTAATCATTTAAATTAAATTTATGGTGTTATACACCTGTCACTGCAGTCATTTCCATCACCCTAAAGAGAATCCTAGCGCCTATTTCCATCCCTCACCCCAGGCAACCACTAATTTACTTTGAGTCTTTATATATTTGCTCTCAGTGGAACTTTTATATAAGTAGAATCATATAGTGTATGATACTGTGCCTGGCTTCTTTCACTTTAGCATGTTGCTTTTGAGGTTTATCCTTGTTGTAATGTATATTAGTACGTTGTTCCTTTTCATTGCTGAACGGTATTGTGTTGTGTAAATATACTAAATTTTGTATTATCCATTTATTAGTTAATGAGCATTTGAGTTGTTTCAACTTTTTGGTTATTATGAGTAATGCTGATATGAACTTTCACACACAAGTCTTAGTGTGAACTTATGCTTCACGTCTATTGAGTAGGGTGGGATTGCTGGGTTGTCTGATAAATTTATGTTTAACATTTAAGGAAAAATGGAGCTGTTTGTTTCAGAGTGGCCTTGCTAGTTTACATTCCTGCTTCTCCACATCCCTGCCAACACCGTAATTGTCTATTTTAAAAAATTATTATAGTCATACTTACTGGTGTGAAGTAGTGTCTTATTGTAGTTTTAAATTGCATTTGTCTAATAACTAATGGTGTTGAACGTCTTTTCAGGTGCTAATTGGCCATCTAGATGTCTGGTAAAATGTCTCTTCAAATCTTTTGCCCATTTAAAAAGTATTATTTATCTTCTGAAAAATACTTCATTTGGTTTGTTTTCTATTGGATTTGTAGAATTTATTATGTATTCTGGGTAAAGTCGTTTATTATGTATATGATTTCAAATATTCATCCAGTCTGTTACGTGTTTTTACTTTCTTAATGATGTCTTTTGAAGTGCAAAAGATTTTAATTTTGATGAAGTCCAAGTTGTTAGTTTTTTACTTCTGTGGATTGTGTTTTTGGTGTCATATCTAAGAAATCCTTTATTTAACCCAAGGTGACAAAGATTTTCTTCTAGAAGTATTAGATTTTACATTTAGATCTGTGATCCATTTTGGATTAATTTTTATGTGTATGGATTGTTAATAGTATGGATGGAGGTTCATTTCGTGGGGGGATATGAATATCCCCTGAAAAGATTATCCTTTTCCATTTAATTGCCTTTGCACCTCTGTCCAAAATCAGTTGATGGTAAATATATTTCTGGAGTTTCTGTCTGTTCTGTTGGTCTATACTTCAATACACACTTTAAAACTACATTGCCTTGATTATTCCAGCTTTATAGTAAAATTTGAAAACAGTTATTGTAAGTTTCTAACTTATTGAATGGCCAATTTTTCTCTTTGATTCTATAATTTTTTGCTTCATTTATTTTAGATCTTATTAGGCACATGCATGTTTATAATAGTTTCTGATAATTTGACTTTTTAATCAATATAAAATGTCCCTCTTTGTGTCTAGTAACATTGTGTGTGCTTGACCCAGGATCTCGCTCTCGTTCCCAGGCTAGAGTACAGTGACCTCATCATAGCTCACTGCACCTCAAACTCGTGGGCTTAAGTGATCCTCCTGCCTCAGCCTCCTGAGACTACAGGTGGCATACCACCATAGCCAGCTAATTTTTAAATTTTTTCTAGAGACCGGGGTCTCATCATGTTGCTCAGGCTGGTCTCGACCTCCTGGCCTCAAGTGATTCTTCCATCTCGGCCACGCAAAGTGCTAGGATTACAGGCACCCTGCACCACCGCACCCTGCAAAAACTGGAAATTTTAGATAATAAAATGGTTATATATTCTGGGTTTGTTGCTATTGTTGTGTTTGTTTATTACTTTCCTGGACTAATTCAGTTGTTTCCCTTTTAAAATATTTTTATGCCTGGCTTTCTAGGGATCGCTGCTGTGTCACTGTATCTTAGTGATCAGCAAATGATTGATTAGAGGTTGTACTTAAACACCAGCAAGTAAGCGTTCCACCATTTTCCTTCTGATCTGTTTGTGGTTTAGGGAATGTCTTATCATCTTAGGCAGTTTCAAATTTGTCTCACATTCAGCTAGAGACTAGCTTCAAGTGTCCTCTCTGGTGTCTCTTGAGAAGGAGCAGCCTTGTAGTTGCACATAGCCATCCTGATCACCAGGAATGGATGTCCATTTAACAAGGCTCTCTTTGGCTGTCTCTTTCCTAGGATCTTTCTGTTAAATTTCTGGCTAGTCTGTCACTGTGTTGCTTGCACCAACCAATATCACTTGGATAATAGCCCTCCTTGATTGTCTGCCACTGAAAGCACTCTTGTTTTTGACAACATTCCTGGGTTTAGATTTTTCCATGCCTTGTTGCAAATAAATGCAGCTCCCTGTTGCAGGGCAAGGTAGCTGCCAGTCCTTATGGCCTGCCATGTCTGTGCAGGGTACAACTTCTGTGCCACAAACCTGGCAGTATGAGTGAGAATGGAAGTAGCTCCTAGCTAAAGTACCACAGTTTTTGTGAAATTCAGTAGATTTGTTTTTTAATAAATGCTTCTTATTTCATTGTATGTCCTTTGATCAATTTTTGGGGACTGTAGTTAGTTTTCATGATCTTTTCCTGTTTTTTCTTTGCTTTTAGGGAAAAGGATTTGCTGAACAGCTAACTCACAGAGTCACTTTGGAATATCTGGCCTCTTCTGTATTCTTTTTAGCCCTCCTCTAGACTTTCTCCACACTGCAGCTAGTTTTGCCACCTCCTAAAATACAAAGCCAATCATTTCACCTCAAGTTTAAAAAGTCCTCAAATGCCTTCATGTTGCTGTCAGAATAAAAACCAAAAATTGTAACATGGTATAGTCTGCTTTCCTGTATACAGTTTCATGTGTCACTTAACGATGGTGACATGCTCTGAGAAATGTGTCATTAGGCGATTTTGTCAAATCTAGATGGTACAGCCTAGTACCCACCTAGGCTATATGGTACAGCTTATTGCTCCTAGGCCACAAACCTGAAGCATGTTAAGGTACTGAATACTGTAAACAATTGTAACACAATGATATTTGTGTATCTAAACATAGAAAAGGTACAGTAAATATACATACAATATTATAATTTTGTGGGACCACTGTCATGTATGTGGTCTGTCATTGACCGAAACATTGTTATGCAAGGTGTGACTGTGGTTTTATCTTATGAGTCTAATCATTCCCTTAGCCCTCATTCTGAGTAAAATCTAATCATTATTCTCAATCTAGGGAGCACTTTGCTTTCTATTCCTTGAAAACCAAGGCTTTGACCTATGGCATAAGCATTGACTTTAGAATCTAAGGGATGTAGCTGTGAATTTCTATTCTCCGTTCGTTAGCTGTGTGAGTTTGAGTGATGTGCTCACTTTTCTCAGTTTCCTCATGTGAATTATGGTAGTGAACAAATAATATTTCATAAGGTTGCTGTAAGGCTTAAGTGAGATAACGTATGTGAAGCCAATAGCACAGTGCCTTGTATTTAGAAGGTATATTTATTCCCCCATACGATGTTCTCTTCCCATCATTTCTTTGAGTAAGTAGTTTGTATGAAATAGTAGAGGTATCAGTGTACATAAGTGGAATCATTCCTGTATCACCATTCCACCAACTATCTGAGTAAAAGTTATACCTGAATTTGTTTCAACACATTTATTGAGTGCCTCATATCTAGTGCTGGCACCCTCATCAACTTTTTAAAATATGCTTTTAATTGAAGTATGATACATTAAGAGTTTTTCTTTTACATGAAGGAAAAATTTTTCTGTAATAAGACTATTAGACTTTTCATTTTTTATTTTGAAAAAATTTCAGTCTTTAGAATGGAAGCAAAAATAGTACAGTGAACTCCTGTATATCCTAACTACAGTACAATTAGCATATTTAGGAAATTTAACGTTAGTACACACTAGTATATAATTTGACACTCAATTTTGCTTTTCTCCCAATAATGTCTTTGTAGCGTTTTTTCCTTACCATATCAGTTCTCCAATCTAGATTGTTCTTCAAAAATTTTTTTTAACTTCATGACATTGAGATTTTTCAAAGGCCAGTTGTTTTGTAGACTGTCCCTCAACTTGAGTCTGTTTCCTCATTTTATTTAGATTATTCATTTTTTTGGCAGGAATGCTATGTAAGAGATATTCTTTAAAAGATGATATGTCCTTTTCATTGCATTAATTAAGAGGTATGTGATGCCAGTTTATTCCTTTATTGATGATGTTAACTTAGATACTTGCTTATGGTGGTGTCCTCCAGGTTTATTTCCTCTAAGGTTATCCTTTTCCTCTTTGTTGTTAATAATAATCTGTGGGGAGATACATTGAGATGGTGTAAATATCCTTTTTTCCAATAAATTTTGATCCAGTGGTTTTTGCTTCCTTTATAATGCTTGTCTGAATCAGATATTACTATGACAGTTGCAAATGGTAGATTATTAATATTTTAAAAACAACTCCTAGAGGTTTTAGTTTTAGTGTTCCTAAGAGAGCTTTCTTTATCTAATAGTGATAATTACAAAATATTTTGTGGTTTTCTGGTTATGTCATGGCTTTAATTGTTTTTATCCTTTTTAGGTTCATGTACTGGACAGACTGGGGAGAAGTGCCAAAGATAGAACGTGCTGGAATGGATGGTTCAAGTCGCTTCATTATAATAAACACTGAAATTTACTGGCCAAATGGACTAACTTTGGATTATGAGGAACGGAAGCTTTATTGGGCAGATGCAAAACTTAATTTCATCCACAAATCAAATCTGGATGGAACAAATCGGTAAGATTGCTTTAAAAGCTTTTTTTTTTAAACTTTAAGAAAACTTTGTAATGGTTTGATATATTAAAGTATAAAGTCTAGTTTTATTAAGAAGTTAATGTATTTTTGGCTAAGTGTCAAAGGGGTAGGAGAATACTGTTAGTTTGCTCTTTAAAGAAGTAATTTTATTTCTCATCCATCTTGGTAGCAATTAGAATTTACGGACTGTATTTTCTTTTTCCTTACTCTGAGCTAACTTAGTTCTTCCGTGGTTCTCAAGCAGGGATAGTACCTTTATTCCCACCCTGAGTATTTAGAAATGTGTGGGGAATCTTGGTTAACCCAAAGACGGAGTGCTACTAGCATTTTAGTTCCTGCCAAACATCCTGCAATATGCTGGACATCCAATACTACAAAAATCTCTTCCACTCAAAGTTACCAGTAAAGCCCATAAGTAGTGCTCGTGGACCTTGTTTGATAAATCTCTAGACAAGGGAAGAGTTTGGCCAGCTTTTTCTGTAAAGGCCCAGGTAGTAAATATTTTCAGCTTTTTGGGCCATATAATCTCTGATTCAACTATTCACCTCTGCTGTTGTAGTTTGAAAGCAGATATAGTTATTAATAACACATAAGGGAATAGACATGGCTGTGTTACACTGAAACTTTATTTATAAAACAAATAGTGAGCCAAAGAGTGGTTTGTTCACTCCTGGATTAGGAGAAAACTTACTGCATGTACCATACATCCCAATTTTCAAGGAAGACAAAGTCTATAATACATAAACATGGAATTTCTTCTTAGATTATGTTAAGAGTTTTAAAGACACTTTGTATTTGCATTCTTGTGTTTGAATGATTATTTGGGTTTTTGGTAGTCTTCATCTAAGACCCCACAAGATGAGAATGTTAGGTAGTTGAAGGATTTTTCAAAGTATAAACATTTGTAAATTCTCTGAACTATGAATAAGGAGCACTTAGAGGTACTGAAAGCCAGGAAAAGTTTAAAGAATTTAATTAAAATAAACTTTTTGTAACCATGGAGTTGGAGTATTTTTTGCCTTGTTTCAAAAAAGAGTGAAATGACATACAAGATGGTTTAAAAATAGTTAAAAAGTAAATGTCGAAAAGTAAGTATATGATGAATATAAAAATACAATTGCCGAGTTTGAATTTTACATCTGACTTTGAGAGGGATTTTAGGAAGATGGATGTGACCATGTCATAGTTTTTTGAGTAAAACTAACAGAAACTAGTAGCAAATACAAAAACATATGGGTAAAATTTACATTAAAACTAACCTCAGGCGTTTGAAAATACAAGCAGATAAGGGCAAACAACCAACAGCAACAAGACTTCCATGGTATCCCTGCTTACGGAGGAGTAAGCAGAGAGAGTTAACAGGACTCAAAGGACTTGAAAGCAGGGGAACGCCAAAATAGCCTCAACTATTTGCTGGACAATGTGGTGAGCTATTTTAAGAGCAGCAGCTGAAATGGGAGGGTGAGAGGTTGCCCATTCTGATATTAAGCAAGTGCAGTATGTCCACGGTAAAGACAGAAGGAGCTAGAACAGTCTACCCCCAATGACCTCTCAAAATGGAACTCTTGAAGTCGACCTGCCAGAGTTCTCAATCTAGGCCAAGGCACCACACTGAGTAGAAACAAAATTGAATAGGATAGTAGAATCAAAATTGAGCTGTATAGGGACAATAGAATTGAGAGGAACAAGAGGGGAAGGAAAGAGAAGCTTCAGAGAATGATGGAGAGGGGAACAGCTAGGAGATCTCAGCTAGTTCTGCCATGTTTTTGAACATTATATGAAAGCAACAGAGGAACGAATTCTATGATGTTAGAAAAGCTACCTTGAACACCACTTTCTTTTAAAAGTTCAGGAACACTAATTTACATAGACATCAGAAACAGAAAAGTATCATGGTAAAATCCCATTTAAAGTTATTATAAAGGAGAAAGTAACGAGGAAAAGAATAATGTCTTTATATACAAAGCACCACAGAAAAACATGACCATAGAATAGACCAATCCTCTATTTTAAAATGAGCCAAGTCATTTAGAAACCAATATCAGCTACGAAAGAGCAATATACAATTAGAAAAATTCAGAAATGAGATGATAGGAAGGAATATAAGAGCAAATAAACCAAAATTGCCTTTAAATAGAGGTTGAAAAGGAGGAAAGATTTAAAGACCAAAAAGAAATTCAGAAAGAAAAGGATTTGAGAGAAAGTAATGTGTTGAAGATAGGCAAAGAAGAAACAGTATACAGATAATAAGATCTTTAGGAAGAAAAAGCAAGGGAATAGAACAAATATGAAAAACTATAATTTAGGAGAAGTTTCTTAAAAGAAGACCTGAAACTACATATTGAAAGAAAACACTGTGTGCCTGAGAGTATAATGCAGAGCAAACAGCACAAGACATACTCTAATAAAATTACAGTGTGTTAAAGAAAGAAAAATTCCCTGGGCTTTTAAGAAGAAAGAGTAAATGACTTACAAGGGAAAGAAAATTGGATTAACATCCTCTTTCTAACAGCAAAACTTTGTCCGAAGAAAATAGAGAAATATTTTTAAGATATTCAAAGGAATAAGACACGATGCATGCATTTCGTATCCAGCAAAACTGACTTTCTCATATAAAGCCGTGGACCAACTATGATCGACATGCAAGAAATCACAGATTATTGTTTCCCCGAGTCCTTCCTAAAAAGGTACTTTAGTGACTGAGCTTTAGACAATGAAAATGATGAGCGAGTCATCAAAATAAATCATGGTGATGAGCATTAAACATATAATTAATAGTATAATGAAGATAAAGGAGGAGTAAAATTGGGAAGCGTATAATATGTAATGGCTATATGTTTAGATAACGTACAACTGTAAAAGGCAGGAGTGAGAATAGAGGGAATATACAAAAAATTTGTCAAATTCTTCATAGTAACTACATTGGTGTAATGGTGTTAATATTGTTATCCTGAGACTGTTTATATTGTTGCATCAATTAAGTGAATAATAATGGGATATATTAAATATTAATTCTATTGTCCCTACACATGCTAGATTCTTAATGTGGAAGAAAGGAATACAGATGCAGTACTGTGGAGGTCAAGTGAAAGAAACTGTGATAATTCTAAGTTTTAATTGAAAGTAGTAGTATGTGCTTATCAAGAATTTCATCTTACAAAAATATATATACACAAATACTTTTTAAAAATGCAGCCACCCAAGAGAACTAGGGAAAAATGACCAGTTGAGTGCCAGTTGAATTTTACAGTGCTGCGTGCAATGAACTTCTGTAGCACGCAGACTGTGGTTTTGGGAAAACCATTCCACCTTAAAAGAAACTAAACTTTTCTGGTGAAATGGCTTATTCTAGGTATTGGGCAAGAAATGCACATTATGTCATACTAGATAGCAAGGAAGCTATTAAAGATTACTTAGGGTGAATTCAGAAAGACTGGAGGGAATAACTGGAGAACTCTCACTGGCTAAGGATTGATAGAAACTATTAAGTATATTTAAATCCTTGAGTTCATGATGCTTTTTTTTTTCCTTTAAAGAATTGTTTATTCTTAGAGGATGATAGGAAACAATTCATTACCTTTAACATTGGTAAATAAAGAATCAAGCAATTTATCATACATTTCCTATAGGAATATACCACTGGCTAACAAAATAGTAGATATGGAAGAGCTGTTTCAACTAATAAATGAAAAAGGAATGATAGAATTAGGGTATCACCATTTTATAACTTCCAGTGAACTAATGGATCTAGGGAGTGAGCATCAGTGGCTGCTAACGTCACAAGAAGAGAAAGAAGAGACATTGTTCATTTTCTAATGGAAGAACACAGCAGCACCTATCATCTCACTAAAGGGATCAATTCAACATGGGTCCGATCAAGACTGTGTCAGCTGGCCATTTGTAGGAAATACAGAGAACCGAGAAACATACTGAACGGCACCATGCATGTGCATCAGCAAATCTGGACATACAAGTAAATATCTCACACCCTTCAACAGATAGACTATAAGGAAAAGAGAGAGATGGAGAGGGAACATCTAGATTGAGACTTAAAAGACATAGCAAATGAAAATAAATGGGTGGTCAAGACTAAACTGTTTTTCTATGGATGTACACTTACAGCAAACAATACAACTATATAAAGAAAGGCAAGTAAGTAACTACCACAAAGTTGGAAAAATTGTTACTTTTGTGGAGAGAGAGGGATTGGGACAGGGTTCATGAAGAGCCTTCTGAGGTGATTGGCAAGTTTTCTTTCTGGATCTGGCTAAATTCAGGGTTACAAGAGTGTTTCCTTTATAGTAACTAATTAAGCTATACTTTTTTTTTGTACTTTTCTCTGTATCTGCTTTATTTTATTATAAATGGATTAAAAATAATCTTTAAACTTCTCAGCAGCTAGGGTAAAATGAGTTAACAGCATACATTATTGGAAAGGTTGAAACTTCCAAGTTCTTTGCAAGACTTTTTCATCATATTAAATTAGAGAAGAAAATTGTCACATTGAGTCGGTAAGGGAATGTAATGAGTATTGTTAGCTTTTGTGTGTGTGAATTTCATATGACTTTCCCATGGTGGTCTTTATTTAAAATTAGGAGCATGAGTGACTAATGTTATTCAAGATAGTAATCTTTTGAAACTTAAGGGAATCCAGGGAAGGAAAAACTCTATATCCCTTAAATGGTTTTCTTTTAAGCATTACGTTTCCAATTTTTGCTTTCGGTAACAGCATGTAGCAGAGCACAGAACTAGTACTTATCAGGTAGTCAGTAAATGTGTATTGGAGAGTTTTATTTATTATAGAATAATAATTGTGTGCTATTCTTTATGGAAATCGTGCTTTCAGTCATCAGCAAGGCATGATCTTCCAGTGATAGTGGATTTGTGTTTAAACTTTTACACGTAGAATTCCCTTTGAGATGAACACCAGTGAATTTGCCAAAAAGCCACACAGTTTAAGAATACAGTTTAGTCTTGGAAGAGGTAAGCTAATTGAGCACTAGTCGACCTTTGGGAACAATATCCGTAACCTTGGACCCGTTACGTATTCCAAAGAAATCTCACACAAAAGTAAAAGAGAGTATTATCATTCAATTCTGGGGGAAGTTATATAATAGCTGGTCCCAAGTCTTTTTTTCTTGTCTGAAAAACCCACAGCAGCTCTATAATTTCCACAATGAACCTCAGAGATTCATTGCTGCCCCTTTTCCTTAACAAAAGAAATAACAGGTCATAGCCATTTGAGAAAAATTTATAGTATATACTTAATGATTCTATATTTGCATATCTCATTTTAAACACTTTTATACAAGCTATGCAAATAGTTCGAGGATATCAATAGTTTGTTTCGGACACAGATAACTCAAGGTTCTCATTGACATTTCATAACATGAATTAATAATACCTCCCAAACATGATCTCTGCAGAAAGTACATTACTTTTAAGACTCTTACATGCTGTGAGATATAAAATGTAGAGTTCTTTCCTCTTTAATTGCAAATGGGGGAAGACTGCAATATTTATCTTTAAAAATTATCAATATGTTTTCAAGATGGCAGTTCTCCTGAAACTGGTCTATAGAGTCAACACAGTCTTAATGAAAATCCCAAAAACTTTAACTTTTTTTTTTTTTTAAGTGGCAAATTGAATCTAAAATTTATATGGGAATGCCAAGGACTTACTAGAATAACTCAAATTGATTTTTTTAAAAATTTTTAAAAAAGTATGAGGACTTTATCTGATTTCAAGACTTACTGTAAAGCTGCAGTAATCAAAACAATGAGGTACTGAGTCTAAGGATAGCTAGAGATCAATGGAACAGAAGAGAATTCAGGAATGTGTGTGTGTACACATATAATTGACTTTAACAAGGTGTCAAGGGTGTGAATGTGCATTTTTAACCTGCTTTGACGAACACCGAAGAAAAATAAACTTTAAAAATGGGGTAGAAAGGCCCTCTGTGGAAAATTTTAATTCCTGATTACTAGAGTCAGGTTTTAAAGTTATTAAAGACCACTTTGTCAGTGTAGTTCAGCAGCAGAAGAAAATGTGAGGGAATTGAGGGAGGCAAGTCTAGAGAGATAGGCAGGAGCTAGATCATGCAGGGCCTAGTCATCTAAAATAAGGCATTTGAATTGTCTCCTGAAAGCTACTAGGAGTCATTGGAGGTTTTGAAGAAGCAAATTGACATGGCTGGATTTGTCTTTTAGAAATAGCATTTTGGTAGTTGTGTAGAAGATGCTTTGGAGACAGTTCATACTGTTTCACTTTTCTAAGTCTTCCAATGAATCATCATTGTCCTCAGGATGATATAAACTCTTCATTGTGACTTAAATCGTGTAATTCCTTTACTTCACTTTAGACAAATGTTCTCCCTGCTTCTTACCTTGCATACTATGCCCCAATCCTAATAAACCACTGTGGCTCTATGAAAGGAGTCTGTGTATGTATAGTCCACAGCTTTAATAACCACTAGCTTCTTAATAACTTTATAAATCTCCATCTCCAACTGAGATCTCTGCTGAGCAGCAGGCTCATATATCCAAAGCTTTCCATACTTTATCACCAGAGTTTTCTGTTCACAACTCATACACATGTCCAGCTCATACACATGTCCAAAGGTGAACTCAACCTCATTCTCTTCCTACATTAAAAAAAGAAGAAAACAGAGGAAAAATATTCTATCCTCCTTTCCTGAATTTTCTATCTCAGTTCATGGCATTTCCATCTAAACAATGACTCAGAGCAGAAACTAAGGAGAAATTTTACACCAGTGCTAGAGACTTAGGGAAAGCTAACAACCACATACCAGAAACCTGGAAGAACTTCTGCGTGGTTCTAGATTGAAGGATGTCCCAATCTGACTGAACTATAGGATGAACAGCCCATTCTCGTTTGCCTAGAACTGCCCTGTTTTAAAACTGAAAGTCCCAAGTTCCAGGAAAACCGGGATGGTTGGTCAGTCACTGAGTTTGTGAAGAATCTGCTTTCAAAAGAAGCAAGTTGAAGAGATTTCTCCAAATGAGCAATGACAACCAAAACTCAGGGATGATGACTGAAAGTGATCGCGATGAGGAGCAGGTGTATTAGGGTGGAAAGTGGATCTCATTTGGATTTTGTTAGCATCTCTGGCACTGACGTAAACACACATTATGGCAACCGTACCTGCCATGGTTACGTGTGGTAGGCTTTGAGGAGTACAGTAGTACCTGAGAATAAGCAGAGTCACTCTGTCAGCAGACTTCTTAGTGATCCCACAAGTATGCATAAGAAACTCATGAATATGCTGCTACTATCACTAGCTTCTGATCCTCCCCTTACTGCCTAGTGTGGCTTCATTTCCAAATTAAAGTAAGGGCGTAATAAATTAGAAATTTATTCCCCTTCTCCCTTCTTCTGAAGCTGAAAACTTGAACCAAGAGTGTGTAGGCTGTGACTGATTGATCTCAACTTCCAAAAAATACAGACTGCCCTCTGGAACATACGCAGATAGAAAAAAAATAACAGGGCATGCGAGAAGATACTACAGTTCAAATGATTACTCACATTGGGGAAACAGAACAGATGTCCTGTAATTCCTGTAAGGTGTAGGAGAAAAATTTTTTGTCAGAACTCAAGAGGATAAGACATGTATGAACACAGAGCAAGTAGTATGATAAAAGAACACATCCAAGATCAGTAAACACAATGATAATAAAGACAATGTATGTTTAATTTAAAACATAGTTTAAGCAGTAACAACCAGATTGACTGCTATTGAAAAAATCAAATCAGTGAAATGGAAAATAAACTTGAGAAATTCTCACACAGCTTGGAGATGCAGGGATGAAACCAGTGAAAGAAAAGATTTGAGACATTAACACATCAGGAGTTCCTGATGTGTTACAGCAACAGTAGGGAATTATTACTAGATATGGACGGAGTCAAAATATACCATTTACATTGCTCTTCCTAAAAAAAGGTTACTTGAAATAATTCTGATGTAACTATTTTGGAACTCTGGAGTCTACTGAAGGCTTGCAAATTCCAGCAGAAGGTTTGAACTGTAAATTGCAGTGCATTTCAGTTAGTGTCAGCTCTTAGCATTAGTAGCTGTTACCCATCATCACCCAGCCCTGTGGCAGGCAGCTGTGCACATATTCCTGGAGTATTTCACATATACAACTTGAGGTAGCCAGGGTGGGCAAAAAAGGACCATGTTCTCGAAATGTCAAGGATCCGTGCTGTCAGTGCTGATTGCTGCTTTTGATCATAGAGGTGCAGACAAAGAGGTGGGCAGAGGCCATTGTTGTACCTCCCTGCATTGTTGCAAGCCCCTCCTACTGCTGAAGTAACTTTTAGGGGATTTAAAAGGTTAGATCCCCATCCCTCTTCCCCTTCACTTTTCTCTTTTTACCCTTTAGGGAGCCAGACACTAAAGATTGGAACATTCAAAAGCAACTGTACATATGGGGAAAATAAGAAAGTGACCTTGCATGCCCAGGGAGAGGAACAGATTCAGAAAAGACCTGAGAAGACCTTAAATTTATGCTTTAGTTCTGATCCTTGGCACAGAGACAGCCTACAACAATGAAAAAAAAAAAAAAAAACATAGAAAACAAAAATAACAAACCCCGAGGAAGGGAGAGAATCTGATTTCCAGAGTTAATCACATTATTTGATTCAAATGTTTAGTCTTCAACAAAAAATCACAAGGCATACAAAGAAGCAGGATAGTGTGGTCCATTCAACAGAGAAAATCAACAGAAATTGTTCCTGAAAAAGACCTGGTAACAGGCCTGTCAGACAGAGACTTTCAAACAGTTATCTGAAAGATGGACTATGGGAATGTGTGCAGAAAGCTAAGAAAATGATATAGGAACAAGATGAAAATATCAATAAAGAGACAACCTAACCAAAAAGAAATTTTGGAGCTGAACAGTACAGTAACTAAAATGAAAAATTCACTAGATATATTTAAGGGCAGATATGACCAGGCAGAAGAAAGAATCATCAAACTTGAAGATAGAACAATGGGAAGTATCTGAAGAACAGAAAGAAAAAGATTGAAGAAAAGTGAACAGAGCATAGCGGACCTATGGGACGTCATCAGTGGACCAATATACACATTGTGAGAGTATCAGAAGGAGAAAAGAGAAAGAAAGGGGCAGAGAGAATATTTGAAGAAGTAATGACTGAAAACTTTCCAGATGTGGTGAAAGACATGAATATAAAGATCCAAGAAGCTCACTCAACTTCAAGTAAGAGGAACTGAGAGAGACCCACACCGAGACAAATTAGAATGAAGCATTCAAAAACCAGAGACAGAATCTTAAAAGCACCAAGAGAGAAGAGACTCGTTACATCCAAGCAAGGGAGCTTCAATTATATATGATTATTTATCATCAGAAACTTTTGAGTCCAGAAGGCTATGGGCTGATAAAATCGAAGTACTAAAAGTGAAGGAGAAATCAAGATATTCCCAGATTAACAAAAGTTAAGGAGTCTTTTGAAACAAATTAATCATTTTTCTGTGGGCAAATGAACCGTTGTTAAGGTGCAACAAGGACCTGCTGTGTATATTCTCCTTGAAGAAGCTCAGTAATTAGTAAGTGGTAATTGTTCTTTATACTTGCTTTAGTGCAGGCCTGTTTATCATTTTTTGTTCTGACTCAACTCTTTTCCTTCTGTCCTGATAAGGGCTCTGATGTAGTGCAAATCAGTTTTACTAAATTATTTATTCCAAGTCTTGCAGTTCAGTATGTTTCCTCTTGTGCCTTAACCATGTAAAAAACAGAAACCCATTTTTTCCATTCCTTGGTAATTGAGAATTGCTTCTATTTGTATATGTACACATGTATATAATGTATACAGGTACAATTTTAGTTCCTGGTTTTTATAGTGAACATACATGTATTCATTTCATAATCAGGAGAAAAATAATTACTTTGGAAAAAAAATGTCTAAATACCAGATTTTGCTGAAATGGTTTAAGTCCATTTATGCTGTATTCTTGCTCCTATTGCAGATCCTTACTAACTTGTGTCTGGCCTGCCTATAATCTTTCTGAACACAGTGTAGCTCAGCCTTCCCTCACATGAGGCTCAGTTACATGTTTAAGGCGCTATTCAAGTCTTTTGTCCCTTTGTATATTGGTTATTTGTCTTAGTATTGAATTGTAAATAAGAGTTTTCTATATATTCTAGATACAAGGTCTTCACTGCATGTATGATTTAGGAATATTTTCTGTCAATTTGTGGCTTGTGTTTTCATTTTCTTGATGGTATCCTTTGAAACACAAATGTTTTTCATTTTGATTAAATTCAGTTTATCAGTTTTTTCTTTTGTTAAAGTGCTTTTCGTGTCCTCAGAAATTTTGCCTAACCCAAAGTGATAAACATTTACTCCTCTGTTTCTTCTAAGAGTTTTATTATTTTAACTCTGAAATTTAGATTTATGATCCATTTTGATTTAATTTTTGTATGTAATGATTCTTACACTCTTGTTAAATTTATCCCTAAATATTTTATCATTTTTGATGGTACTGTGAATGAATTCTGTCTTTTCTAACATGGGCATTTGTATTCTATAAATTTCCTCCTACTTGCTGCTTTGGCAGCATCTCATACATTTTTATATTTTGTATCTTCCCTTTTTTTAGCTCAAAATATCTTAAAAATTGTCTTATGATTTCTTCTTTGACCCATTGTTTATTTAGAAGAAATTGAGGAAGAATTTGAAAAATTTAGGATTTAGAAAAGAATTTGATTTCCTCAGTTTTCTTCTGATGTTGATTTCTTAGTGAATTCCATTGTGGTCAGAGAGTTTACTTTGTATGATTTCAGCTTTTTAAAATTAATTGTCACTTAGCATGTGGTCTATCCTGGAGAAAGTTCTCCTACTTGAGAAGAATGTGTATTCTCTTGTTGGGGCGGGGGGTGTTCTATAGATGCTAAGATTAAGTTGGTTGATAATGTTGTTCAAATTTTCTATATCCTTGCTGATTTTCTTTATGACAATAGGGTGTTGAGTTCTCCAAATGTTATTTTGAACTATTTTTTCCTTCAGTTCTGTCCGGTTTTGCTTCATTTGTTTTGAGGCTATCTTTTTATTTGCCTGTATGTTTCTTAATTATCGTATCTTCCTGATGATTTGACTGTTTCTCATAAAATGTGCTTCTGTATCTTTAGTAATGCTTTTTGATTTAAAATCTATTTTGTCTGATAGAGCTGTTGCAGCTCTCTTATGGTTACTGTTTCCTGTAAACTTTTATTTTCAACCTATTTGTGTCTTTAAATTTACTGTATTATAAAATGTATCTTTTGTACACAGCATATATTAATAGTTGGATTTTGTTTGTTTATTCAGTTTAACAACCTTTGCCTTTTGCTTGGAGTGTTTATTTACTTAATGTCATTAACGATATGGTTGAGTTTACATCTGACATTTTGGTGATTTTCTCTTTTTATATCTTAGGTCCTTTTGTTCCTTTGTCCTTCTTTTGTATTAAACAGATATTTTCCAGTGTATCATTTTAATTCCTTTCTGGATATTTTTAAACTATTAATATATTTTTGAGATTTTAAAAAATGATTATTTTAGGAATTACAACATGTATTTTGTTAAAATCCACTTTAAGATAATAGTAAATTCTTAATTCTTGTCCAGTACAGAAATTTTACTCTAGTATAGCTCCATTCCCTCTCCCATCCTTTGGGATATTGTTGTCATTTGTATTACATTTCTGTTATAAGCAATACAATGTTATAATTATTGCTTTATACAATGTTCTGTTATCAAAAGATTAAAAGAATAAAAGGAAAAAACATTATTTGTATAGTTTTTTTGAATTAGCCCACATATATACTTTTCTGGTATTATTTATTTCTTCCTGAGGGTTTGAGTTACCATTCGCAGTCATTTTCTTGCTCCAATATAATTCCACTGTCTCCTCAGTCTTTTGTCAAATATTTTATTTAAGACAATTTTTTTCTATTTTTGATTTTTAAAATTTCTTCCTTTTCACCTTCTGTTTCTGTTTCCTTATCAGTTGTTTATTCACTCTTGTGTTATTTCTTCAACTTTATTTCTGAAATGATAAATTCTTTTTTTTTTTTTTTTTCGAGACGGAGTCTCACTCTACTGCCCTGAATAGAGTGCCGTGGCATCAGCCTAGCCCACAGCAATCTCAAACTCCTGGGCTCAAGCAATCCTTCTCCCTCAGCCTCCCGAGTAGCTGGGATTACAGGCATGCGCCACCATTCCCGGCTAATTTTTTCTGTATATTTTTAGTTGTCCAGCTAATTTCTTTCTATTCTTAGTAGAGATGGGGTCTCGCTCTTGCTCAGACTGGTCTTGAACTCCTGAGCGCAAACGATCCACCTGCCTCGGCCTCCCAGAGTGCTAGGATTACAGGAGTGAGCCACCACGCCTGGCCCGATAAATTCTTATATTTCTAATTCTTTCATCAGTTCTGTCACTTGGATTCTGAATATTCTAATTCTGATTTGTATTCTTTCATGACTAGTAATTTATTTTAGTTTTTTTTTTTTTTTAAAGAAATGGTCTCACTCTGTCTTCCAGGCTGGAGTGCAGTGGTGCAATCATAGCTCACTACAGCCTTAAACTCGTGGACTCAAGCAATCCTCCCATCCCAGTCTCCCAGGTAGCTGGGACTATAGGCATGCACCACCACATCTGGCTAATTTTTAAATTTTTCGTAGGGGCGGGATCTCGCTATGTTGCCCAGGCTGGTCTCCAACTCCCAGGCTCAAGTGATCCTTCTGCCTCAGTCTCCCAAAGCACTAGAATTACAGGCATGTGCCACCATGCCTAGTCATTTTAAAGTCTTTTGGATTGTTTTGACATAGATTATCAATTTAATTTGTTCTATTTCCATCTCTTTCTGGCATAGTTTTATCATCTATAGGGATATTGTTTACTTTATCCTTACCTTGTTTTCAATATTAACTTTTTAATGAGATTTGACCATAATACTTTGTTTTCTTATTTTCATGTGAAATTGCTTTTCTTGAATGGGTAGAAGGTGGCAGGGTTCATCATAACTTTTCCAACTTCACATGTGTCTCATGTCTGTGTGTGTGTTTAAAAAAGTTGACAGCTTGCTTTCTGGGATTTCCTGGTTCTGTTTCCTTCCTCCACTTGTTTCTGTACCTTATTTTTCCATTGTTTCTCTTGTACCAATCATACACACTTTTCATTCCACTCCCAGTGATTTCTCACTATGAGGCTTTGTCTGGAAGGGAGCCTTGGAAGCTCAGTTTTGAGAGTTCAGAGTAGGTTAAAGTATGCTAGCTTTTTCAGGGCTAACCTTAGAGTCATTATATTTACTCACTCTTGGAGTCGCCAGAACCTCTCCTAGTCAGTTGTTCTCAGATTGGTTTGCCATGCTTTCCATTGTTGTTTATCTTGTGTGTTTTCCTGTCCTTACAGTTGACAGATGCCCTGTTGTTTATTTCTGATTTCTCCTGCAGAGGTGCTGATACCAAACAGTTCTTGATGGCTATTGGTAGTTTTCTACAGCTTTTTGTATCCTGGGTTTGTATTTTTTCACTTAGCTTTCTTGTGAATGTAGTTCATGGGTTTTTGGTTTTGTTACCTACTTTTTCTCTCTGTTTTCGTGTGGAGGATTTGTGAAGATTTTTCAAAAGCTGTGTCACCACCACCGATGTCATCTTCTTAGGTATTATAACAGCCTCACTGTGATGGAGAGAAACTCCCTTCCAAGGTTAGGTTCAGATGTCAAAGTTCATGACAGTTCTCCTGGGGTATGATCAAAGAAAGATTTATTACCCATACAGGTGGGCAGTTCTAAGACAGGGACAGAGGACGACTTTCTGGGGGGGAGTCCAGAAACAAAAAGTGAATGAGAGTATGTAGGTATTTTATAAAGGGTAAGTCCAGTTCGTTCAGAATTCAAAAGAAGCGCCTGCAAGGTTCTTGGAATCTGAAAGAGATGGCAAGAGAGCTCATATATTTGGGGTATTGGTTGGGGTAAGCTTAATCACTAAGCTGCAGAAAATGACAGACACAAGCAGGAAATGATGCTCATAGATTGCTAGTGCTAAATCAAAACATTAGAAGGAGGGATTTGTCTCAGTTTCTTTCCTGTGGTCTCCATAGTAGAGATCCATTCTTTTAGCTCCAGTTATTGTTGTGACATACTACTGAGGAACTGGGCTTTGATCTTACCTGCCACTTTTGTTTTCAGTGGCCATGACTAACTCCTTGAAGTAACTTGTGTTTCCAGAGAACCAGCAGGTAGGCTTCCCTGGTAATCTTAACAGAGAGAAGGGGAAGACTATATATGGTTATCTCTACTTTTAGGAATAAGTCACCATTGGCTGGACAAATCATAAATGATCTAGGAGTGCTAGTCTTCTCAGCGTTGCTTTTTGTTCAGCTCTGTTAATCACATATTTTTCTTTAAAAACATTTAGTTTTATCAAGCATTCATGGAGTGTCTATTAAGTCATTTATACTATGTGCTCGTAATTTGTAGACATAGCATTCTGTGAGATCCTGGGAATATAAATAAGCCAGAGTCCCTACTCTCAAAAAGGTTATCGGTTATAGAGTTGTTGGATAGATAAACAGTTATAAAACAAGTTTCCTGTTTTATGTTATGAGAGCACAGAGGAAGAATGATAACTTGGCTTGTGGGGGGAGGAGATTAAGGAAGGCTATGAAAAGGAAGTAACATTAAAATTTAGTGTTAGTTTAGTATTTACTGATTCTCATAAGCTGCCAATATTAAGCACTTATTTAAAAAGAACCACATGAGATGTTCACATAATAAAATGTTATGCTTATATCAGAAATCTTAAAATATTGAAAATGTGTGCCCTAAAATTGAGGAATCATTTATGAAGTGTAATTAAGTACCAGGCATAGTGCTGAATGGCTTTTGCACACATTATCATTCAATCTTCACAGTAACTCAGTGAGGATAGGTTATTTTCTTACATTTGCAGATGAAGAAAATAAAGCTTGCAGAAATGATGTAAGTAGTAAGTGTGTGTGGAGGTTTAAATTTGACTCTATCCGATTTCTGTTCTTATGCATTCAATTACGATACAAAATGAATATAGCTTTTAGGGCTTTTGCTTTTGTTTAGTTTCTTATGTCTAGTTCATTAGAGTGAATTTTAACATTTTGTTTAATGATATATACAAAGGACTTAAAAGGCTATTTTTTTCCTCCAGAGTTTTTCAAAGACCTGGTTATGTAATTTGAAGTTCTTTAAGATGGTTGATGGAAGTGTCAAGTAACTTAGTTTTTACTATTCTTTATTTTCTGCTTGTGTTTCTTGTCTGTCTTGACAGCCTCTCAGTACTCTTTGTGTTTTACCATAATGAATTTTGGAAAACTTTAGTGTGAATTATAGAAGCTTTTAAAAAATTGAACTTAAACTATGATATCATTTCTATAAAAACTATAGTCCTTTTAGTAAACTTAAAAAAACGGTCCATTTAAAAAATGGAAGACAATGCTTCAGGAGTAGGCATTGTGGCAGTTCCATTTGAGAAATGAGAAGGAAAAGTAATCTGCTATGGAAGAGAGAATTAAGGAAAATGAGAAGAGAAAACTGTGATGATATAAACTGGCAGAGTAGGCACGAAGTTCCAAAATATAAAGTTTGGCAAACTAGTCCTGCTAATCTTTTATTTGATTTTTAAAAATTTTGGCCTGAATTTATAAGACTTCGGGCTAGGACCATTCCATGTGCAATCACAGATTGTAATTCTGTTTAGATAAAAATGATCATATTGCTCTTTAATTTAATGTACTGGTAATGTTAGATACTAGAGATTAAGTAACCTCAAAAACCTAAAAATTGAATCATCTTCTTAAGATATATGATACTTTTTATTTCTTTTCATTAGCTTGTTTTTCCCTTCGTTTTCTCCCGTATCTTCCCTCTCTCCCTCCCTCCTGGATGGACTATTGGGAAACTTGGATTTATGAAAATATCAAAGCATTTATTTTCTGGAATATTATTTTGGCTCAAAACATGATTTGTTCATTATTCTAGAGCATTTACTTATTGAGTAACTATCTATGACACTCTGCAAAGTTCTGTGCCTAGAGTACTAATCAAACTTTAAATAGTATCTATTGCTTGTGAAAATTTTGGGTCTCCTTTGTCTCATGAACACATTCTGCCAGTGGCAGGACTTCCTTTTGGCTGCATGAATTGGGAAAGTTAAATGATAGTACAGCAAAAAGCCAGCTTAGATGATCATTTGCAGGAGCTAGACTGGGGTTTGCAGGGAGAGCTCTGTCTGAATGCCTTTTAGCCTCGTGTGTATGTTTTCATTCTCGGTTATCAAAACCATAAGAAGATATGGAAGAAACAGGCTCAGGTCTTTGTTCTTCCACACCAGGAAGGAGAAAACCTATTTCTGAAATAAATCTTCCTAGTGTCAACTGTAACCCCTGAGATTTTTCTTATTGCCTACCTTTCTCCTTCTGATGACATGGATTACGTGAAAGGATGGAAGCTGTGAGTCCAGAGGTGGCGGTTGAGGAGTGGGAGTGACAGCAGTGCTCACCATGAGAAGGCAGTGCTTTCTTCCCGCCGGGTAGCTTGTAGGGAACTCGGGGCCTGCTGCCACGTAAGGGACCATTCTGAAGTGCTTGGTTGGGGATTTTGGACATCTTAAAAATGTATTTGAGTTCATCGTATGAATTACTTTTCATAGGTGTATTTGACCTAAAGATATGTGTCACTCAGGATTTATTTATACATGTTAATGTGGACTAAGATCATTTAATGGGAGAGGTGAAGTTACGATAGAAGAAGAAAATTGAGAACTAAGTTTGAGTTTTTCCTCTTTGTGTTAATAGGCAGGCAGTGGTTAAAGGTTCCCTTCCACATCCTTTTGCCTTGACGTTATTTGAGGACACTTTGTACTGGACTGACTGGAATACACACTCCATTTTGGCTTGCAACAAGTATACTGGCGAGGGTCTGCGTGAAATCCATTCTAACATCTTCTCTCCCATGGATATCCATGCCTTCAGCCAACAGAGGCAGCCAAATGGTAAGTGATCTTGATTTTTAAATTGCAAGTTGGAATAGCTTTGCAGCACTCTAATGTCTGGCTTTAGTGAGGGTTGGGAGAAGGAAGAGCATACCCAAAGGTAGTTGGGAGGAATAAAAAATAAAGAGAGAAAACGTCAAAATGTAGTTCAGGTTAAACAATAGCCTAAACCATTTTGTAGCCTATCTGTCACTACGGACTGCCTCAACTCTTTGTTTGGGGCAGGGATTATAGAGTCAGAGAAGAGAGAAATAAATAAAAAATCGAGATGGCTCATATGCTAAGCTTATATACAAAGGTATTTCTTATTCATGTTACTTCTCTCCATATGTGTTTGAGTGTGTTGATGTGAGCGTATTTAAAAAACAAGTACTTTTTTTTTCGAATGGAAGCCTCTGTTAATCTAGCTAGTGAATTTATTGAAAAAAATACCTGCTTAAACTTTTCTGTGCAACCCCTCCACCCCTTTTCCCTTAGTTTTGCTTCCTTTTTTGGTCAACCTTTACAATGACTTAGGTTGTAACTGCTGACAACAGCTGGAATTAGGTTTGAAAGGAATATGAGAATGTTAAGCGTTTGGCACTTGTGTGTAAATAAATGTCTGGCATGTGTCTGAGTGTATTTCAAATTGTGTTTCGTAGCCAAAAATGAAGAGTTTTTGGATCATCCATTGCTTTATATTTATTAGCTCTTTCCATTTAGGAGGAGATAATAAAATATTGAATGTGTTATGTTGGAATCTGATGATCATGAGCCCTTAAAAATGGTTTTAAATGTTCGTGTTACTCTTTTTTAAAAAAGAAAATGTTTAGTCACTCATGAATTTTTTATTCTCATTCTTAGCCCTCAGGAAAAATTTTGTTGTTTTTTTTTTTTTAAATGGCAGTGTTGATCCTTTATGTTTTACTAGTTTGAGAATTTGTAGTTATCTTTGATATTGTTCTGTTTTAGCTTTCATGTTTCTCCAGATTATGCTGGTCTCTATCTCATGTTGATTTCTTTTGTATGAATATTGTTTGAATACTTCTCTTTCCATAGTTCCTAAAATTTGCTAATTAGGTTTCCCTGCTTTTCAATTTCCCTTCTTTTAATCCATTCTGCTTATTCTTTTTATGTTAACTTTTCCAAAGCATGACTTTTCAACATTCTAGTTACCTTACTTGGCTTTCAGTACCCTCCCCACAATCTGTTCCCATTTTTTGTGCTCATTCCACTTTAGTTCCTATTAGTCAATAGAAATGTCAACCTCCAGTTACACTGTTCATCTTATTATCTCACTGAGTATACAGCCCCCAAGCTTTTATTCATGTGGCTTTACCGCACTTGAAATGTCCTCCTATCTATCGTTTCTATCCATCAAGGCGTCTGCTCTGTCCTATATCCTCCATGAAACCTTTCTCCAGGTCTTTAAACCTCAGTGATTTATTTCTCATTTGACTCTGTACTTACTTACATTCCATAATGTGCAAATTAGCATTTAGTCTCATTGTTTTGTATTCTTTTCTAGTTTTATTGTTTGTTAATTTTGGCTTACTGACAAGATTGTAAGCTCTTTTAGGGCAGGGATCTCTCCTTTTACTTCTTGTGTATTCCTCTTTGAATAAAAAATGCTAAGTAAATTCTCACTGATTAATTCCCTTCCGTGCATAGGGTTTGGTAGTCAAACACCTGGATGACATTTGGTAATGATTTTAGTTTATCACCATTGCTCATGTTATGGTTGTTAACCTTTGTGTACCTAGTAATCATTGGTATTAATCAGTGTGATTTATATTTGACAGCTACAAATCCATGTGGAATTGATAACGGTGGTTGTTCCCATTTGTGTTTGATGTCTCCAGTCAAGCCTTTTTATCAGTGTGCTTGCCCAACTGGGGTCAAACTCCTGGAGAATGGAAAAACCTGCAAAGATGGTAAGAAAATGTTATCTAACAAGGAAAAGTTTTATGGTAATAATTGAGATTCTTTATGATTTATTTTCTTCTCTATAATCAGCTCTATAGGTTACAGTGCTTTGGGAGACCAGGTATAATCTTACAACCGTCCCATAAGGTTATATAACAGAAGTCCTTTGTGTTTTATGGCATCTCTTGAATGCTACTTTATAAATTATTTTAATGTTTTAAGTAACATTTTTGAAAAAATAAAAAGGTGCTATATCTTTTCCCCATCAAATCTTATAGTCATTGTATCACAATTGATTCCTGTGGAAAGGAGTATAACTTCTCATAAAGAATGCATTTTTAATAGTAGGTAGCACTTGTAAATAAAGAACCTCTAGAGGGAAAAATGTTTATTAAACTTTTATCTGTAAGGAATATCACAGGGTAGATTTATTTTCTAACAAATCATTGAAGGATATTTTTAATTGCCTTTTAATGACAGAGAAGTTGCTTTCAGAAGAAGAAAAAAATCCATATTGTACTGTTTAAAACTACTTCTTTTTATACGTAACAACCACACTTTGCCTCTTCTCCTTACTCTTAATTCCCTATAAAGAGAGGGCATGTTGGAGAAGTATACTGATTTAGGACATTTCAAGGGACTTCTGGTTTGGAAGAACACCAGTTCTTCTCTTTTTCTTCTTAATGAGAATGTTATTCTTCATTCTTACCCCTATGGATCACCGGCTGGTTCTCTAGCAACCAGCAAGACCCGGTAAGAAAATTGTTATATTTAGCAGTGGCTTCTTTATCTAAATCTGAAAAGCAGAAGCCTATGTTTTGGAGTGTGTTAGAGAGTTCCTGGCAAAGGGGTCAGGGAGTCAGAGAGATGGAATTGAGTCCGTGTACAGGATGTTTGTTATGACTTGGCATTGATAAATTATCCTCGTAGTCAAAGGTGAAGCTGGCTGACTCTTGTCAAATGGTTTCTATGGCAAACAATAATTTGGTTTCAATTTAAAACAAAAGCTTTTTGTAACATTGCTTTTTTCTTTAAAAATGTACTCTGAGACTTTAAAACAGAGGATTTATTTTAGGAATAGTGGTCTATCTACTCCCTCGCAATGCAAATGTACATGTTTAACCAGTTTTGAATTTCAGCTGTATGGTTGGCATGTAGTACCTTAACTATTCTGTTTTGATCACGTTTCTCAAATTAACAGCCCTTCGTTTGCAAAGTTTTGGGCTGGCTTCTCTTGGTGGTTAGCAGGGCCAGTGAATTGTGCTGTTATTCTTACTTGGTGCCTGCTATGGCATTTGGGTCTATATTTTCTCCAAGTTAGAGTTCGTTTATGATTAACCTTAGAGTGAAAAAGCTGAAGTTGAGAGTCTTCACTCCTCTTCTCAGTTTTTAACTATATAATTCCAGATTGACGCTTAAAGGTTATATGCCAGTATTTGCTTTGTGCTCATTTTTAAAGTGGTAATCTTTACCTTGCTCTTTCAGTTGTCAATTTGCTTACCATCATTTGTTAGCTTCTTATTGTTAGATAATTTTTTGCTGATGGTTTACTTGAACATTAAACACGAAAACAAAGATTGAGCTCGGTGTCCTTGTTCTCCGTTATAGGGTTAAACATTTGGGGTTTGAGTTTAAAACATTTCATAAATAAATCTAATTTAAAACTCAGTGAAATAAAAATTTGAAAGTCTTCATTTTTTAATATTAATAATATTATATTAGTTAATAGTTATAGAGTACTTATATGCTCAGTACCTTCCTGAATTTTGCATTTATCTCCTTGAGTCTTCACAGCAATCTTATGAGGTATAGATGAAGAAAATAGGCTTAGAGAGATTAGATGTTTTGTTTGTACTTAGAAAGTAGTTTGTGTAGCTACTTGAATCAAGTTCTGTTGGATCCACAACTCTTACTCTTAACCATTGTGTTATGTTTATCTGGTTTCCTCTCTCCATTGCTGCTCTTTTCTTCTCCCTTGCCCTTCATTCTGTCAGGTATTGCCCTGTATTTCTCTTTGTTAAGACAGTTTCACTGAAATATAATTTACATTCCATATAAAATACATCCAT
Source organism: Propithecus coquereli (assembly GCF_000956105.1). Lineage (NCBI taxonomy): Eukaryota > Metazoa > Chordata > Mammalia > Primates > Indriidae > Propithecus > Propithecus coquereli. The sequence continues at coordinate 577,039 of NW_012150696.1, read as the reverse complement.
TTCAAGTGTACAATTCAGTGAATTTTAGTAAATTTATAGAGTTGTGCAGCCATCACCATAATCCAATTTTAGAACGTTCCCATCAACCACAAAGATTCTTGTCCTAGATTTCTTTACCTTTTTAAAAATACTTCTTGAACAAAGGCTCTATATCCTACATTTCCTTCCTTCAGTATTCAGCTACTTAGCTTCTTAGTCATTATTCATTATACTTTAGATAGCTGTATTAATTCCAGAAGCTATATAATGAATGAAACTAGAGTGTGGATCAAAACTTGATTTGGAAAGGCTAGCCATTGTAGAGCTTGACCTCAGAGCCGACTCTTCCTATTTCATTGTATTATTTTCCATTTTTACTCCAAAGAGAGACGGTGTCCTATTATACCCATTTATTTTTCAATTCCTGAAGAAGTTCTGCATTCTTTATTTAGAGTGGCTAAATTTTGCCTGTGGGTTTCAGATCATTTATTCTTCATTTCACTTTGTTATTCCAGGTGCCACTGAATTACTGCTTTTAGCCAGAAGGACAGATTTGAGACGCATTTCTTTGGATACACCAGATTTTACAGACATTGTTCTGCAGTTAGAAGACATTCGCCATGCCATTGCTATAGATTACGATCCCGTGGAAGGCTATATCTATTGGACTGATGATGAAGTGAAGGCCATACGCCGTTCATTCATAGATGGATCTGGCAGTCAGTTTGTGGTCACTGCTCAAATTGCTCATCCTGATGGTATTGCTGTTGACTGGGTTGCACGAAATCTTTACTGGACAGACACTGGCACTGATAGGATAGAAGTGACAAGGCTCAATGGGACCATGAGGAAGATCTTGATTTCAGAGGACTTAGAGGAACCCCGGGCTATTGTGTTAGATCCAATGGTTGGGTAAGAAGCTCTGTTGATAGTAAATTCTATCTGGTGTTTTTGATTTTCACGGGTCTCTAAAAACATGGACTAAGACAACAGGAAGTATGTGTTAGTTTCCATTAAACAGCTCTTTAATAGCTGTCCATTTTTAGAATATAGTGATTAGAATAAAATCTCAAGTTAAAGAAATGCTTATTTTTTGCCTCGAATATTTTGAGTATTTTTTCTTTCTAATTAAGTCCATATTTGCTGACTTTGGGTGTTGTCTGCAGATTTTGCTCAGATTGCATCATGACCATGAAAAATGTGGAAATAAATTGTTTTCAGAACTTTCCCTTCCCCTAGATTTCATTTCATCCCATTTCCAGTTTTTATAGTAAGAATATATCTTACTTTATATTTCCCAAGTACATGAATTTTTACAAAACTTTGTTAGGCCATGCAGTTTTACTCCTAGTCTTTTTTTTTTCCCATACCACCCTGGCTATAGTCCAGGGAAGCAAAACTTTTTACATATTCACCAGTGTTACTGTTACTATGAGATTTATTCTGAGGATGAACATAGTGGCAAATTATTACACCTCAGTATGTAATGCTTTAGAGCCACTTAAACATCTAGGAGCCATAAGAATCACTTAGCAGTGCAGAAGAATTTTTTGGGGAATTCAGTTTGTCATCTGAATGGTACTACTGGGATAAACTTTTTGTGTCATGGATGACAAACCAAGAAAAAGAGGGGACGTTTGTGGAAAGGAGCACAAAATATTTTGGAAAAACATAAGTAAAAATGGAGTCTTGTTATCGAGAGGCATTTTCAGGATCAGTTTTAGAAAATACTAATTTGAAAATTTCTTACAAGCTTATACACTGCTATTATAAATGTCTTAAACATATTCTTTATGTTTATATATCTGAAAATTATATTTAGTTATATATTTTTAGCTCATTTTCTGTATACTTCTATAGGTACATGTATTGGACTGACTGGGGAGAAATCCCAAAAATTGAGCGAGCAGCTCTGGATGGTTCTGACCGTGTAGTATTGGTTAACACTTCTCTTGGTTGGCCAAATGGTTTAGCCTTGGATTATGATGAAGGCAAAATATACTGGGGAGATGCCAAAACAGACAAAATCGAGGTATGTTTTTCATTTTACAACTAGTTTTATAATGATTTGAGTTGATAGTAATTTGATAACAGATATTCTTGTCTCTTAACAGTTGTCTTGGGTGCCAGAGGTATCTTTTATAGAAATTTTACTCAACCTTCACTTTTCTAGGGATAATATATTCTCTTCCACATAATCCCAGGATTTCTGAGATATATTGGTATGGGAAATGGGTATTCATCTATTTCTAGTCTTAAAAGCTTACATAAATGATTTTCTTTGTTTTGAATAAAGCCACTGCCTGAATTTCCTAGGGACAGTTTCTGCAAACCCAAAAGTATGTAAGATCTATACTGAAAGAGCTGGCCATCCTAAGTTAGGAAAACAAAGCCCATATGTATATATAACTTCTATTGTAGTTATTGATGTTGGGGGTGGGTGGAGGAACATATTAAATATTTAGATGGCTACACACACACAATTTTTAAATTGATTTATGGGCCGCATGGAAGAAAGGTTAATTTACCAAAGTTTGGGAAAAAATATTTACCAAGTGGTAGAATTAAGTTTGTGGCAATCAAATAGAATTATGGTGAAATCAATCAGCAGTGAATATTTTATCACAAATTTTGTAAATGGCATATGTCCCTGATAGTGTTAAGTCTAAAATTTACAGCTTTAAATGAGACTGTGTTAGAAGTCTTATGGATCACATACTTAAAACAGTTAGGGTCTCAGTTTTTCTTTGGGGAATACATGACTTCTCATATAAGGAATGGCTTTGAATGGCTCTTCAGAGAGCCATTGCACACACCTAATGAATAGAACATTTGGACTCTAGAGCAGTTATTTTAGAAAGGTGATTTTGAGGAGTGGTAGGGACTCTGAGGGAATAATGACTTGAAGGGCCTTCCCTTCCTAAAATGAAAACTTGGAATAGGAGAAATGCCCCATTAGTATTCTACGAGGCTCAAATACTGAGAATGGCATCTCTTGTTCTTGCAGCTGGTTTCCATTAGTAGAAAATTTTGCATAGACTGACTATATAAATTTTCTCCCTGTTGTTAGTGTTTCACTGCCCCCAACCCCTCCTTAAAATCCAAATTAGTGTTTGACTCTTTCAACAGCTGGAGTGCATTGCTAATGAGACAAAGGTTATGAGCTCACTTTTTAGATGGGCTTTTACCTTCATTTGGATCTCCTTAATTTAGATTGCCTGCCTAATCCCAACCAGTTTGCATTTGTGTATTGTTGATCAGCTATGGACCATACATGAGTGTGTAGGTATCAATACTCTTAAGAAAACAGTTTAAAGCTCACGTGTCCCAGAAGAATGTCTGTAGCAATAAAACTTACAAAAGGGAAGAACACTTTAAAAAATTATGTATTTGGTCTTATTTTTTTAGCCTACTATGACTGATTAGCTTGAAAATAAAATCATTTGTTTCTTACTGAGAAATTTTTAAGTCTTATTTTTTCCACTTCAGGTATATTAAATATACCTTAAATATTAAATATTTAATACTTTAGATATTGAAATTTATTCAGAATCACAAATAGTTCAGGAGGGATTCAGATAAAGAAATTAGAATTTATGGACATCCTGAGTGACAGTGTTTAAAAATAAAAATGATTATATATTACATAACCATATATAACATTGATTAAACAGGATTTATTTTCTTGGTTTGTGGTGAGTAGAGTAGATCTTAAAATTAGTATTCCTTCTGGCCTTGTTGTTCTGTCTTTTTGAGCTAGGCATGTGTATTCAGTGGTGTCATTTGTTCTCTCACCCTGTATTTCCTTCTTCCCTGAGTGATACCAGTATCCTTAAACTTGTTTTTTAGATCCATCTTTCTCCTTCCAGGTTTGCTGGAACACAGCTACTGTTTGTTCTTTGTCGTCTTTTTGATGGCTTGTTTGGTGTTAGTATTAAATTTACTTCCATCAAATTATATACATGAAGACCTCCCCTTATTCTTTCCCCTGGAGATTCTGATGAAATTTCACTAGTTGGGTGTCAATGCTTTTGTTATTTTCTTTACATAGACACATCTGGGAAATAGGGAGAGCAGAGGTATTGCTATTGTTATTTATTCTCTTTTTATGATGATGTAAAATTTCTGGTACATCGCAAACTAAAGAAAAGAGCACAGCTCTTCATCTAAAATAATCTTGCATAACTGGAGGAGAAAACCTGTTAGTTTCCCATCCTAACAGTACTACTACTTACAAGACAACACTGAACCACGTGTCCTACAAACAGTGCTGCTCAAACTACAGAAGATTGACTTGGAAACTCTGTCATCCACCGTATTCAGCAGACCTTGCACCAGCTGACTACTGCTTCTTCTGGGCTTTGGACCACTTTTTGCGAGGAAAAATATTCAGTTCTTAACAAGCTGTGGAAAATGCCTTTGGCGATTTCATCACTACGTCTTCTCCAGGCTTCTTCGCTGCCGGCATAAACAAGTTACCATTAAGTTGGCAAAACTGTGTTAATAGTTTAGGTGCACACTTTGATTAATTGTAATGCTGCTTGTTTGCATTATGATAAACTACACTTTTGATTCAAAAATGGACATTTCATATTTAATGAACTAATACAAATCGTATTAGGGAAGTTTAATCCCAAACAACTCTAAGTCTTCCAGAGGGGAATAGGGCTATTATAACCACAATGTGATATTCTCTTACAGGCCTAGGGAAAAGCAGCTTTCATTCCTGAGCATGACAAAAGCTGGGAAGCCTTCTTAAGTGGGTGGGACTAGAAGGAAGCATGTTACCCAGACTAGGATCAGATCACTATCTGCAATCAACTACTATGTAACAAGAGGCTAGCATATACGCTTTTTAGAAAAAGAAACAGATTAAAAATTACATATGTTTCTAAGTTTTCAAGTTAAATATTATCCACCTACTATCAAGTAAAGGGAGATCAAAAGCTGGTGGTTGAGTGTTGTCTTACAAGAGGATCAGCCTGTCTCTGTTGACCAATCTTGGCCTTTAATTGCAAGCATCCTTATTATTTCATCAAATTAGTTGCAGTAGATACCTGCTGTAATGGATTGACCAGGTTTCACGAAACTGTAGTGGATAACATCAGCGCTGGACCACCAAACAGGCACTATTAGCTTTTTTTTTTAATGATTATTCAGTTTTGGACTGTTTCGCCACTTCATCTTTATCCAACCATTGTGCTGAATGCTTGTGATTGTCAAAAAGATCCATTTTTCATCATACAGAACAGTACGGTGTAGAAATGGTTCGCCTTTATGTCGCGACAGCAAAGAAAGGCAAGCTTTAAGACAATTTCTCTTCTGATGCTCATTTAATTCATGCAGAACCCATCTATCCAGCTTCTTTAACTTTCCGATTTGTTTCAAATCGTCCAATGTTGTTGGATTAGTTAACGTTAAATCTTGCTGCTAATTCCCGCCTAGGTTGAGATGGATTCGCTTGCACTACAGCTTTCAGCTCATCATTATCCACCTTGGTCTCAGGTTGCCCATGTGGCTCATTTTCAAGATTAAAATCACCAGAAGGGAACTTCTCAAACCATCGACGTACTGTATGTTCATCAGCCACATCCTTCCCGAACACTTTGTTATTTCGAGCTGTCTGCACTGCATTGGTTCCACAACAACTCATATTAGAAAATAACACTAATTTTTGACTTACCCATGTTTCACAAAAATTGCTCTTAAAGAAATTTTGAAAGATAATCACAAGCCAAAACATGCCTTTGAAAGACTGAAAGACTTCACAATAAAAATAAAACTAGAAAGGTCAAAGGGAAATGTCAGAGATATCAACTGTCAAAACTTAGGGAAATTGGACATTTCATGCTTAATAACCTAATAGTACATTTGAGAGGAAAAGATAGCTATTTGGTAAGTTACTATGTAGCAACGTAAGACATAGTAAGCCCTTGTGTTTTGAGTGGATCACATGGGACCGTGATCACATGGTCATTCATCTGTTATATCTGCTCCCTTAATTGAGTCCTTAGATCAACTTCTCATTTCCTCCTCTTGTAAGTGGTGATGTGACAAGATGCTGGCTACACGAGGGAGTTGGGTCTGAAGACTAGGAAGAACGAATGGGGGAACTGAGGGGTTTTTTTACTTGATTTTTTTAGTTGTACAGAGTTATAGAAACAGTGAATAGGTTTACCTCGGGTTTACAGTAAACTTCCAAAAAGAGAGATTGAACATAGGGCATTCTAATGATGTCACATTAAAAAAAAACAAAACAGTTGTGGTATTGGTTGTGGTATTGTGGCTTTAATATAATAATGTGTGTGTGAGGATATGTCTGCTTTCCCTCCTTGTCGGTTGGTAGTGGCCACTTATTTGTAGGTGTTATTTAAAAGGTACTTGCTGGTACTTGTTTATTTCTCCTCTTCATTATGCCGAAATGACTTCATGGCCTTTTACCAACAAACTTTCTAGTTTACTTGTTTGCATTGTGCTTCCACCACCCCCCAGTTTTTACTCTAGTGTTCTGTTCTGGTGCCTCTCAATAATAAATAAGAAAGCAT
>NW_012150696.1:567269-568550 GCF_000956105.1 Propithecus coquereli | reverse complement strand
TTGGATATATATAAATTAAGATAATCTGATGCATATTGGTACTTAGAAAGTGTTTTATTGACCAAGTTTGAATTTGTTCTTGAACCATTTTTAAACGTGTTCTGTCATTACACTTTTTCGTCTCACATTTTATTATAAAATTTTATGTGTGGAAATAGTTTTGGTCTGATTATTTGAAAAGTACTTTATTCCTTTGGGTTTTGTACTCAGAAAGTAAAAGTGTGTGGATTTTAATGTCCTACTTTCTTCAGAAGGGGGTCAGCCTCTTAATGTATGACAGTGTTTAGTTGTTAAGAATGGTGATCTCCAGATCTTTATTGAAATATTTTATGATGGTGGACCTTGACCTTAATTCTTGTTTGATTTTGCCATTTTACTGAGAGATGTTAGATAATTCACATAATCTCTGGAAAGTAAACCATTTGAAACAGATGACCTTTAAGGTTGCGTTCAGTTACAACATTTTCTAATGTTTATTGTAGTAACTGCACATCTTAGGTTAAGAATGAATAATACATTTTGCCTTGGGAAAATTGCTAAAAGGAAATTTATATTGTGTACGACATGAATATTTTCTTTTAACTTTTCCTTATTTGCTGTGCAGTTAACCTTTTTACCTAAAGAAAACTTTCTTGTTGCCAAAGTCTTTAGTAACTCAGTTTTATTGAAACAATCTCCCCTGGTAAGCTAAAGATTTTGTACTGACCTTTAGATAAACCACACCATTACTAACATGCTTGGTAGGTTTAAATAGATGTTTGAAGCTTGTCAAACATATAAATGATTATTTTTTTAAACTAATGGAGTCCATGTAAAATATTGATTTTTCAGACTGGGGATTATTTCTGTAGAGGTGGGAAACTACTATAGTTTTAAATGGGTCACTGAGATTTTTTTAAGGGTTAGAAAGGGTAGGTTCCATAGTTAATTGCAAGGGCCACATTTTCGGGATTTCTTGGAAGGAAGTTTGCAAACCATGGAGCAGTTAACAGTGATAGGTATTTTAACTTCTTGTTTCAGTTTAACGTCCTCACCAGCTATGTAAAGATTCTGTGTAATAGTCATTCCTATGATTATCCACAATGAACAAAGGATTCTCCTTCAGTTTTTTCCACGTTAAGTGTGGTCTGTAATTTAAAAATTTAGACCTGCTAAGAATGTAATAAAGCAGACCCAGTATATTTTTTTGTCGAACTCTAATAGACTTCGTAAACTTCTTCATTCAGTGCAATATAATTTTTTGTTGTTAGATTTAATCTGAAATAGCTAAATCTTGGAGAA
>NW_012150696.1:554935-555854 GCF_000956105.1 Propithecus coquereli | reverse complement strand
TTTGCTTTCGAGGTCTTAGTCATAAATTCTTTGCCTAGGCCAATGTCCAGAAGAGGTTTTTTTTTAGGTTTGCTTCTAGAATTTTTATAGTTTCAGGTCTTTCATTTAAGTCTTTAGTCCATCTTAAGTCAGTGAGAGATATGGGTCCAAGTTGAGTCTTCTGCATATGGCTATCCGATTTTCCTATCACTATTTTTTTTTTTTTTTAAATAGAGACAAAGCCTTGCTCTGTTGCCCAGGTTGGAGTGCGGTACCATCCATCAGCAGCCTTGAACTGCTGGGCTCAAGCGATCCTCCTGCCTCATCCTCTCAGCTAGTTGGGACTACAGGTGTATACCACCATGCCTGGCTATTTTTGTAGAGATGAGGTCTTGCTATGTTGCCCAAGTTGGTCTTGAATTCCTGGCCTCAAGCAATTCTCCTGCCTTAGCCTCCCCAAAGTGCCGAGATTACGGGTGTGAGCTACCATGCCTGGCCCCAGAATCATTTATGTCCTTTACTCAGTGTATGTTTTTGCCTACTTTGTCAAAGATCGTTTGGTCGTAGGTATGTGACTTTATTTCTGGGGTCTCTGTTCTGTTTTATTGATCTACATTTTTGTTTTTATTACCACTGCCATGCTGTTTTGGTTAGTATAGACTTATATTATAATTTGAAGTCAGGCAATGTGATGCCTCCAACTTTATTCTCTTTGCTTAGGATTGCTTTGGCTATTCGGGCTCTTTTTTGGTTCCATATGACTTTTAGGATTTTTTTTTTCTTAATTCTGTGAAAAATAACATTGATATTTTGGTAGGAATTGCGCTGAATCTGTAGACTCCTTTCGGCAGTATGGTCATTTTAATATTGATTCTTAATTGATTTTAATATTGATTCTTCCAATCCATAAGCGTGAGATGTTTTCCCATTTGTTTGTGTC
>NW_012150696.1:553697-554885 GCF_000956105.1 Propithecus coquereli | reverse complement strand
AATTCCAAGATTTCATGAGTAATCCTGTCTTGACATTTAATGAGCTGGTGAAACTGCTCAAAAACTAGATGTGTTATCTATAGAAGGTTTGCCATTGCCTCTTCTTTGTGCAGATAACATTATGGTTAACCAATATCTATTTCCTGTTGTAGCCTGTATTCCTAGAATATTTCAGAATGCCTCAGAATGTTAAACCCACACCACGATGTAGTTGAAGCAGCCAAAACCACCGGAGACTCTGGTTCAGATTTGGAGTTAGATTTTAGAAGTGACAGAAGCCTAATTTCAGTTTAACTAATTAAACCACTCTGAGGTAATGAAGTAAAAGCACACCCTCAAGAGTTGCCAGATTTAATTAACATTGGCTCAGCTTTTAAAGCATAAGGGTAATCTTTTGGAATGGCCTAAAATGGTTCATTTGTTCTGGGTTCAGAATGTACAAACACACTTTTACCAGAATTTGTGTTATTTTAAACATAAGGGACTTAAACTTGTATTTACAGACCTAGTAACCTGTCTAAAACTTTTACTTGTTGGATATGAGATATGTAATAGTGATTTTCTTTGAGACAAAGCAACATGTTCTTGTTTCATTATGTTGCTCCTACCCAGTAGAAGGAGAGTGCATGGCTGGTGCAAGAACACTATTTAGTGGAGAAGCCAGTTTTCTAATAGGAGTGTCAGCTCTGCGAAAGTAATTGAAGGAAATGGATTTCAGAAAGTAATCATTGGACTTTCTGCAAAACGAAAATACGTATCTGTTTCTTTAGATGCAGTCTCACAGTCAGATTTTGTTTAAGCTGTTGATCCCTTAATCTCTTCAGAGGATCCTTATAATTGCTTTCTATATCATCGTAACAACAAAAATAACAGCATTTATTAATGACAGCAATTATCGTCATTATTATTATTTACGTGTTCTTGGACTTGGTCCTTATCTTTTCTGCCTTCATTTTTTTAATTATGGAAAATTTCAGACATATAAAAAGCATAGTAAAGATTATCATGAACCACCTAGCTTCAACCATTATTAGCACATGACTGATGCAGCATGTCTCAAGGGGAAAGCCAAGGAGACAGTAGAGATGGATTCGCTTATTAATATAACTATGGTCTTAATAAGAATCAGGTCTTTGTCCTTGCTCTTACAGATCTCAGCTAGTGTTTTGAAATGTAAAATTGCAAATG
>NW_012150696.1:551467-553647 GCF_000956105.1 Propithecus coquereli | reverse complement strand
ATGAGATTACAGCAATTCTGTCACATCTTCAAACTCCAGCTCTAATTCTGGTTTTCTTGCTATTTCTCCCACAGCCGCAGTTACTTCCTCCATGAAGTCTTGAATTCCTCAAAGTCATCTTTGAGGGTTAGAATCACCTTCTTCCAGACTTCTATTAATGTTGATATTTTGAACTCTACATTAATCATGAATGTTCTTAATGGCATCTAGAATGGTGAATCCATTCTAGAAGGTTATTCATTGACTTTGCCCAGGTTCATCAGAGAAATCACTATTTATGGCAGATTTATAGCCTTACAAAATGTATTCCTTAAATGTTAATCTTGAAAGGTGAAATTACTCCCTGGTCCATGGTCTGCAGAATGGATGTTGTGTTAGCAGTCATGAAAGCAACATTAATCTCTCCTGTACACCTCCATCAGAGCTCTGGGGTGACCGAGTGCATTGTCAATGAGCAATAATATTTTGAAAGTAATCTTCTTTCTGAGTAGTAGATCTCAGGAGCGGACTTAAAATATGTAGTAAATTGTGCTGTAAATAGATGTATTGTCATCCAGGCTATGTTGTTCCATTTACAGAGCACGGGCAGAGTAGATTTAGCACAGTTCTTAGGGCCCTAGGATATTTGGAATGGTCAAGGAGCATTGACTTCACTTAAAGTCACCAGCTGCAGTAGGTCCTAAGAAGAGAGTTAGCCTGTCCTTTGAAGCTTTGAAGCCAAGCATTGACTTCTCTCTAGCTATGGAAGTTCTAAATGGCATCTTCTTTCAATAGAAGGCTGTTTCATCTACATTGAAAATGTGTTGTTTGGTGTAGCCACTTTCATTTATTATCTTAGCTAGATTTTCTGGAGAACTTACTGTAGCTTCTACATCAGCACTTGTTGTTTCACCCTGCACTTTTATGTTATGGAGATGATTTCTTTCCTTAAACCTCATGAATCAGCCTCTGCTAGCTTCAGACTTTTCTTTCTGCAGCTACCTCACCCCTCTCAGTCTTCACAGAATTGAAGAGTTAGGGCTTTTCTCTGGATTAGTCTTTGACTTAAGGAAATGTGGCTGATTCGATCTTCTATCTAGACCACTAAAACTTTTCTCCATATCAGCAGTAAGGCTGTTTTACTTTCTCATTTGTTGTGTTCACTGGAGTAGCACTTTTAATTTCCTTCAAGAATTTTTCCTTTGAATTCACAAGTTGGCTAGCTGTTTGGCACAAGAAGCCTAGCTTTAGGCCTATCTTGGGTTTCAACATGCCTTCCTCAATAAGCTTAATCATTTCTAGCTTTTGATTTAAAGTGAGAGATATGTGACTCTTCCTTTCACTTGAACATTTAGAAGCCATTGTAAGGTTATTAATTGACCTAGTATCTATATTGTTGTGTCTTAGGGAATAGGGAGGCCCAAGAAGAGGGAGAGAGATGGGGGAACGGCCAGTCTTGGAGCAGTCAAGAGCATACAACATTTATTAAGTATTCCATTTTCTATGGGCACGGTTCGTGGTGTCCCAAAACAATACAATAGTAACATCAAAGATCACTGATCAGAGGTCACCGTAACAGATAAAATAACAATCAGTATCTGTGAAGTGCAATAAAGTGAAGCGCTATAAAATGAGATATGCTTGTATGCTGTTGCACAAATTGTCCCAGATTTGGCATTGGGACACCTTCAGGTTGACTCCTGTGTCCTTATCATATGTCCCATCATTTTTTAAAAAATTGTGGTAAAATGACACAAACTTTATCATCTTAACCATTTTCAAGTGTACAGTACAGTATACAATAGTGTTAACCATATGCACATTGTTGTACAACATACCTGTAGAATTTTTTCATCTTGCAAAACCGAAACTATAGCCATTGAACAACAGCTTCCCTTTTCTCCCTCCCTTCAGTCTCTGGCAACCACCATTCTACTTTTTGTTTCTGAGAGTTTGAGTACTTTTGATACCTCATATGAGTGGAATCATGCAGTATTTATCTTTTTGTGACTGGCTTATTTCACTTAGCACAATGTCCTCAAGGTTCATCGATGTTGTAGCATATGACAAGATTTCCTGCTTTTTTAAGGCTAAATAATATCCTATTGTATATATACACACATTTCTTTTAACAAATCCATTTATCCATCCATGTACATTAAGGTTGCTTCTAGCTCTTGGAGGTTGTGAAGAGTGCTGCA
>NW_012150696.1:547192-548633 GCF_000956105.1 Propithecus coquereli | reverse complement strand
TGAAAACATCTTAATAAAATGATTTTAAAGGGCAGGAACCAGTGTTTACCAAGCACCTACTATACATCGAATACTGTGCCTGCTATATATATTTTTAGCATAATTTTATTTGATCCTTAAATAATTCAGTAATGGTAGTGATTCTCTCCCTATTTTGCATGTGAGAAATTGCTTAAGGGTACCCAGTGAATGATAAAGCTTATATTTGAAATCCAAATCTATTTCTGCCACATTATTTGTTGATCATGAGAGGTTTTTAGAGAGGAGAAGAATGAAGGGTAACTACTAACTAGAAGATGCAGCATTGTGTGAACTAAAAAAGTCTTGGAATTTGGCTTTTGCCGTTTTTCTCACTGAGATTTTCAATTTCATTTATAACACATTTTCCTAATTTATACTTAATCATCCATCTTTTGTTTAAGCTGCTTGTTTATCAAAATCAACAAAAAAAATGTTGCAGAGTGATATAGCTGAAAGAGAAAAGTTTGTCAATCCTGTAATATTTTTGAAGTAGAAATATAAATGTTATCTTTAAAAAGAAGTTTAACATTAGTCATCTGGTTTGTACTTTTAGATCAAAAAATAAACTTTAATAGGAAAGCCAGCATTTAAATCTAGTGATCAGCAAAATTAGTGTAATTTGTTAAATGTAAGATAATGCAAGACACTTGATTTAAGATACAACTAAAACTAGGAATAAAATCACATCAGACCTGTTTTTTTTTTGACCTGTTTTAACATATCATAATCTTGTAAGAAAGTAATATTTTAGAGTTTTATAATACAGAATATTTAGCACTCTGTGTTGAATGCTCCCTGATAGGTGATTGAACTCCCTCTAAAATGGAGAACATAAATAGGTTCATTGTTAATTACATGACATTTTAGGTGATGTAGCAGTACATTTTCCTGGAGATAGATTTGGAAATACTGCAGTAGAAACTGATAAGACCATCTTCTGTTCTGAAAGATGGAGCAAGCCTTCCAAAGTGGCAGTGTGTAAGTCCCTAGCTGAGACCATTTAAAGAAGCCTGTGTTCTAGGCAAATTTGCCTTCAGAAATGTTATTCTGGTACTAAAAACATGTACATGTGAACAATATCTGCCCCCTACCCACCAGCAAAGGGTATCAGATATAATCTTATATACAAATAATAATTTTTTATCCATAAAATCAGTAAGAGATATTCCAAATAAGTCAACACTGATTAGTGCACATGTTGCTGCAATGTGAATGTCAGAATGAATTTAATAATGTTGGAGGGAGTAGGTATATCCTAGTTTCTTGAAACTTAGATGCAGAGAAGGTGTCATAAACTCCAAATATTTTTGTGATTATAACCTCAGAGGAGTGAGATTTATTGAGAGCCCTTTTATCTGTTTTTTGTTGTTATAAATAACAACAAAATAAAGAGAATGGTAAGTGGAAAGAGTCCTAAAAA
>NW_012150696.1:544308-545862 GCF_000956105.1 Propithecus coquereli | reverse complement strand
GTATTGCTTGTTTGTGAAATTAAAATTGAGATTCTAGATTGGGAGCAGAAATAATCATAGGTCTTTGTGAACCAAATGCTTAGTAATTTAAAAGTGAAAATGTGTTGATTGTGTCAATGTGTGTGTCCTTCTGTGCCCCTTTATCATGAGTTTATCTTTTAGGTTCCAACCCCTGTGCTGAGGAAAATGGGGGCTGTAGCCATCTTTGCCTCTATAGACCTCAGGGCCTTCGGTGTGCCTGCCCCATTGGCTTTGAACTCATCAGTGACATGAAGACCTGCATTGTTCCAGAGGCTTTCCTTTTGTTCTCACGGAGAGCAGATATCAGACGAATTTCTTTGGAAACTAACAATAATAATGTGGCAATTCCGCTTACTGGTGTCAAAGAAGCTTCTGCTTTGGATTTTGATGTGACAGACAATCGAATTTACTGGACCGATATATCACTCAAGGTTAGTGAAAGAATTAGAGTATTAAAGCTCAGGACTAAAAGGGAGAACTAGAATTTCTGAATCTTCTGTGACACACCTCCCTCGTTGCTTGATAGACACAGTTCAACAAAAGCCTTCAACTTTTTAAAGGAAGTGAAGGGAAAGTCCCATTCAGTATTTTGTAAGGTGTCATATAATACAAGATACTTTGCCTCGAGTGTTCTAAATCTGGAAGACATGATCTTTCTCCAGTTTGTTCCATTTGAAGATGATGAATGGCATTTTCTGCAGTTAGCTGAGTAAACAATTGTATGCTTCACATAAAATGGCTTATTGAGACTTGAGCCTTGATTTATTTTAAACAAAATTTTGGTTCCTGACTGAGGTAGAAAATGCCTATTATGAGTTATAGCATATGCTTATTTTCTTTTTCATAGGATAAATATTGAAAAGCATACTAGGATAGAGAGAGGAAGCTCCTGACCAGAAATCTGGAAGAAGGAATGTTTTGGGCTTGTTTCAGATAACTTGTGTAAACTTTTGTCTAACGTAAAAAACATGGAATGTTGGAGCTGGACAGAGTTGAATTCTAATGGTGTTCTGTAAAATCTGTTAAGTGAATAAATGAAGTAAATAAATAAATCTTGGCTTATATTGGGTTAACTTATAAGTTTACTCATTTTAAAAACAGTTGATGCCTATCTTGTGGGGCAGTTGTGAGTATTAAATGAGAAAAATCTATGGACATAAAGTACTTAGGACAGTACTTGACAAGAAGTAGCATATATTATTATTAGTTTGAATTATGGTTTTAAATTTTATGAGATTCAAAGCTACAGTGATAATAATGTGATAATAGTTATATTCATTTTATAAGACATATGGTTGTTCAGATCTTCTCAAATTGACACAATGAGTTGGCATATTCTCAGGCACCTTCAGAAAGTTGACTACCAGTTAAATCTGTAGCATTCTGGTCACATCTTTCTCACTTGATTGCTAATAAATTTTAAAAGAAAAATCATTTTACTGTCTTATTTAGTAGAATGCATTTCTGGTTTTTAAGAGTTTCAAAATTTTCCCCCTGAATTGGCAGTAAAACTTGAGGTTGCAATTGCGTTTA
>NW_012150696.1:543136-544258 GCF_000956105.1 Propithecus coquereli | reverse complement strand
TTCTTAATTCTGTGAAAAATAACATTGATATTTTGGTAGGAATTGCGCTGAATCTGTAGACTCCTTTCGGCAGTATGGTCATTTTAATATTGATTCTTAATTGATTTTAATATTGATTCTTCCAATCCATAAGCGTGAGATGTTTTCCCATTTGTTTGTGTCGTCTATGATTTCTTTCATCACTGTTTTGTAGTTTTCCTTGTATAATAGTATGTCCTTTGTCGTCGTCTTCTAAGACCGTTCCTTGTACTTTAAGCAACGTTAACATTGATGCAAACCCCAGTTTTGTTAAGGAGTTGGAGTAAAGATGAGCAAAGTACTTCTGATCTATAATCCTTGATCTGTACGTCTGAAATCCAAAAAGCTCTGAAAACCAAATGTTGCTTTTGTTATTTCAGTTGGTGGAAAACCTGACCTGAAGCAGTGTGAAACTGTTTGTAGTCTTTATTTATCCTATTTTGTGGGAATACTTGCATGTTTTATTGCAAAATATTAACATGTTTGGCAATGAAGTGCTGCCTTGGACCCAAACTGAGGTGAATATGCTATGTGCAATGTGTTAACCTTTCTAAATATTTTTTTAAAAGTCTGAATTCTGAAATATGGCTGCCCCCTACCTAAGATTTTTTAATAAGATATTTTGGACCTCTGTTACCATCTCACAGAAACTGACAATATTTTGCTAACCATAATTCTGTATTTAAAATAAGATATTTATCT
This sequence comes from Propithecus coquereli, assembly GCF_000956105.1. NCBI lineage: Eukaryota > Metazoa > Chordata > Mammalia > Primates > Indriidae > Propithecus > Propithecus coquereli. The sequence continues at coordinate 543,538 of NW_012150696.1, read as the reverse complement.
TTAGCACAAACAATCTGAACACAGTGACAAAGGTAAATGGAGGTATTCCTGAAATACAGCTTTGTTGTGTCACTGCTTAAAGTGTTTTCAGAAGCTGCTTATTTTCTGTGGTTCTCCTTGTCCTGGAATTTAATACCTGCCACAGGATGGTATCTGCCTGATACTGTCTTTTTGAGTCCCCTTTGTGTTTTCTGCCTCAGTCAAAGCATTTCTTTCAGTGTCAAACACATTGTGTGCATCCTTTTTTTTTTTTTTTATTTCACCATATTATGGGGGTATAGATGTTTAGGTTACGTATGTTGCCCTCCCCCCTCCAAGTCCGAGCTTCAAGCGTGTCCATCTCCTGATGGTGCGCATCGCACTCTTTGTGTACGCATATACCCGTCCCCTCCTCTCCCAACC
>NW_012150696.1:513561-531651 GCF_000956105.1 Propithecus coquereli | reverse complement strand
GATTCAAAGCTACAGTGGTAATAATGTGATAATAGTTATATTCATTTTATAAGGCATATGGTTGTTCAGATCTTCTCAAATTGACACAATGACTTGGCATATTCTCAGGCACCTTCAGAAAGTTGACTACCAGTTAACTCTGTAGCATTCTGGTCACATCTTTCTCACTTGATTGCTAATAAATTTTAAAAGAAAAATCATTACACTGTCTTATTTAGTAGAATGCATTTCTGGTTTTTAAGAGTTTCAAAATTTTCCCCCTGAATTGGCAGTAAAACTTGAGGTTGCAATTGCATTTATTAGAGATTGACATCAAGATTTTCTGTACTTGTACATTATGTGAATTTTATTAGGAAACAGTATACCTCTTCGCACTTCTAGATCCTTCCATGCTCACAAAAACCAAACCGAACCTTCTTTCTGGATAGTGTTTTGTACTTATGCCATGTGACTTAGTTGTTGATTTTATCTTTGCAGACCATCAGCAGAGCCTTCATGAATGGCAGTGCCCTGGAACATGTGGTAGAATTCGGCTTAGATTATCCAGAAGGCATGGCAGTAGACTGGCTTGGGAAGAACTTGTACTGGGCAGACACAGGAACGAATCGAATTGAAGTGTCAAAGTTGGATGGGCAGCACCGACAAGTTTTGGTGTGGAAAGACCTGGATAGCCCCAGAGCTCTAGCGTTGGACCCTGCTGAAGGGTAAACAGCTTTATGTCTGCATCCCTTGCAACTATATTGCACATTTTGAGGAACATGGCTTAGTTATAGATTATATTCTTCATGTATTATTAAATAATGCTTATTAGGAATCTGGCAACTAAACAATAGATAGGCTTTATTTTAAAACCATTAATTGAGATTTCACTGATTAAGAATGAATAATTATTAGCTGATTTTACTTTTGTCATTATTAGCATTGGGTGAAGAAAGAGTGAAATGGATTAATAATCAAATGTTACTGATCAGTATTTATATACTAAGCATTATATAGATGTGAACAGCCTTTTTTTATAGGTATCATCAATCTATATTTGCTTGCATACCTTCCCCAGTTATACTAGATTCCAAACATATTATAGTAAACCCACTGAAACAATGTTGTGTGCATGTAAAAAGTTTGGGATGTTTATTAATTCAAAGTAGACAATTAGTTTAATCATTATTATAAATGTGGAGTAACTTGGGTATTGCAAGATAAAGTGTTTACTTAAATCATGACATGTTTTTCAAGGGTAGGTGATCCCTCTAAGAAGAGTCAGCAAATTTTTAAAGGCCAGCAGCTAAGAAATCTGAAATTTGAAAAAAATTCCACTTTTAAAAGAAGTCAACAGTGTGAACATATGGACATATTTACCATATCTGTTATTTAAAATAGTTTCCCTGAAATCACATTAATACCATGGTTAGCTAGTTATCCATGTAGTTAGGAGGCTGTATCAAAGATAGCTTCTCTGCAGTGACATATTGTGGTGAGATTATGGTGATCTTTGCTCTAAGTGTTAGTTGTCAGACAGATAAATTTAGTAGTTGGGACTAAGGACTGTGGTATAGGTTGCTGCTGGGAAGTGTGAAATTTCTCTCCCAGTTGTTTCTTTTTGGCTCTTATAGTGTGCACATGCCTGTCAAATGACAAGTGCAAATGCAAACAAAGCCTGGACAACTTTAGTTTTCAGAAAAGCATGTTCATACATTACTACCAAGCCAGCCATCAGCTGACAGGCTGACGAGTGAATATCTGTCCTGAGGTATTTCATGAGAGCTGGCATGTGGAGTGCTTTTCTAGTGCCAGTATTCAGAGTGTCTCCAAAACTAGCACCTTAGTAGTTTAGTTGAAGGGCATTTGGCTAAGGATTAGGTTCTGGTTCTAGCTTTGCCATGTAACTGGTGGGAAGACATTAGACAAATAGATCTTTTAGTGTTTTGGCCTCCTCATCTATAAAAAGCCTTTGCTATAGGGTTGCTCTAAGATTAAAGTGAGAAACTCAGAAAAGTAAAATGAAAGCAAAGTAATTGTTGTAAAATTTCACAGAGACTGTAGAGGTTAGTGTTCATTGCCTAGTTTGACACATAAGTGGCGATCCATTGTTCTTACTCATATAGTGTGCTCTCTTGGAGCATAAGACCAAATACATTTTCAAGCTTTGCTTTTGACTTCAGTTAAAGGCTCATTATTTATTTTTACCTTTGATGTACTCATGCAACTTGTTTTAGAGGAGAGTTGATTACACAAGTTGAAAAGTAAGTTCAACATTTTAAAAACTCAAATTAGTTGTATTCAGAAATACATAAAGATGTTTTATTCAGAAGTGAACCAGGTTTTCGAGAACAGAGCTTTAATCCTTTGCTGTTTTCTTGAATATTAGTTTTGTAAATGCCAGTGCTGCAATAAAGAAACCATTGGTTTGTTTCCATTTTCTAGGTTTGGATGGAACAAATTTATTGGAAAGACTAAGGAAAGCTGACTCACTTCCTTTTTGGGATATGAGAAAAAATACTTAGTTGAGGGTGCCAAAATTATTGAAGGAATTGTAGCCATGATTTTGTTTTGTCCATTTCCATGATTTGCCGTATAGTTTCTTTAAATTTATTTGGTTATGATGCATGAATATGACCCTTTCTCCCAGCTAGTCAAAAGTGAAATGTTAAATGTCCATTGTTTTGAATTTAGATTTATGTATTGGACTGAATGGGGTGGAAAACCTAAGATAGACAGAGCTGCTATGGATGGAAGTGAACGTACTACATTAGTTCCAAATGTGGGACGGGCAAACGGCCTAACTATTGATTATGCTAAAAGGAGGCTTTATTGGACAGACCTGGACACCAACTTAATAGAATCTTCAAATATGCTTGGTAAGCCTTACTACTTTTTATTCAGACAGATAGTATATTCTTTCTATGGAAAAATTGTGACCACTATTCATCATTGGTTAGATACTTTTAATACAACTTCATGTGAATGTCTAGATTCTTCCCCTTTTCCGGAATTGTATCCTATTTATTATTATTAATAGTGGTCCAGGTACTCAGATTCGTATTTCTTAATTATGTGAAAATTTCATTATTGTTGGGCTTATAATGAAATTTATAGCTCCCTAGATATTCCTCATGTGACCTATTTCTATGTTTTTATGGAAGGAAGAAGAAAAATTGAATTGTAGACCCTTACGTAGAAAAAATAAAATCACAATCAAAATAGACCATTTGCAGGAGTTTAAACTGACTCAGTGATTTATAGCAGGAGTATAAGTTTGTGGCATGGGGTCAGACGGCAGATGTATTGATTTCAGGGGACCGGTCTGGTTTTAGAATTGCTTTTAAATGAATTGTTCTACTTTAAATTGCTTACAAATGTAATGTTTCATATGTTAGGTTTTTTTTTTTCCTTTTGGCTGGCAAGACACTTATATTCTTACATATTTCATCCTTCTGCTTCTCCCCTGTCTATTGCCTTTCCGAAAATAGGACTCAACCGTGAAGTTATAGCAGATGACTTGCCTCATCCTTTTGGCTTAACTCAGTACCAAGATTACATCTACTGGACGGACTGGAGCCGACGCAGCATTGAGCGTGCCAACAAAACCAGTGGCCAAAACCGCACCATCATTCAGGGCCATTTGGATTATGTGATGGACATCCTTGTCTTTCACTCTTCTCGGCAGGCAGGGTGGAATGAGTGTGCTTCCAGCAATGGGCACTGCTCCCACCTCTGCTTGGCCGTGCCAGTTGGAGGCTTTGTTTGCGGATGCCCTGCCCACTACTCTCTTAACGCTGACAACAGGACTTGTAGTGGTAAGCTGCATTTCCCCCAAAGCAAGCTAGAATTAGGAGAGAAAGCAGTAGTTTGGAAGTGCTTTAGTTTTATGTTCTTTCTAAAGAAAAACATTGTACAAGTTAAGAGTGGACCATTTGTTTAATTGGAAGGGGAGGGTTAAGAAGGAGAAATTAAAGTTTTTGTTACTTATTGTTTGATGATAGCAACTAGATAGATGTTACAGAAAAATTAAATCTTTTATCCTTGGACATTAAATATTTAGTGCAAACTTAGCATAGTGTCAGAGAAGGAGCAGGAAAGGCAAGACTCATGCATGTATGGTATGCATAACTCGTGTTTATTCATTACAAAGGAAGGGAAGAGCAGTACAAGCAGTAAAACAAGGAGAATCCCAAAACATAACCTCCTGTCCTTTGAAGTACATGTAATAGCACAAACATAAAAAATTCATTATTTATTTATTTATTTATTTTATTTCAGAATATTATGGGGGTACAAACATTTTGGTTACATATAATGCATTTGCCTTGCCCAAGCCGGGGCTACAAGTGTGTCCTTCTCCCATACAGTGTGCTCCGCATCCATTAGTTGTGAGTTTACCCACCCCTCACACCCCCCTCCCAGCTGACTGGCACCCAGTGAAATATTACTAACATGTGAGCACCTTAGTGTTGATCAGTTAGTACCAATTTGATGGTGAATACATGTGATGCTTGTTTTTCCATTCTTGGGATACTTCACTTAGTAGAATGGGTTCCAGCTCTATCCAGGATAATATAAGAGGTGCTAGTTCACCACTGGTTTTTGTAGTTGAGTAGTATTCCATGGTATACATATAACACATTTTATTAATCCACACATGTATTGATGGGCACTTGGGTTGTTTCCACATTTTGGAGTTGTAAATTGTGCTACCATATACATTTGTGTACAGAGGTGTTTATTACAGAATGTCTTTTTATCCTTTGGATAGATGCCTAGTAGTTGGATTGCTGGAGCAAATGGTATTTCTATTTTTAGCTCTTTGAGATATCTCCAAATTACCTTCCACAGAGGTTGTACTAATTTGCAGTCCCACCAAAGTGTAAGAGTGTTCTAATCTCCCCACATCCACACCGGCATTTGTTGTTTTGGGACTTTTTGATAAAGACCATTCTCACTGGAGTTAGGTGATAATCTCATTGTGGTTTTGATTTACATTTCCCTAATGATTAGAGATGTTGAGCACTTTTTTATATGTTTCCTGGCCATTATTTTGTCTTCTTTTGAAAAGTTTCTGTTCATGTCCTTTGCCTATTTTTTGATGGGGTTGTTTGATTTTTTTCTTGCTAATTTTCTTAAGTACTGTATAGATTCTTGTTATCAGCCCTTTATCAGATGTGTAGCATGCAAATATTTTCTCCCATTCTGCAGGTTGTCTGTTTGCTTTAATGATAGTCTCCTTGGCTTTGCAGAAGCTTTTTACTTTGATCAGGTCCCATTTATTTATTTTTGTTGCTACTGTGATTGCTTTGGGGGTTTTCTTCATGAATTTTTTGTCTAGGCCGATGTCTGTAATTTTCCCAACATTTTCTTCTAGAATTCTTAAGGTTTCACACCTTAGGTTTAAGTCTGTTATCCATTTTGAGTTGATTTTTGTGAGAGGTGGGGATCTAGTTTCAGTCTTCTGCATGTGGTTATCCAGTTTTCCCAGCACCATTTATTGAATAGAGATTCTTTTCCCCAGTGTATATTTTTGTCTGCTTTGTCAAAGATAAGATGACATTATGAGGATGGTTTTATATCTGGGCTCTCAGTCCTGTTCCAAAGGTCTGTATCTCTGTTCTTATGCCACTATCATGCTGTTTTGATTACGATAGCTTTGTAGTACAGCTTGAAGTCTGGTAGACTGATGCCTCCCAATTTGTTCTTTTTGCTTAAGATTGCTTTGGCTATGCAAGGTCTTCTCTGGTTCCATATGAAGCAGAGAATTATTTTTTCCAGATCTGTAAAGAATGATGATGGTATTTTGATAGGGATTGCATTAATTCTGTAGATTACTTTAGGTAGTATGGACATTTTAACAATATTGATTCTGCCAATCCATGAGCATGGTAGGGTTTTCCATTTGTTTACATCTTCTGCAATTTCTTTTCTCAGTGTTTTGTAGTTCTCCCTATATAGGTTTCTCACCTTCTTCGTTAAATACATTCCTGAATATTTAATTTTCTTTGATGCTATTGTGAAAGTTGTTGCATCTTTGATTTGATTTTCGGCTTGACTGTTACTGGCTTGTATTAATGCCACTGATTTGTGAGCATTGATTTTGTATCCTGAGACTTTACTGAATTCATTTATCAATTCCAGGAGTCTCTTGGTTGAATCCTTGGGATTTTCTAGATATAATATCATATTGCCAGCAATGAGTGAGAGTTTGACCTCTTCTGCCTCCCATTCGGACACCCTTCATTCCCCTCTTTTGTCTGATTGCTCTGGCAAGGACTTCCAACATTATGTTGAAAAGAAGTGGAGATAGTGGGCAACCTTGTCTGCTTTCAGTTCTAAGCAGGAATGCTTTCAATTTTTCCCTGTTCAGTATGATATTGGCTGTGGATTTATCATATGTGGCTTTAATAATTTTAAGGTATGTCCCATCTATGACTATTTTGTTAAGAGTTTTTATCATGAAAGTGTGCTGAATTTTGTTAAATGCTTTTTCTGCATTTATTGGGAGAATCATAATGGTCTTTTTTCTTTCATTTATGTGGTGAATTGCATTTATAGACTTGCCTATATGTTGAGCCATCCTTGAATCGCTGGGAGAAAGCCCACCTGGTCATGATGAATAGTTTTTTTGATATGCTGTTGAATTTGGTTTGCTAAAATTTTGTTGAGGATTTTTGCATGTATATTCACGAGGGATATTGGGCTGTTGTTTTCTTTTTTTGTTGTGTCCTTTCCTGGCTTTGGTATCAAGGTGACGTTGGCTTTGTAGAATGAGTTGGGGAGGGTACCGTCCTTCTCAATGTTGTAGAATAATTTCTGCAGTATAGGTATGAGTTCTTCTTTGTAAGTTTGGTAAAATTCAGGTGTGAACCCATCTGGTCCGGGACTTTTTTTTGTTGGAAGATTTTTAATTGCTGCTTCAATTTCCGTGCTTTGTATTGGTCTGTTCAGGAATTCTATTTTTTCCTGATTGAGCCTAGGGAGGTTGTGTGTTTCTGAGAATTGTCTGTTTCCTCCACGTTTTGCAGTTTTGGGACATATAGATTTTTATAGTATTCAAAGATAATGTTTTGTATTTCTGTGATGTCTGTAGTGACCTCTCCTTTTTCATTTCTAATTGAGTTTATTAGGGTCCTTTCCTTTCTAGTTCTTGTCAGTCTAGCTAGAGCCCTGTCAATTTTGTTTATCTTTTCAAAAAACCAACTTTTGGTTTTATTAATCTTCTGTATAGTTTTTTTGTTCTCAATTTCATTTAGTTTTGCTGTGATCTTAGTTATTTCTTTTCTTCTGCTAGATTTAGGATTGATTTGCTCTTCCTTTTCCAGTCCCTTGATACTGTTTATTAGTTTGTTAATTTGTGAACTTTCTGTCTTTTGGATGTGAGCATTAATGCTATTAGTTTTCCTCTCAGGAATGCTTTTGTTGTATCCCACAGATTTTGATAACAAACATGAAATATTTAAATGTGTAAGAGACCACACAGAAAATGTATATGAGAAAATTTAACTCAGTATAAAATAATAGTTGATAGATAGGGAACTGGAAAGTACATGCTCTGAACGTAGTGGGCAGTTACTACTTAACTATAGCTAAGGTTACCCGATCTTCTTATCCAGTAATGAATCTAGATTCTTTTTTTGGGTGGAGGGTGCTACAGTGTCTCCTGATTTTTAAAGATTGGCAAGTAATTCACATTAATTCACAAACACACACACCCAGTGCTGACAGCAAAATGTATAACAAAATATTGTTGGCTAGAAGTGATCCTCCGATCACTTGAGCCTGGGAGTTCAAGGTCACAGTGAATTATGATCTCACCATTGCACTCCAGCCTGGGTGACAGAGTGAGACTCTCTCTTAAAAAAAAAAAAGCCAGGTGTGGCTGACACTTATAATCCCAGCATTTTGGGAGGCCAAGATGGGAGGATTGCTTGAGGCCAGGAGTTGAGACTAGCAACACAGCGAGATTCCATCTCTACAAAAAACATTTAAAAAAATTAGCTGGGCATGGTGGCACACATCTGTAGTCCCAGTTTCTCAGGAGGCTGAGGAGGGAGGATCACTTGAGCCCAGGAGTTTGAGGTTGCTGTGAGCTATGATGAGGCCACTGCACTCCAGCCTGGGCGACAGAGTGAGAGACCCTGTCTCAGAAAAAAAAATTGCTTTATTCTGCACCTGAGAGAACATATCAGAAATCATGTAGGAAAGGATTTAGTCTGTTCTGACATAGGCTTCAATTGTGAAAGAGAAAGAATACAAGCATATACTTTAATGATTAAGAGGTTATACTTTGGAGTATATTAGCTTTTTGTTTTACGGAAGTAAAATAAATTTTTTAAGGCTTAGTGTATCTCCTTTGTCAGTTGAGAATAATTGCAGTAACTACCTTATGGTGTTATTTTGAAGATTAAATAAGATCATGACCTGATTTCTGGGGAGAAGCAGCGGCAGCAGGAGGTCAGTTAGACAATGTGGTGATGCAAGTAGGCCCGGGCTGCAGCGGCATCGGTGTGTGTGGCAATGGAGAGATGCTGAAGGGTTCAAGGTATATTTTGAAGCTAGAAAGAACAAAACTTATTAATGGGTTGTATGTAGGGAAGAAAAATAGGAAGCAAGGATAACTTCTAGATTAGGTGTCATAGTAGATGGACTGTCAGAGGAGAGAGATGAGGTTTAGAGATATAAATTTTGGAATAGCCATGAGGTATTTAAAGTGAGTAGGATTACCCAGGGAGAAGATACAGTACAGGAGCCAGCAAACTTTTTCTGTAAAGGGCTGGGTTTTGTGAGTGTATAGGCTCTGTTACACCTGCTCAGCTCTTCACAGCTCTGTCCACTGTGACATGAAAGCAGCCATAGACGATATATTTTTTAAATGGGCATGGCTGAATTCTAGTCACATTTTATTACAAACACAAGCAGTAGGCCAGATTTGACTTGTGGGCTATAGTTTGCTAACTTCTGGTGGAGAGAAAAGAAGGGACCTTGGTAACCTAAGGACTCTGGTCGAGGAGCGAAAGTTCACAAAGAACACTGAGAAGTGGCAGCCAGATAGGTAAGAAGAAAAGCAGGGAGAACAGAGGCGCAGAAGATAGAGATAAGGGTGTTTCAGAAGTGAACTGTGTTGAATGCTGCTGGGAAGTTGAGTAAGGTGAGGTCTAAAATAGTATCCACTGGATTTTTGGGTAAGGTGCTTATTGGTAACCCTAAAGAGAGTGATTTCAGGGAAATAATGGTGAAAGGCAGATTGGAGCAGATTAAAAAGTGAATGGAGAAAAGGAAGAGGTAGTAGCATATATAGACATCTCTTTCAAGAAGTTTGGCTTTGAATGGAAGGAGAAAATGGGATAATAACTGATGGAGGATGGAGACAAAACAAATATTTAAAGACTTGTGGGGATCATTACTGTTTTAGCTGCTTATACTCATGCTTGTTGTTTGTGTTTTGAAGGTGATGAGAAATTACTCTTGAGTATTCCTAGTATCTCTGTTGGCTGCCCTTCTGTGGTAGATCTGCAGTGCTTCAGGAGGCTTCTTGCATGCTTTTTGTAAATAATGGGGTACTATTTAATATTTCTATAGAGATTTTTTCTATTCTAAGGCATATTACAAGAGTGTAACACAAAGTACTTACCCTCAAAAGTTTCCTAACATTGTGTAACTTGCTCTTTGACCTGTTGTAAAAGCTAAATCAGATCATGTTGTTTCTGTGCTCACAACCTTAAAATGACTCGCCGTTTCACACAGAGTAAAACCTAGTTCTTACGGTGGCCTGCCTGGTCCTACATAATCTATACCCCACATTTGGTAAACCCTTCTCCACCCCATTCCCCAATTTCCTTCTCTGACTTCATCTTATGCTATTTTCTCCCTTGCTTTCTCCATGACAGCCACACTGGCCTCATTGCTAGTTTCAGATATGCCAGTTACTCCATCTCAGGACTGTCATACTGCTTATTCCCTCTCCTGGAATGTTTTTCCTGCAAATATTTGCCTGGATATCTTTCACCTCCAAGTCTTTGCTTATTTGTGACCTTCACAGTGAGACCTGGTCTACACTTAAGTTGCAAGTTGTCCTTCCACCTGTCTGTCATTGCCAGTGCCCATTACTGGTACTTTTTCTTTTTCCCATATCACTTATCATCCTTTTACATAGTGTGTAATTTATATACTCTACTGTTTATCTACTATAACTTTCTTCTTTATTATATTTATTGTTACTGTCTACTGGAATATACACATTATGAAGCAGCAATTTTTTCTGTTTTCTTCACTAATGTATCTTAGGTGCCTAGAATAGTGCTTGGTATATGGTATACACTTAAGAAATTGTTGTTAAATGAATGAAGAAGCAGGACAGAATCCGGAAAAAGATAAGTGCTCTTCCACTCAATAGCTTTGTGACCTTGGAAAAACTACTTAACCTTTCTGAGCCTCAGTTTCTTCCTCTATAAAATGGAGATAATTTGGGTGATTAAGTACCATCTAGTATGGTATGTAACATGTTGGAGGTCCTCAATAAATGTTCATTTTTTTTTCTCTCTCTCAAATAATTTTATTTTCTTACTTTCAAAGTCATGATTACAGGGCTCTCCTTGTCATCCAACGCTTGTATACTTGATTTTTTTATTGTATTTTTTTTTTTTTAAGAGATGGAGTCTCGCTAGCTGTGTTTCTCAGGCTGGGCTCAAACTCCTGGGCTCAAGCCATCCTCCTGCCTCAGCCTCCCGAATAGCTGGGACTACAGACACGTACCACCATGCCTGGCTCTAATGCTTGTTTCATTATTTGTTTCTTCATTTATTCTCTCACTGAGTATTTACTGAACACCTAATTTCAACCAGTGGAAAATATAGCAATGAATGAAATAGACATAAATCCCTGCCTTCATCAGGCTTACACTCCAGTAGGAAAGGTAATGGACTAAATAAACAGTATCAGGGGTTAGATGGTGATAAGTATTCTGGAGAAATATTAAGAGTAAGAAAGAGTGATGGTAGCAGGGATTGCAGAGTTAAATAGGGTGATCAAGGAATTTTTTACTGAAAAAGTGACATTTATGTCAAGAACTGAAAGAGGTGAGGAAATGAGGTATGTGGATATCTGGGGGAAGACCTGTCAAGCAAAAGGAGGCAGTAAATGAAGAGGCTTTGGGGGGAACGTGTCTGACATGTTAGAGGAACACCTAGGAGGCTGATGTTGCTGGACCAGAGTGAATAAAGAGAGGAAACGGGAAGCCACATTGTGCAATCTTTTGTTTAGTACTGAAGTGGCCTCTATGGTACCTTTGTGTAAATTGGGAAAGATGTTCCCTCTGGGCAGATTTAGCCTCACAGGTGCATGGCGTAGCTAATGGAGTGTGGACTGGATTTCAGTTCCTACTCAATACCCTTGGCACAGTGCACAAATGGCATAATCATACATGATGGGCTTGGCCTTATAATTTATTCTGTTCTTACCCAAGAGCAATGCCTTCCTTTAAGCTACCAGTGAACACTTGGCCTTTCAAAAGAGAGCTGAAAAACTCCCTTCTACTTATACCTCATATTCCAACTTCTTCATATTGCTGCCTTCATTGTGGGAGTGCAAGACTCAGACAACCTGATGGGACGGTTTTTAAAACGCTATTTTGTTAGAAATGTGGGCATGGTGGTTAGAGTTTACAAAAGTTGGATAGGATAGATTTAGGCTTTTAAAATGGCATATTCTGTGTCACTTTAAGCACTGACGGACCTGTAAGTAAGTCAAAACATCAGCTTCCTTTTAGAAATATTGAGCCAATTTATTGTAATTTTTAATGTCTTTGAGTAGAGTAGACTCTTTGGAACAAACATTTATTTGGAGCCACATTTGGCTTTATCTTAATCCACATTTCTATTTAATAGAACAACAAGGTCCACACCTATTGTGAAATCTTATTGGAGATTAAAACTTGACTTGGAATAAAAGAATACCCAGCAAAATATACTGGGAGCCAAATATATATTTGTTTAATTGCTTCCTAAGCAGGACAATTTGGGAACCAAAACTCTGGGGGGGGGGTCTTTTTTTAAAGTCTCATTGTGTGTCTTAGTACAAGCGGTGCTTATTTTGGTGGAAACGTAAATTTGGAACCCTCTTCTCTTGATTTACTAAGAAAGTAGTACTGCCAAAAAATTCTCCCCCCCCAAAAAAAAGATGGTGGGAGACTTTTTAGCTGTTCTGTGTGAAATGTGTTCTTACAACTTAAGGCATAGGCTCTACTAAAATTGTAAAAGTTGCTAAATCAATATGTGATGGACTCCAGATAATGGAGATGTCCTGTAAGATCACTGGGATACTTTCTAAATCTTCCAAGCCTGAGTGTGGGCTTTTGACTAATGAAGAACTTAAATGAAGCAGAATTGCAATGTTGTGAATAATACCAAGTTTCTTTGTGAGTACCAGTGGGTTCCTTTGGGATTTAAGCCAGTAGACATTTGAGTGTAAATGTAAAGTATTCTGAGGGACCGTAAATAATGGAGCTGTGAAGAATGGGGTACAGGAAGAAATAAAGCAAGGAGTCCTGGCTTGGCTATTTATGTTTTATATTCCTGACAAGGACAAAGTTTAACTGGATTTAGGTGATGAAGAAAATAGAATATAATTATGGAATGTATATATGTTTTTAATGAGGGTTTTAAAAATGTTATTAGACTGTGAAGTTGTTGGTAGCACTCTCAAATGCCATTCTTTTCTAGATGTTGTCCTGTATTAAAGAGGACTACGTAGTAATCAGAGGCCTAGTCCCAGGGAAAGGGAAAGGTCTCTATTGCATTTTCCCATTTGATGAAGTGGGATTATTCATGTGGTAGACAAGGAGAATTTTGTAAATCTTTATCAAATAGGCATTGAAATCAAGGCTGCTATGGTATCTCTGTGGACAGTATGTAGAAAAATAGGCTAGGAGGTTATGCCACTGGGTAAGTTCATAACTGGTTTGGTAACCAGAGCGCTGATTAGTGTTACTCTGAAGAGAGTTTTTGAGGGCATGCCAAAAAATTCTGTCCATAGCCTTACTTCTTCAACATCTTATTCTGTTTTATATGAGATGTATACAACAGATATCCAAATCTTCGGATAATGATACAGGACTTAGAGTAATATATTTCAGATTTGCTCTTTTCTATCTTTAAGCTCCTACCACCTTCCTGCTCTTCAGTCAAAAGAGTGCCATCAACCGCATGGTGATTGATGAGCAGCAGAGCCCTGACATCATCCTTCCTATCCATAGCCTTCGGAATGTCCGGGCCATTGACTATGACCCACTGGACAAGCAACTCTATTGGATTGACTCAAGACAAAACATGATCCGAAAGGCACAAGAGGATGGCAGCCAGGTAATTCAGGGCTCAGTTTAAAATCCATTTCTTCTGAGTAATGTCTAGACTAACCAACCATTCTGTTTCACTTAAGTCTTGACTCTGCTAGAGAGAGAGAGAGAGAGAGAGAGAGAGAGAGAGAATGTGTGTGTGTGTGTGTGTGTGTGTGTGTGTGTGTGTGTGTGTGTGTGTTTGTATGAAAGTAAAATTCTGGACCTAGTAGCTTTTTTTCCTCCTGGTGATCTTTGAGTAAACAGTTGTTTGATGATGAAAATTGTATTAGGATAGCTTAAGCTCTTATATTGTGATGACTTTGTCACTGCCACCCACCATCTATTTATGTAATCTTTCCTTATGATTCCATCTGTGTGGAGTATTAGAGGCTTTGAAATAGGCCTTGGTTTGATCCCAGCTCTATCACTCACTTGTGAACTTTTTTAAGCTAAAAGGAATGCAGAGCATATAGTCCTTACCTGTTACATAGCAGGGACTCAATAAATAACATTTTTGTTACTAATAAACTATTACTTAAACGATTCAGAGGATAGGAAACGTATAACACAATCTCAGTAAAATTAAAGACATTTAGGATGTGTTGTCATTGATCCAGTGATTTTTTTTTTTTTTTTGCTTGGTAAATATTATTTGGTGACTATGGGATGGGAGTGAGGATGTTATCAGTAACTCTTACCTATGTTAACATACCAGTCATGGATTCACATACCACTATCCATGCTTCTTTCTTTCTGTGGCCAATCATCTATTAGACTGGGATTACTATAAGTAATTATTTGTTGTCTTCCTTATAGCAGTGGTATTAAGTTATATTTTGAATGTATTAAAATGTAGGGAAATTAGATTACTATTTTTCACTATGTCTTATCTCACAGTGAAGAGCAAGGAGATAATATATTTAGGGCTGCTGAGTGATCATTTGGGGGTATAGTCGTAGATATATAGTTCAGAGGCACTGTATAGGCCAGGACTAATGGAGCTGATAACTGGTAGGTAGAAATTATAGTTACTATACGGCCAAGGACATGGCAAATATATTAGGTAATTTCATTAAGGAATATTTTACTTCAGAGATACCAAGTAAATAAAATGTAACTTATTCAGATAGAGCAAATGGATAAAATCTCTCTTCATGTTTCACTTTATTAAAAAAAGTTTGTGACTAAAGTTGGTATTCAACCCCCCACTGCTAAATTTGACTGGCTTACAAAAAAAAAAGTTTGTGGTGTGTATGGATTTGAGGATCAGAGAAAGGGATGATGGATAGATTTGATTTGTAGCCCTGAAGAGTTGCTATTGTCTCTGCAACAGGGTTTCTCAAATTTGGTACCGTTGACATTTTTGGGCTGGATAATTGTTTGTGGTTGTTGGGGGGCTGCCCTGTACGTTGTAGAATGTTTAGCACCATCCCTGACCTCTACCCACTAGAATCACTTCTTGGCTTTTTGGTTGAGATCAGGTGTACTCACTAGTTGCCAGTTACACTCCACAGTTGTGACAATCAAAAATGTCTCCACATATTACCAAATGCCCATGGAGGCCTCTACTTGAGAACCATTGCTCTAGAGGGATTTCTAGAGTGTGGTCCTAGCCATAGTTATCTCCAGGTTATAGGAGACAATTGCCACCTTCTCACTCCCATCTCTGAATCTCAAGGCATTATCACGTTCTTGGAGCAGCTAGCCTGGCCTCAGCTCTCTCTTCTGTCCCAGGTTATAATAACCCAAGGAACATTTGAGATTTATGTTAAGAAAGAAGCACATTACCTATTAAAAAAACTTACCAGTAAGAAATGTTCCTTAAGACATGAGAGATTCTTCTTAGGTGTGTGGTCACATAGGTGTAAGCACTGTGAGTGATTGCCTTCGCGCTGTCTGCCCTGGAGTCTAATTTTCCGTATGTGTCTTTTCCCTAGGGCTTTACTGTGGTTGTGAGCTCAGTTCCAAATCAGAACCTAGAAATACAACCCTATGACCTCAGCATTGATATTTATAGCCGCTACATCTACTGGACTTGTGAGGCTACCAATGTCATTAATGTGACAAGATTAGATGGGAGATCAATTGGAGTGGTGCTAAAAGGCGAACAAGACAGACCTCGAGCCATTGTGGTAAACCCAGAGAAAGGGTATGTTACTAAAGTTGCATTCAGATAGCATGGCGTCTGAGACCTTCACAACCGTTTTTTCAGCCCATTATTCATCTACCTTTAAGTGTCCTGTGCTTCAGTATTCTCTCCATCCATTTGCCCCTGCATTTTGTTACAGCTTTCTTTTACTTTCTCTGATTTCACTGGTTAGAATTTCTTTCCTTGGTCACTATTGCTTTAGTTCTAAATCCTACTCATACCTCCAGGTATGGGTCCTACATGAAGTTTTTCTTAATCTATCCCACCCCCAGCCAGATGTGACTTTTCCCCTCTTCTGAATACTCAGCACTCTGCATCTGTGCCTTTCTATTAATAGTTACACTTAGTCCTTTCCAATTTACCTTATACTTAACTGTTTTTCAGTCTTATATTTCCTACTAGACTTTAGGCTCCTTTATGACAAGAACTAATGTTTTTTTTTTTTTTCATTTAATACAGAGCTTTACATTTAATAAATATTCAGTACTCAATTGTACCTGAATGAATAGCTTGTGTCAAAAGAATTATAGGAAAGGGATGAAATCTATAAGTCAAATAGAAGAAATTAATCATATATGACTTATTCTTAGTTATTAAATAGGTTAATTAGAAAAAGATTAAAAATTTTGTGTCCAGGACTCTCTGGTCACTGATCTTTAATTTATTGTGTTATTCTAGAAGTGTAGATATGCCTGTGTCTAACACTGTTCTATTAATCTATAAAAGTTAGCTGCCAAAGAAGTTCTATTTGTATACTTTTTTTGCTATTATTGAAAGTAGTAAAAGTATCCCATAACCTTTCTTAAAAATATATTTTAGACCATTTAAAAATGAGTTTTAAAAATATTATTCTACCTCCATTTGTCTTAATAAGAATATTCTCATTTTATATGGTTTCTTATTTCAGTAACTTAATTTTTTCTTCCCCTCTCTTTAGATATATGTATTTTACCAATCTTCAGGAAAGATCTCCCAAAATTGAACGGGCTGCTTTGGATGGAACAGAACGAGAGGTCCTCTTTTTCAGTGGCTTGAGTAAACCAATTGCTTTAGCCCTTGATAGCAGGTTGGGCAAGCTCTTTTGGGCTGATTCAGATCTCCGGCGAATTGAAAGCAGTGATCTCTCAGGTACCCAAGAAATGTGTTTCTTAATTTCGATTTGAGTTTTTAAGATCATTCTTTAATAGCATTTGTATTTTTCTCGAATGGTATGATTTTTATACACATTTCTAGACAGTTTTATTTACTAAATGTAGTTGGCATCAAGTTTGTTGGAGAAGAGCTTTTTCTTCAACCATCAACATGATTACTTCCCGTTATCTAATTATGTGCCAGTTTTCTTGATCTTGGCCATGTAAATAATATATTTCTAATGTGTTTTCTTCTCCTTTCCTAATTCTTCTGCTCTAGATTATGTTCTTATTATTTCTGGTCTGAATTCTAGCCTACGATTGATCTCCTTTGCTGGTTTTTTCCCACGAATGTTTACGCACTGCTCTTAAATTCTCTGAAGCATGGTTTTAATGTCACTACTTTACTTGAAAAATCTTCAGGGTAGTCTTATAACCTGTAAGAAAAAAGTCTTATACACATAAGTTGGTATTCACCCTTTATAAGCTTATCATGGCCCTTACATTCCTGGTATTTTAACCAAGTTAAATCATTTGTTGGTCTTAAGATAGACTTTTACTTTCCCATTTCTCTGCAGTTCTCTGTCTGTAATCATAGTTGCTTCCCCTGCTCCCAATTTCTGATATCCAGATGCTCTGTATGGCCTCATTAGTGATCAGGGAAATGAAATTAAAATATTACACTGTTTGTGTCTACCAGAATGGCAAAAATATGTTCAAGTTGGTTATACTCAGCATTGGCCGGAATGACATGCTCTTATCTGCATTGGTGGAAGCGGAAATGGGTAGAACCTTTATGGAGGGCAATTTGCCAGTAATTGTCAAAATTTAGAATATGCATTCCCTTTGATGTGGCAGTTTTCCTTTTAGATTTCTTATAGAAATACTGACCCAAATGTACAGGGGTATTCACTGAGCGTTATTTGTGATAGTCTTTCATGGGGAAATACATTCTAGTATATCACTGTATGGAATATTACAGTCATTCTTAAGAATAAGGTAGACCTGTGTGCATTGACATAGAAGGATGATTTTTAGAAATTAAATTGCATTAAAATGGTGATTAAGATGTAAATTTTGTTTAAAATTTAAAACTATGTAGTATATACATGTACACTATACACACACACATACTATATCTGCACATCCTGTCAGGAAACATGGGTATGTATGTCAGTATTTTCCTCAAGAAATAAGCAAACAATCTTGAGAGAAGTCTGGAACATTAGCATACTAAAATATACAACTACTTATTCGTGTATCATTTGAATCTTTGTATGTTTGAATACCTTTGTAATTTTTTTAAAAACAAAAAAAGTTTCCTCTTCGGGTTCAAATGCCTCGCTTCCATTTTGCTTTCTCCGATTTTAATCAGTCATGTACACGGTCATGCGTGTACATTTGCATGCCTTTTTCTTTCCCTTATCTGATCATCTGCATCTCTTATATCACCTCTAATTTGTGTTGATGTCAGTGTTTAAACTCTGGTATTG
>NW_012150696.1:473094-512571 GCF_000956105.1 Propithecus coquereli | reverse complement strand
ATTTCCATTTTTTTGCCATTAAAAACAGTGCTGCAGTGAATGTTCTTGTTTGAACATTTCTCTATGGCCTAAAACTAGTAGTGGAATTGCTATGTAGCATGATATGTATATATTTAACTTGACTAGATACTTCTAGGTGGTGAAGCAATTATATCAATTTGAAGTTCCCACTGGCAACATAGGAGAGTTGCCACTCCAGCACTTGGAATTGTCAGACTTCTAGATTTTTACCAATACAGTAGTGTTCTGTTTTTACATTTACTGGTTTATTATAAAGGATATTACAAAGGATACAGATGAAGAGATATATATGGCAAAGTGTGGGTGAAGGGGCCCAGAGCTTCCATGCCCTCTCTGGGCATACCACTCTCAGGAACCTCAGGTGTTTAGCTTTCCAGATTCTGTCCTTTGGGTTTTTAGGGAGGTCTTATTACCTAGGCATGATTGATTAAACCATTGGTGTTCAACTTAACCTTTAGCCTTCCCCCTCCCTGGAGGTTATATATTAGATTTCCCTCAATTTATAACCCATTTATTATTCTTTTACCCTTCACTACTATTTCTTCTCTCCATTAATACTCAAACTTTTTCACTTTTGGAAGGGACATTAGAAATTGGCCACTGTGCTGGTCTATATTGTAGGCAGCGATACGAGTCTAGCCAGTGCTTCCCCCGCCCCAGTCCACTCCCATTTACATAGGGTAAGGTTACCTAGGTATAAAATTAGTGAGCCATCTTTTACTGCCAGGCAATATAGCTGCATTCACTCTTAGCCCCAATTTAATGAGGTGGAGTGAAGGCACAACCCACCTCCATCAGGCCCTTAGGAATTCTGACATAAGGTTTAAAAACATACTTGCAGTCGTTTTGCTTAGGAATCATCCCCGTTTCGAGCACTTACAGTTGCAACCTTGTTCCTAGGACCACTACTGCATCAGGTAGGAGGGGGGAAGTTGATGTGGTATGGGGAAGAAAGAAACGAAGAATGCAATCATATAGCAGTGTACTCTTCCCTGGCAAGAATTGCATAGTTAACACCAGCATTCTTCCCCATGGCCTGTTCCCTACACCAACCAGAAAAACAGCTAGTGGGATACTCCTTTAGTCCCACTCATGTTGAGTGTGAGCACACACTTGTGAAGGTGTGTAAGCCAGCCCTTTAGACTTTCATCTCCCTCTGTTTTAGACAGCCAATGTTTTGATTGCCTGTTCCACTTCTCTATCAAACTATTACTCTTAGGAGGATATTTCTTTGCCCATTGTTGGACATTACAGGCTGTACAGTATGTTTCTTCGTCTGAAGAAATGACTGGCCAGATCCATGTACTATTTCTAGGTGTGTTTTTTTTTTTTTTTTTCGAGACTCGCTCTGTCGCTCGGGTAGAGTGTAGTGGTATCATCATAGCTCACTGCAAGCTCAAACTCCTGGGCTCCAGTGATTCTCCTGCCTCAGCCTCCCGAGTAGCTGTGACTACAGATGCGTACCACGACACCTGGCTAGTTTTTCTATCTTTAGTAGAGATGGGGTCTCGCTCTTGCTCAGGCTGGTCTCGAACTCCTGAGCTCAAGTGATCCTTCCACCTTGGCCTCCCAGAGTGCTAGGATTACAGGTGGGAGCCACCATGCTGGGCCTGTTCTGGTATTTTAATAGTACTCTGAGCATTTGCATGTTCTACTAGGTAAGCAAAGCTTAATCCAGAGTGAGTGTCTATTCCTGTCAGGGCCCATTTGTAGTTCCCCAGGGCTACCAGCGTCGGTCTCATTGCCCCCTGTGTTCAGGGCCTTCTCACCAGGGAATCGGAATCTGCCCTAGAGCCATTGGCAGTCTCTTTCTCTTTTGTTGGCAGATAGAATAGTTCTTTTTTTTTAAATTAAAAAAATTTATTGATACATAATATTTGTATATATTTACGGGGTACACGGGATATTTTGTTACATGCATAGAATGTGTAATGATCATGTCAGGATATTTAGAGTATTCTTCACCTCCAGTATTTATCATTTCTGTGTGGTGGAAACATTTCAGGTCTTCTCTTCTAGCTATTGTAAAATACTCAATATATTTTGAAATATAAATTGTTTACTGTAGTCACCCAACTATGCTATGAAACATTAGAACTTACTCCTTCTACCTAACTGTATGTTTATACACATTAACCAACCTCTCTTCATCCTCCCAACCCCCAACCACACCCCCTTCCCAGCCTCTGGTATCTATCATTCTGCTCCTACCTCCATGAGATCAACTTTTTTAGCACCAACATGAGTGAAAACACGCTGTATTTGTCTTTCTGTGCCTGCTTATTTCACTTAACGTAATGACCTCCAGCTCTAATCATGAGACAGAACATTTCTTTATTGGCATTATGTGCCTAAGAGTGTGCAAAAGGAACATGTCTAGGATGGGTGTGGTGGCTCACGCCTGTAATCCTGGCACTTTGGGAGGATCACCTGAGGCCAGGAGTTCAAGACCAGCCTGAGCATCATAGCGAGACCCCCATCTCTACAAAAAAATAGAAAAATTAGCCAGGTGTGATGGCACATGCTTGAAGTCCCAGCTGCTCAGGAGGCTGAGGCAGGAGGATCACTTGAGCCCAAGAGTTTGGAGGTTTCAGTGAGCTACAGTGATACCACTGCACTCTAGCCAGGGTGACAGAGCAAGACCCTGTCTCAAAAAAAAAAAAAGAAAAGAAAAGAAAGGAAGAAACATGTCTGGATTCAGCCCATCTCTGCATTGTCTTCTGATAGACAGCGACATGTATGTACCCCTCAAATTTTCATAGGGCTAGAAATTTGAGCCCCACATGGTCACGCCTTTAATAGGAGAGGTTTCCATTGCCATTCTCCCTGACCATGAGTCAGTGGAATCCCAAACCCAGGGGAGCTTTTACCACTGTTCAGTTCTTCAGCATGCAGTTCAGCCCACTGAGCTGATTCATTTTTGCCTTCTTCGATTAGAGTGGTGTCCTTCTAAATAGGGTATTGTCCATTCATCTTGAAACTGTCATCCACAAACCAAGCAGCTCTTTGTCAGTCAATTGAGAGCTGTTTATAAGGTTCTGCCGAAGTGACAATGGAATCCAGCCACTCGTCACACAGTTCCAGAGTCAGTCCTAGGGAAAGAAAAAGCTTCCTGCTTGTATTTCCCCCTTGCCTTCCCCAGGTAGCATGATCCTGTATAAACCATCGCCGTTTTATTGTGTACTCTCTGGGCACAGCTGTCCTCATTCAAGTGTTTCTCTGACATCACATAAGACAGCATAGGTATTTCAGGTTTCAAGATCATTTTATGTCCTTCAGTCACAGGGGTAGCTTCAGTTAGTGTCCCGTAGCCAGGTAATAAATACCCCCAAGTGGAAATTCTCTAGTCCACAGTCCCAGTAGTTGTTGCTGGGAGGCACTCAGGCTTTTATCCAATCCAATAGTTTAAAAGGCTTATCTCATTAATAAAATTTTTATTTCCCTGTTTGCTATTGAGACTTAACAAAATCTTTTGTATATTTATTGGTCATTTGTATTTCTTCTGTGAATTTGTGGTTCATAGCCTTTTATGTCTGATTTGTAGAAAGTCTTTATGTATTCAGAATATTAATCTATTAAGTTTCATGTATCTTGGGGGAGAATTGGCATGTTTAGGAAATTCGTTCTTTTTATCCATGACTATGGAGTATTCCTTTTTTTTTTAAGTATGCGCTGCTAAAGTAAGCATGAGTATCCTTTTTTTTTTTTTTTTTCTTTTTTTGCTTTGGTCTTGTTTAATAATTTTTAGTACATCTTTATAGTTTTCTCTATAGTGATCCTTTTTTTCTTTTGAGGCAGTCTCACTCTCTTGCCCAGGCTAGAGTACAGCATCGACATTGTAGCTTATTGAAACCTCAAACTCCCAGGCTCAGGTGATACTCCTGCCTCAGTCTCCTGAGTAGCTGGGACAACAGGTGTGCGCCACTATGCCCAGCTAATATTTTCTATTTTTAGTAGAGACGGGGTCTCGCTCTTGCTCAGGCTGGTCTCAGACTCCTGAGCTCAAGCAATCCTCCTACCTCGGCCTCCCAGAGTGCTAGGATTATAGGCATGAGCCACCTCACCTAGCCATGAGTCAGTTCTTGAATTTTATTGCATGAATCTGTTCTGTTGCATAGATTATTAACCTGTGCCATTATCATGCTTTTTTCATGAGTTAAATCCAACTTGTTTATGATGCATTTTGAAATGTGTTGCTGAAATTAGCTTACTGGGCAGATTAGCTTATGACTTAGCATTCTAAAACTATCTTTGGTTTTGATATTGAAGTTATATTAGCTTCTTAAAATATGTTGAGAGTATTCCCTAATTTTCTAATTTCCAGAACAGTTTT
Source organism: Propithecus coquereli (assembly GCF_000956105.1). Lineage (NCBI taxonomy): Eukaryota > Metazoa > Chordata > Mammalia > Primates > Indriidae > Propithecus > Propithecus coquereli. The sequence goes on along the minus strand of NW_012150696.1, from coordinate 508,217 downwards.
GTGTAAGATTAAAGTGTGCTGGTAACTTGAAAGTCTGTTGATGTATGGGGTTCTTTGTACATTCTGGTTATGAATCCTTGGTCAAAGGTATGTATTGCATAAATCTTCTCCCAGTTCGTGGCTTATCTTTTTTACTTTTCCAGTTTAGATGAAAAGGAAGCTCTTAATTTTAATGTAGTGCAGTTTATTATTTTTCCTTTTATGATTAGCACCTTTTATGTTAAAAAATCTTTATCTACTACAAAGTCACAAAGATACTGTCTTGTTTGTGTTTTTTTTAATTTTTCTTTTTGAGATCTATAATCCACCTGGAATTTATTTTTGTGTTTAATGTGAGGAAGGAGTTAGAATTTGTGTTTTTCCACCTTACTGTTTGATTCAGCGTCATTTATTGGAAAGACCATCTTTTCCCCACTGCTGTCTAGTACTACCGTTGTCATAAATGAGGTGATTATATTTGTGTGAGTTTGTTTCTAGACTCTGGTGTTCCCTTGGTCACTTTGCCATTACCTATAATATACTGTCTTAATTATTATCTATTTCTTTGCAATCGGTTTACCTGTATCTTTAATATTTCTTTAAGATCACCTTTAAGATTGACCCTTTGCAATTTCTATATACATTGTATTATAGAATAAGCTTGTGAGTTTCCACTTCCCCCTCCCTCAAAAAAACCAGCTAAGATGGTCATTGGGCTTGCATTAAATTGATAAATCAGTTTAGAAAGAATTATTTTCTTGATAATATTAACCTTCCAAGCCATGAACATGGCATAGCTCTCTTTTTATTTAGATCTTTAATTTCTCTCAATGTTTTATAGTTTTCATAGTTTATAGTTATGTTGAGGCCTTGCCTATCTTTCATTAGAGTTATTATTTCTTGATATTTGGTGTTTTTGAATGAAAGAGTATTCTAAATTCATAATATTTAATTTTCTCGTTATATCTGGAATATAGAAATAAAAGTTATTTTTCCCTCCCTCTGGTGTATTGAGCCTGTACTGAGAAGCTTTGCTAAATACATTTATCTTTAGAATTTTGTATATTATAGAATCATAATTCTACAGGTAATGAAAGTTTTAGTTTTTCCTTTCCAGTCCTTTTTTCCTTTCTGCCTTATTACACTGGCTGGGTCCTGTAATACAATGTTGAATAGAATAATAGAATCCTTGGTTTTTCTTGATCTTGGGGGAAGCATTCAATACTTCATGATTAAATATTATGTTTGCTAAGGTTTTTCTGTAGATGAAAATTTCTTTATCAAATTAAGGAATAAATAAAATTTACCATGATACATTATTCTTTTTATATATTGCTGGATTTTATTTGCTGATGTTTTATTTTAAGATTTTTGTATCTATCTCATGAGAAAGAATTACCCTGTAGTTTTCCTTTCTTACAATATTTGTTGGGGTTTTGCCATCAAGGTTACATTGGCCTCATAAAAAGAAATGTTTTGGCCGGGCGTGGTGGCTCACACCTGTAATCCTAGCACTCTGGGAGGCCGAGGCGGGTGGATTGTTTGAGCTCAGGAGTTCGAGACCAGCGTGAGCAAGAGCAAGACTCTGTCTCTACTAAAAATAGAAAGAAATTAGCTGGACAACTAAAAAATATATAGAAAAATTTAGCCGGGCATGATGGCGCATGCCTGTAGTCCAGTTACTCGGGAGGCTGAGGCAGTAGGATCACTTGAGCCCAGGAGTTTGAGGTGGCTGTGAGCTAGGCTGACACCACGATACTCTAGCTGGGACAACAGAGCAAAACTCTGTCTCAAAAAAAAAAAAAAAAAAAAAAAAAATGTTTCGTCCTTTTCTCTTCTCTGAAAAAGCTTACTGTCACTTTGCTTTTTTTTTCTTCCTTATATATGAACAGATAATCATAAGCTTTTACCATGATATTTTTTTCTATTTCATATTTTTAGTCACCACAGAGCCTAGTGGATTACACCTAGTGATGCTTAGTTTGTTGAACAAATAAGCATCTTTTCCTTGTTGATTCCAGTGTTTTACTAACACTTCTTTCTCACTGCTGTCAAAGCAGATCCCGTCCTTCTCAGGTCTGGAGTTCTGCAGCCTCACCGTTCACTTCCCTTTTTCCCCAGTTGTCTCCTTGAAACCATACTTCCATTGTCAACAACTAATCTTTTTCAAGCACTCTCTTTTTACTGTTTTAAATTGAATTTTAATTTTCGTTAAAGTAATAACTGTAAATATTTATGAAAATATTTGTCTTATAACAAGAAAAACAAGTCTACTGCTATCTTCTTTCTTGCTCAGTTCCCACTCTCAGAGGCATCCACTTTCACTTGTTTATAAATAACTTTGCTTTAAACTCCTATTTCTTGATTTCTCAATTTTAGACATCATAAGTTGATTTCCTTAGATGGAAGATAAAGATTTTGCTATCTTAAACCATATGTCCTGAAAATATCCATATGAATTTCTTTCCATCCTCCTGGCATATTTATGAACTTTCCAGAACTCAAGGTATAAGTTTCCGGATAGAAAGGACCTAGTGCCATAATTTTTAAGTCTAGACTTTATTATTTATGGCTATGAAAATATTATACTATTAGCTATATTTCCTTCTATAACTTTTTTCTCCCAGCAGTTAATACTCATCCAATGTAAATATTGTTTCAATACATGTAGATGCATCAAGCAGTCCATCTCTTTTTCTTTTTTAATTGAAAGCATACCTCCTGGATTTCTTCATCATTTTGCTACAGTCTGGATTTGCTTGCTTCCTAGGCCAACTTCCTTTCTTCCTTATCTTGGGATTGCACTTTCCAGTCTCCTTGGTGCTGAACCTGCAGTTTTCTGGACTCTCTTTCTTTTGGTTAATTCCCTTTTCTTAATACAGACCATCTTCTAGCACCTCCTTGAAAAGGGGCTCATAGGAGATTAAAGTTCTTGATTTTGTTTGTTTGAAACTTTTTTCCTCCTCACACTTGGTTGATAATTTGTTTTCATGTTTTATAGCAATTTTCTCTCAGAATTTTGGAGATACAACTCCATTGTCTTTGAACATCTTGTGTCATTGAGAAGTACGATGTCGTTGTAATTCCTTAATCTTTATATGTGATTCTTTATTTTTCCCTCCAGAAGCTTTTAACATCTTCTCTTTTTCCCCAATGTCCTCAAATTTGATAATGTGCCTTTGTGCCCTCCCTCCCTCCCTCCTTCCTTCTTTCCTTTCTTCCTTCCTTCCTTCCTTCCTTCCTTCCACTGGTTACTAACTAGGTGGGTCCTTTCTATCTGGAAACTTACAGCTTGAGTTGTAGAACATTTTCTTATATTTTTTTTTTTGATAATTTATTTTCCATTTTCTCATTCTGGAACTTTTATTTTGGTGCTGGACCTTCTTGACTGTAACTGTATTTTTCTTACCTGTTGTCCATCTCTTTGTCTTTTGGTTCTACTTTCTAGGAGCGCTTCTTAAATTTATCTTCCAACCCTCTTAGGGAATTTTTTTTTAATTTCTAAGTATAATGCTTTTAGTTTCCAAGGGCTCTTTTTTGTTCTCTGAATGCATCTTATTCTTTAGTTTTTAAAAATTGCTATCAACTTATTTTCTTCTGTTCTTAATTGTGTCTTTTTTTCCAAGTTCCTTTGTTCTATTTGTCTTGGGCTTCAAATTTTAAGGTAAATTTTTTTAAAACAATTTGGTAATCCTTAATTGTCTGTTTATATTTAGTACGAGGCACTAAAAATGCTGACTTATGCTGCTGCTTGTGACTCGTAAGTTTCTTGTAGAGATCTGGCTGTTTTCTAATGGGACTCCCGGGTGACATCTGGAGTTCTTTACTCTTGGATATTAAGTCTTACTGAGTAATCTCACTTGAACTTTGATGAATTTTTTTTTTTTTTTTTTTTTGGGAGACAGGGTTTCGCTCTGTTGCCTAAGAAAGTACAGTGGTGTTATCATAGCTCACTGCAACCTCAAACTCCTGGGCTCAAGCAATCCTCCTGCCTCAGCCTCCTGAGTAGCTGGGACTACAAGTACATGCTACCACACCTGGCTAATTTTTCTAATTTTTTTGGTAGAGACAGAGTCTGGCTATGTTGCTCAGGCTGGTCTTGAACTCCTGGCCTCAGGTGATCTGGATCCTGCCTTGGGCCTCCCAAAGTGCTAGGATTACATGTGTGAGCCACCTTGCCCAACCCTTCAGGATTTTTTTTATTGTTTTTGTTCATTGTTTTGTTTTTGTTTTTTCCTATAGGGAAATCTTCCAGTCTCATGCATGAGGATAAAAGTGGGCTACCTGGTGTTCTTGAAGGATGTTGGAGAGGGTCTCACCAATTAGAAAGTAGACTTCTAAGTAATTCCCCTGTGACCCATTTATGGCACTCTTTGTTTTTGCCTAGTATATTAAAGTTTGGTTCACCCTCTTTAGAAAGCATATCTTCAGTCTTCTGCCAGAGTAAGGGAGGAGATCTAGGAGCTGCATTAACTTCTTATACATATTTTTAATTACTACTCTCCTTTCAACCCCAACCATATAACTCCTACCTATGCTCATTTCTAAAATACCTGGTGCTTCCAGTTTCTGAGCTAATTGGTTTCATTGTTGGCTGCTCTGGGCTGCTATGTTATTATCCCTCATCTATCTGTTCTGCAACTTCCAAATTTCATATCACTTCTCTGCTCTTTGTCCTTCTTTGTCCTTACCAGTTTATGTCTTTTTTTTCCTTAACCACCATTGTAGTAGAGGTTTTGGAGGGAACATAAGTAAACTTGTGCTTAACCTACCATGGATCTGAATGTTGACTTAGGCAATGCTTTCCCATCTGGAATGTCTTCCCACTTTTCTTCATTTATTAATATTACAACTTTGCAGTATACTTGCCTATTTCCTAGAACTTTCCTTGGTATTTCCAATATATTAACTAATGTCTTTCTTTGATTGAACTCAGGACTTAGGAACCATGAAAACTTTCTGTAAATACTTGAAGGACTCTTAGGGAGAAGAGGGAAGGAATGAGTATATTTTTCTTTTTGAGTTAGAGAGAACCATGAACAGGAGAGGTACATGGACACAGATTTCAGCCCACTGTATGAAAGAACTTTCTCACTGTCTAACAGTAGAACAAGTTCGTTCTTCAGAGTATGGGTGGCTCTGTGATGTGGAAATAATTCTTACCTTGGGGTGAGGTTTGCACTAGGTAAATTCTCAGTCAGTCATTTTTTTCAAACTGTATTCTGAGAAGCCAGGTGGAGTGAGGGTAGAGTTGTTCTTTGTGGATGCCTCAGGTGTCCTCCACAAGTGGGGGACACCAGGACTACAAAGTTCTGGGTTCCCCACCACTGCTTCCTCCAGAGAAGTGCCATTTTCATGTGTTTTACATATAAGCTAAGATTTTTCATAAAATTTAATTTGAAAAATGGACTCTGATAATTAAATTTTTTAACTACTGCTCTAAATTCTACATTTCTATGAACTAGAGTATTTGCTGTGTATTGGGCACTTACTTGGTCTTGATTGCACATGAATGTCTATTTATTGTCTATTTTCTGGTGTCCGTATATCAGCATGACTTTCAAATTTCATGATAGAGAGCTTAACATATTTTCCTTTTCCATGCTTTTAGAATCTTATTGGTAGTCATGAAGTAGTTGAAAGTATGATATGACCCACAGGAATCATTCTGTTGAATTTTCTCCCTTTTCAAGGTGCCAACCGGATAGTTTTAGAAGACTCCAATATCTTGCAGCCTGTGGGACTGACTGTGTTTGAAAACTGGCTCTATTGGATTGATAAGCAGCAGCAAATGATTGAAAAAATTGACATGACAGGTCAAGAGGGTAGAACGAAAGTCCAGGCTCGAATTGCCCAGCTTAGTGACATTCATGCAGTGAAGGAGCTGAACCTTCAGGAATATAGTAAGTGCTGATGGGGTAATGCTAATTTGGAGGACTTAATGTTCATTTTAAGAAATGTGTCTTTTTCTGTCTTTTTGACCTCTTTTGTCTTAAAGAGTTTCATTCACTTTTAATTTTGTCATTTTTTTGAACTCTTCATGCTTTTAAAGCCTGTATCAAGCTCACCTGGGAGCTTTTTCAAATTAAACATATTCTTCTCCTTATAAACCAGAAATGGAGGAAAGGCATGGTCTTGCTCATTTAAAATAATTTCTTGGCCGGGCACGGTGGCTCACGCCTGTAATCCTAGCTCTCTGGGAGGCCGAGGCGGGTGGATTGTTTGAGCTCAGGAGTTCGAGACCAGCCTGAGCAAGGGCGAGACCCCATCTCTACTAAAAATAGAAAGAAATTAATCGGACAACTAAAAATATATAGAAAAAATTAGCCGGGCATGGTGGTGCATGCCTGTAGTCCCAGCTACTCGGGAGGCTGAGGCAGGAGGATCGCTTGAGCCCAGGAATTTGAGGTTGCTGTGAGCTAGGCTGACGCCTGCCACGGCACTCTAGCCCGGGCAAAAGAGTGAGACTCTGTCTCAAAAAAAAAAAAAAAAAAAAAAAAGATTTCTCCAGGTTACAATGACTACGGCTGTCATGCCTTCTCTTTATTTCTTTCAGTTCCTTTAAGAATACCGTGGTAGTATAAAGCATCTATTTCTTTTCTTCCCTCTGTACCCCATAGTTTGAACAAAATTAAAAATTATATTTTATATAATGAGAAATATAGTTACATGGATTAACCTTATTCTTAAGAAAAACAAACTAAACGTTAGTGTGTGAACATAGAAAAGACTGTGGTTAAATCAGTAAGTGCTTGTTTTTTCCCCCTCTTGGATAAATTTTTTAATTCCCAGCTCAGAAAAGTAGTCATAAATTTTTTTTAATTTTATTGAAAACTTTTGAAAATGGCTAATCATTTTGGCCTAGTTTCTTGTTAATACATGTCTATCATCAAAGTACCCTCATAGCAATCACTATTATAGGTCTTACATGATGGTACCAGGAATGCTAATGTCAGATGGAGTACTAAAGAGAGAACTGTTGAAACTCATTAACTTCTCAGCACAGTGCTTTCAAATCTAATCGAAACATGAAAGGAGAATAAAGAAATGAGACTATCATTGCTTGTTCAGTTCATGTGTTCATTATGTTGCTACCATTCGTGAACTTAGAAGTAAAGTTAGAGGTATTTGAGAATTAGAAAGTTAGAATTGTTGTCATTTTATGTTGTGACGTGTAATGCATACTGAACGTTTAATAGAAATAAGGTAATAATGACATAATACCTAAGTTATTTATTCAGTTGATATATGAATATTTTACTACAGAAAGTCTCAATAGAGGTTTCAGAATTTCACAGGGAGTGTCTTCTTTACGTAACTCAACATTTAAATATGGCTTTATATTTGGAAAATCATTTTGTAAAATTCCTAATAACATTAAAGGGAATGAAATTTTTGATGGAATGAGATTACATCTAAAGTGTCATGGAATTAAAAAGTTGAGAAACACTGCTATCTATGTAGGTTGTACATTTAATATAATTTACGATGTCTGTTTTATTTTTTCAGTTTGCAGTAATTGTGCCTCGGATAAACCTCATTGGCTATGATACTGCCACTGTGCAAAGCTTACAATGTCTGTTTTAGACAGACAATATGCCCATTTGTAGATAGCTGAATCCCCCAATCTTATCAGCATAAACTGAAGGAAGACCAGTGTTATTTTAGAAGAGTCAGATTTTAAATGGTGACTACATTAGATGTTGATATTTTGTAATGACATGTGTCAAGTTGCTTTTAACCCAGGTTAGATAGGAAATTCAAAACAATGATTTCTTTAAACACAACTTGTGAAACAGACTTTGAAAAATTGCCTAATGGTTTGTTTATTTAACTTACCCCGAATATGAAGGAATTAGACATTTGTAATATTGCAAGTTATCTTTTGCAATTGACCAAGCAAATAATTTTGTCTGTCTCTGAATGGTTCAGTTCCATGTGTCTCTAAGGTTTTTCTTCTAATAAGTCTTTAATTTTCAATGGATTTCTCATTAAAATACAATTTTTGAGTGAAAGCATCTTTTATAAATATAGAATTTGAGTTAAAATCTTTAATATAGGAGAATTCTTATATCTTAAATAGAATGCTATCCATGTCTCAGCATTCTCCCTAGTAGTTTTTTAGTTTCAATCGTCAACTTTTTGTCTTCACAAAAATTAACGATTGTGCCATTACCTTGCTTAAAATATTTTGTGTATAAAGACAATGGCCAGCTGGATATAGTGGCTCACGCTTGTAATCCCGGCACTTTGGGAGGCAAGAGGCCAAGGTGGGAGTATTGCTTGAGGCCAGGAGTTTGAGGCTACAGCCTGGGCAACATAGACACTGTCTCTACAAAAATAAAAAATAAATAAAGACAGTGTTTAGATAGAAATATTGTCTTGTCGGTTGTGTGAAGATGGAGTGAGGAATCATTTGTGTAGAAATTAAAGTCCAAGCTGATTTTATGTTTGGTTTTCTTCGTAATTTATAAATGATTGATTTTGACAGAGTTTTCCCTTTTTCTTTTTTCCTTTCTTTTCTTTCTTTCTTCTTCTTTTTTTTTTTTTTTTTGCAGGACAGCACCCTTGTGCTCAGGATAATGGTGGCTGTTCACATATTTGTCTTGTAAAGGGAGATGGTACTACAAGGTGTTCTTGCCCCATGCACCTGGTTCTGCTTCAAGATGAGCTATCATGTGGAGGTAAATATGTTGTAATTTCCTCTTGCAAGCCTAGATGCCAGCATTAGTCTAGTCTTCTATAATTGGGCCGTGAAGTTGTTCTGTCTCCTAACCTAATTGGTTACTTGTATTCCATTTATCTGTACTACATTAGTCTTTTGGGTTATTCTTTTTCCTTTTTTTCCTTTTTTACCCAGTCCCTTCATCTCCCAGCCTATGGTAACCACCATTTTACTCTTTCAATGATTTTGAATTTTTTACACTCCACATGTAAGTAAAATCATGCAGTATTTGTCTTTCTGTGCTTCGCTTATTTCACTTAACAGTATGCCCTCAGGTTCGTCTGTATTGTTATAAATGACAAGATTTTCTTCCTTTCTTTAAAACTGAATATTTTCCTTTGTATGTATTAATATATTAGCACATTTTTCAGCCTGTGAAACTCTGCCTGTGAATACGTGTATTTCCTAATAATAATGTAGCTTCTCTATCCCCTGAGAGCATAACAAAATCAATTAATTCTACCTCCTATAATTTTCATCCACTGAATTCTAGTAGATTCTATCAATTTATGTATCATTGTCAGGAGTATGTCCAGTGAAAAGAATATTTTTTGGTTCGAATCCTCCAATAATTTCCCATTGTTTTTCTTATTTATCAGCAAAAAAAAAGATTTTTAAAAAGATATCACTGAGTCTAATGATAATGTACTAAAATTGGTTTGATCACTCATGGAGCATAGCAAATTGATACATTCCTTTGTTAAATCATAGTGTGGCAGTCTCAAACATTGTAATAGTATTCATACCCTTAATTCAGAAATCCTCCTTTTGGTGATAATTCTAAGTTAATTCAACTGAAGGAAAAAGACTACATCATGCTGTTAACTACAGTGGCAAAAAAATTAAAAACAATCTAATATCTAATGGTAGGAAAATTATTAAGTAAAATAATTGAGTTTATTCAGCTATTAAATGTCATGATCATGAAGTTGGTGTAAAAATGTTGCCAAAATGCTGGCTCAAGTGGGGGCAAAAAGTTATTAAAATGGTGTTTTCTACTGCAGTGACAAGTACATAAAGTATATATTTCTGTAAAGAAAGATCGAAAGAAAATGTGTTCTCAAAATATAAAAATTGTTGATCAGGTGGGTAGGATTACAAATAAATTTTATTCTTCTGACTTTAAGTTAAAAAAAATAACTAATGTATGTATTGAGTAGCTGCTGTGGACACTCTGCTTGGATGATAGGGGATTTGAAGATCTTTGAGAAAGAGCTTACAATCTAGTTAGGGAGATCAGACATGAGCACAATAAAAGTTAAGCTCTGGTACTTGAATTTAAAAAATTAGCAAGAATTGCACAATAATGTGAATGTACTTAATGTCATTGAGCTGTACCCTTTAAAATTGGTAAATTTAAAGTTATGTATATTTTACCACACAAACCAAAATAGCATGTGTTTCCAAATCAGGTTGCTAGACTGTTACTTTAGAAAAATAACCCCGTTATGGTAATGATAACATAGATAAAACTGAGAATCTTCCAGTTAGAAAATGCCTTTTAAAGGGCCTTTGATTTTTTTTTTTTTTGCTTGCACATTTAGTGATTATTATTTAGTTCAGATATGTTTTTTTTTTAATATATGTATAAATGGGTAGTTAGTGAGCTTTGACAGACATATACAGCTGTGTTAGCAACACCCAAATCAAGATAACAGAACATTTCCATTAAGAAAAGTACCCTCATGTCCCTTACCAGTCAGTTCCATTCCAGAAGTAACTATTGTTCTGATTCTTATCCCCATACGTTAGTTTTGCCTGTTCTTTAACTTCAGGTAAATGAAATCATGATGTATGTACTCTGTTGTGTCTGGATTCTCTTGCTTAGTATATTTTTGAGATTCATTTGTACAGTTAAGTATATCAGTAGATTTTCCTTTTTATAGCTGAGTAGTGCTTTATTATCTAATACTACAATTTATTACTCTCCTGTAAGGGACATTCTAATTGTTTTCAATTTTTTGTTATTAAGAATAAAACCAACTGGGCGTGGTGGCTCACGCCTGAATCCCAGCACTTTGGGAGGCTGAGGTGGGAGGGTCACTTGAGGCCAGGAGTTTGAGGTTGCAATGAGCTATGATGACGCTACTACACTCTAGTCTGGGCCACAGAGCGAGACCGTGTCTCAAAAAAATAAATAAATAAATAAAAATAAAACCAGAACCGGGTGTGGTGGCACGTACCTGTAGTCCCAGCTACTTGGGAGGCTGAGGTGGAAGGATCACTTGAGCCCATGAATGCCAGGCCAGCCTGGGCAACATAGTGAGACCCCCCATCTTAAAAAAAAAAAAAAGGAATAAAACTGCAATGAACATTTTTGTACATGCCTTTTTGTGATTTAATATGATTTTACAGTGGCGATAAATACAAAATCTCAATTTCTCTGCCAGACCTTCAAAATATGATCTCATTTGAGCTTGTCTTATCTTTCCATTTCATTTTATCTTTCTTTCCAACTTGCTCACTTTATTTTTGTTTGGCTGTTTAGAGTTTGAGGATCACTATGGCATGTTCTGCTTTGTTTTGCTTTGTTTCTGTGACTTTACTTGTACATATTTCTCTTCTTGCATGCCCATCCTAAATCTTACTCCAAGGTGCAGCTCATTTCCTCATAATCTGTGAAATCTTCTCTAGCTGTTATTGTTCTCCCCTCTCTCTGAATTGTAGCACTTGTTACTGCAGTTGTGTGACATACAGTTCACAGTAATGTCATTTGTTTTATGTTTATTAGTTACTTCTATCTTCAACCAAATCCAAAGCTCTTCAAGGACATAGATCATATTTCATCTGTTTTAATTCTCCACATGATACAGTGCTGAATACATAATAGGCTCTTGGAAAATAAATCCCTCAAATTCCCCATGTAAAGTGTTTACCTGTAATCTGCAGTATTTTCTCTTTTAAAGATAAAAGGTATTATATGGTCATGTAATAACATCGTGTTTTCTAGAGAATTTATTAACAGATAAATTTTTAAAAGAAGTCAGCCTGTGATACAGCAGTAAAGGCAATGGGCTAAAAGTAAGGACTCCCTTCTAGTACTATCTTTTCAATTTTTTTTTAACTCATCCCTTATAGGAAGCTCTGTGACCTTGGGCACTTAACTCTCTGTCTGACCCTCAGTTTCCCCATTTGCAAAACAAAGAATGGCAGTTCTTAAATGATTTGGTCTCTACGTATTTTTACATTTTAAAAAATTATTCAAGACCTCAAAGAGCTTTTGTTTGCATAGGTTATATTTATGTACTATCAATAGAATTAAAAACCAAGAACTTATTAAAAATATTTATTAAAAATAATAAACCTTGCTTTCATAAATGAAATATTTTAAGAAAATTATGTTTTCTAAAGCTAACTAATTTTTGTGAGAAGAGTGGCATTGTTTGTACATTTCTGTGAATATTCTTAGTGTTGGACTGGATTCTCATTTCTACTTCTATATTCAATCTGTTGTAATGTGTAGTTTTGGTTGAAATGAAAATTAGGCCGTAGATATATAGTTAGAAAATGGAGGACTGTGATAGCCTTTTCAAATAATCTTGGATTCTACATTGCATCTTGGCAAGTGATAGTTTCCTGTAGGTTTAGTTGCAATGTGGAATTTGAGACCATATCAGTTCACTTTTCATAGTCTCTCACATTAAAAACGTACTGATCTATTTTATACTCTGAATAGATCTTTTACTGAGGCATGATTTTGTAAACTCACACCTTGGTCATTTGGAAATATTGGGATTCCATTCAGAAATTGCCAGATCTTCAGATTTCAACCCTTTTCATTATGCAATATCAAAAAAATCACGTGTTAATATCACCATCAGTGTCATCAGAAATACCTTTTAAGTACTGGGAATTTGTTTATAGTGTTGGATACAAGTTTTCCAAAACTCTAATTTCTGATTGAAAGCTCCAGTTTTATCATTTGCCACAAATGCTATCTATTGTTTTCCTTGAAGTAAGAGACTCACTTGGTTCATTTTTTAAAAAAAACTTCCTGCCAAATACCTAAGTGTAAATAACTACTGTATAGTTTACCTGTCAGTCGTTCTTTCAGGTAAAAATGGTGTTCCATTTTGAGTTGAGTTTACAAATCAAATAAATGCTTTCCCATTAGAAACATCACACTTAGGTTTTCAGTGTGAGCTTTATGCATATTTCCCATTTTATCACACGGAACATTGAAGAGACACGTGCTCAGGGATTGATTTTAACATAATTAATTTTTTTTGATTCATCAAGAACATTCTTAAGTAAAATGGTTTTTTTTGTTTGTACGTTTAAACTGTGAGTGTGTGACTGCATAGAGTACAGTGACTATTAGTACAGATTTTTGCCATAATCTTGAACCCTCAAAGATGCCAGTGGTTTTACCCAGCATTTCTTGTGTAGCATCAGTGCAAATACAGTGCAAACAAACAAATGACATCTTCGTGTTATTATAAAAATAGTTTTGACCTAGTGGGTTCCCTGAAAGAGGTCTTAGAGACCCCCAGGGGATTTGTAAACCAACTTTTGGAACCTCAGAGCTAGAAAACTTGTGAGTTCTGTGCTAACTTTAAAATATTTGTAGGTTAGTGATTATAGTAATTATCCCTAGGTTATGTGTGAGATTGTAATGGATTGCAAATATTATAATCCTCCTTGAATTACAGTGTATGAGGAAACTTGTGCCTCACAGTTTTATAGGTTAGTGAATCTAAATGAAGTAGTATAAAAACTTGATTTCTTCTCTGATTAGATGAGATAGTTTACAAATTGTATTTATTATAAAGTGTTCGTATATGTTAAATACTAAATGAGCTTCACTCAGCTGTGTTTGTACCTCTCTGTGACCATTATTGTATTTTTGTCACTCTTCTTCCCCTTGTTCCTTTGAAGAACCCCCAACATGTTCTCCTCAGCAGTTTACTTGTTTCACGGGGGAAATTGACTGTATCCCTGTGGCGTGGCGGTGCGATGGGTTTACCGAATGTGAAGATCACAGTGACGAACTCAATTGTCCCGTATGCTCAGAGTCCCAGTTCCAGTGTGCCAGTGGGCAGTGTATTGATGGTGCCCTCCGATGCAATGGAGATGCAAACTGCCAGGATAAATCAGACGAGAAGAACTGTGAAGGTATCCAGAATTCCTCCGTGCCTGGTCATACAGTCCTTTTTCCATTAAGTTATTTAAAATTCAGAGTGTTGTTTTGGCTCAGTGGTAAATTGGGAGTTTTCAAGTATACATGACCATATCCTGTCTGAATATAGTACCATGTTCCAAGTTGTTTTAATTCATTTCACATGTATAAGATTTATACAGATTAATAAGCTTTGAAAAATTGAGAAATAGGAGATGAGGCTGTCAGTATGTAGAAATAGTCCCTATATCCAATGAACTCTGAATTAGTGGATTTATTTATTACAATATAAAATATTTCAGAGTCTTCTCTTTCCCTTACTAACACAGTAAAAGCCATAAAGTTCTCTAGATTTCTTTAGGGTAACCAACAAAATTATTAGTGAAAGAGGAAATTTAATGTGAAGAATAAAATAGGACATTTCCTACTGGATTTCTTTATCCACTTTTTTTTCCCTTTTTCCCTCTACCAGTGGAACTCCCCAGAGAATAATGTTTCCATTATTTCTAAAAATCTAATTTGTTTTTCATTTACATGCAGAAAGTACCTTTTGACTTCTGCAAGAGTTTGACTTTCTTATGAAAACTGTTTGCATTTTGTTCCAGTGCTTTGTTTGATTGATCAGTTCCGCTGTGCCAATGGTCAGTGCATTGGAAAACACAAGAAGTGTGATCATAACGTGGATTGCAGTGACAAATCAGATGAACTAGATTGTTGTAAGTAGTGCTAAGATCTTGTAAATTACTTGGAGAATTTTTAAAATACTTTTTTCATTATGTGTGAGGTTTATTTATCAAGATTTCCTTATTAAGTAACAAGTATTAATATTAAGCTAATTATTTGTGGCAGGGATTTTTTTTTAATGCTTTGCTTTCAATAATTCCTCAAACACAACAATTTTCTTACGCACAGAAATCTTCACAGAAATATTTAGTAAAGCACCAGAAAAGAATAAATGTTTTACTACACCAAAATTATAAAATTCTCAAATAATTTAGATACATGGAAATTAATTGGTGGTCTAAACTTAGTTTCTGAACGTTAGTTCCACGTTTAACTATCTCTGTTTTCTTGAAGTGTTTCTATCAGTTTCTCAGTGGCTAGAAGACTTCAAGAGCTTTCTTAAAATGTAGCCTAAGGGTACTTTGGGCCAACATATACCCCTAGACTTTGAGACCCTTGGCTGAACAACCTACAGTTTCTATAAAATTCATAACTATTGACTAATGCCCTAACATACAGTGTATCACAAATTGATAAGCTTAATTCTGAATAGAATTTAGCATAAACCAGGTCTACCCTGTCAAACTTATTTGATAAAATTTAGACTCATTTAGGACTCATTTAAAAACTCTTTCATCTGTAATGATGACTTTAAGCTGGTATTTTTACAAAGTTCAAATGAAGGCTGGGTGCAATGGCTCACACCTGTAATCCTAGCACTTTGGGAAGCCAAAGGTGAGAGGATCAATTGAGACCAGGAGTTCAAGACCAGCCTGAGCACATAGTAAGACTCCGTCTCTACAAAAAATAGAAAAATCAACTGGGTGTGGTAGCACACCCCTGTAGTCCCAGCTACTTGGGAGGCTGAGGCAGGAGGATAGCTTGAACCTAGGAGTTTTAGGTTGCAGTGAGCTATGATCACACCACTGTACTCTAACAACAGAGTGAGTCCCTTTCTCGAAAAGATAAAAATTTTAAAAAAAAAGTTCAAGTGGGATTACTCAATTAAGACAGAATCTATTCATTTATTCAACAAAGCATTAGACACTGCTATATGCTGAGGATACATGATACCTGCACCAAATTTCTCAGAGTCCTCTATAGTTGAGGTAGCAGTAAGAATATAATTTGAATCCTAGCTCCTTTCCCTTACCAACAAATTATTTGTTCTTGTTAAACCTTAGTTTCCTCATCTTTAAAATAAACATAATGATACTTAGGCTGGTGACTGTGAGAAAATTAAATGATTTAATGTATATATCATTTAGCCTGGCAAACACATAGCCTGGCTCATAGTAGGTACTATTGATAATAAACTGTGATAAGTAATAGGAAAATTGCTGTAATAGAGATCTATGCAAGTAATAGTATAAAGGAGAGAGTATGAACTTTTTATGAACAAAGATGGAGTTGATCAAGGAAGCCCCCTTAGAAAAATGGTACTTAAGATCAGGTGTTGATCAATGAATAGTGTTTGTTATGCAGATGAGGGAAGAAATTGCATTCCAGGCAGAGGGACTATACTGTTCAAAAGCAGAAAGGAATGAAACACATCTTTTGAAAACTGCATGTAAATGGGACTGCCAAAATATAATGTATCTCTTGAGGGGTTTCAGCAAGAGAGAACATAGTTAGAGGTAAGGTCATGGAGGACTTTGCTCTTCTTCTAAAAAGTGTAGGCAATATTCCATTAACAATGGAGAGTCATTTGAAATTTCAAGAATAAGACTAGCATGGCCAAGGGAATACAAAAGCTGTAAAGCAGAGGAGTTGGAGGTGGTAAGATTATAGGCAGGGAAATTTATTAGATTGGTTGCTTTCAAGCTTCTTTTGATCACATCAAGATGAATGCAAAGATGTGGGTGCATGCATAAAACACCAAAAGTGTCACACAACAGTATTTGCCCATATTATATAGAATACATTGTGATATTCTCTGTTTTATTTTTGTAAATGCTGGTTGCAACCTACTAGATCATTCTTTCTGCTAATGACTTCTATCCTGTAATTTATAAAGGATGCTTTTGGAGTTCAGGCAGAAGATGATGAAGATCTAAATCAAGAGGAAGTGCAGCAGTGCTGGAAAGGAAGGGATAGATTTCAGAGTTATTTCAGAAATAGAATACAGAGGAGTTGGCAACCACTTAGATATAGTTTATAAGTTTTATTTGACCCACAGGTGCCTCATTGGCATCATCAGTCAGGATATATAGCAGGGACTGAAAACTGAAGTGTACTATGCCATATCCTGGCTGCAGGTGTAATATTTGGGTGATGAATGTTTTTTGTTAATTTGTTTTTGTTTTTAATTTAATTTAAATGCCTTTAGGCAGGCATGCACCTTACAGTTTGCCACAGGCCCCATCACTCTTCATTGTCCTGTAGTAGACTACTTCATTCACTTATGATCTGCTTTACCCCTGGAGTCTAAAAGAAATGACAGATGATAGTAAAGATGAATTCAGTTTGAGATATGTTACATTAAAGATACCCATTGGATACCCCATTGAAGCTGTTCAGGAAGTTGTTGATTATATGGGTCTGTGGCTCAGGAGACAAATTTGGTGCTCTTCAGTTTGTTGATGATAATTAGAACTGCGGCAGTGGATGAAACCTCCCTGGAGAGTAAGCAGAAGAAGAAAATAGTAAATAATAGACAGAACTCTCTGTACTTAAGAGGCAGGCAGAAGAGAATGATGCCAACAAAGGTAGCAAAGAAAGAATAATCAGAAATGGTAAAATGAAGAGAACAGTGTCTTGGAAGGATATTGATCAGACATTTTTGAGAAGCAAACAGGAACCAGCATTGAATGTATGGAGAGATCAGTGAGATGAAAAGTTTATTGAATATGGCAAGTAGGAGAACTTTGACCTTGACTGAAGCAGTTCCAGTGCAGTCGTGAGGGTGGAAGCCTCATTTCAGCGAGTTAAGATGTGATGCGGAGACTAGGTATTGAGGGTAGTGAATGTAAACTATTCTTTCTTGAAGCTTGACCTTAGAAAGGAATAAAAACAATGGCGTGGTTGCTCACAAGAACTAAGGAGAGTCTATGCCTCTGGCCACAGACGAAATTTGTAAATGATGGTCCCTATGTATTATGTAACTTAGTGATGCCATGTTCAGTCATTTCTTTCATATAATCTGACAGAGGATGAGTTTAGCCGTGTGGGATGGGAGATTTTGAGGTAAGATGAAGCAGAAAGAAGTTTCTTAAAGGACCCGCAAATGTGAGATGTAATTTAACTGTTCAGAATGGAAGCATTTTCCTTCTGAATAGAAGAGTAATGCTCTAAATTTGATAAGCCCATTTGCTCTTTCCCTCTGCCTCGTAAAGCCTCAGGTAGCTCAGGGATCCAGTGAAGGGAAATACCATGGGCAAGATCCTCCTGCACTCCGGCCTTTCTCTGTGAGTCCTCCAGTAATCAAGTACTGGAGACCTAAGTTCCTCGCTCTCAGGCAGCGAGACAGCCTGAAGGCAGCAGCATATTAGGTCTGAGAGCTAGGCTCATCTTTAGTTCCTAATTTTCCTTCACCTGGCCTAATTGTCACTGTTCACATCTAAAATCTAACACATGGCCAGAACTGCTTTTGGTTTCTTCACCATTCCAGGTAAAACATCAAGTGTTTCAGGCCCTTCTGGCCCTGAAATTTCAAAATAACCCTGTTGATTTTTGTGGTGTACAGAATTAAGTAGAATAGATTTTATCTGTGTATGTATTATATTTAAAGCTTTTCATGGTGTTTAAATCTATACTTACCATCTTCGTTTCTATCAATTTACAATTATACTTTCCAATCTATTTTATTTCTGCCTTCACTTAAGGGTAGTTCGTTTTGATTCCTAATGATGACATTTAATACATATGTCCACGGGGCATGGTGTATATGTATTCATAAAAAAGAAAAATGTTTATGAGTTATCTTCATTAGGCTAAAACTTCACATTCTACTAGCAAGCCCTCTTTTTGATCACTATTTTGAATATGCAGTTGTTTTTCCATAAGATAATTGTGCTGCATTCTCCATTTTAGATCCAACTGAAGAGCCAGCACCACAGGCCACCAATACAGTTGGCTCAGTTATCGGAGTAATTGTCACCATTTTTGTGTCTGGAACTATATATTTTCTCTGTCAGAGGATGTTGTGTCCACGTATGAAGGGAGATGGGGAAACCATGACGAATGACTATGTAGTTCATGGACCAGCTTCTGTGCCCCTTGGTTATGTGCCACACCCCAGTTCTTTGTCAGGATCTCTTCCAGGTGAGTTAAGACTGATCCATTGAGAGTTAAGTCTTAGGTCTTGACAAGACTGCCAAGTTCCATTATAGAAACAGGGTACTGCCTAGAGTCAATTTCAAAGTAGATTACTTTGGGTTTAAAAGATTATAAGAGCACTCACGCCTGTAATCCTAGCAGTTTGAAGGGGGCTGAGGCAGGAAGATCACTTCAGGCCAGGAGTCAAGACCAGCCTGAGAAAGAGTGAGACCCCGTCTCTACAAAAAATGGAAAAATTAGCTGAATGTGGTGGTGTGTGCCTGTAGTCCCAGCTGCCTGGGAGGCTGAGGCAGGAGGATTGCCTGAGCCCAGGAATTTGAGGTTGTAGTGAGCTATGATGATGCCATTGCACTCTAGCCCAGGAGACAAAGCAAGACCCTGTCTCAAAAAACAAACAAAAATTATAAAAATAAGTGTTCTTTTTAGCAATTAGCATCTTCTCTTTACACAAAAGGCCTTAGATATGGTTTGGTAGAAATTGCCAAAAGATACAAAGCAGATACATATACAAGCTCCAAGCCCTTCGGATTGCACTTCTGGATGTACTTTACGGAACGTGAATCAGCCAGCCATTTAGTGAAAAGAGTTATAAACCACAAGTTCTTTAGGTTCATTACCAGGGTACCTCAGTACTATTGAGCCCAGGAATAAAAGGAGGCCAAAATGTAGATAAGATTTCCTTCAGCCAACAAAGATCTATAAACAACTGGGTGATAAAAGGGAGGAATTATTTACTGTCTTAAGTTTTCTCCTAACTTTGCAAGATGACAGTGAAACTAGGGCTAGTTTAGGCATCTCCGAGTAGCCAGAAGTTTTATAATTGAATCGATCATACTGCTCTAAGTAAAATATAGCCTTCTTTTTAATATTTTCTGGTGCCCTTAGTGGAAAGAAGCCTTCCTTTTAATGAATATGGAGAAGGAAGTGTGCCTGGCAAAAGCCCTCTGAAAATAGGAACTTACTCTGGGTGTAACTCTTAAGTAAACAGACATGGTTTTTAAGCTGTTAATGGTAATGTTTCTTTGTTGCCATACCTATTTTCAGCTAGAATTTGGGAAGCTACTTGGGAAAAAATAGAATTTCTTTAGCATTGGTAGTTTTGATTCCAGCAACATTTGTATTTAGTAGATGAAGAAATACCTTACATATGTTGTGTTTATGCCCTAAAAAATGGTTTTTGTTTTCTTTTGAATAAATCTATTATTTAATCTACCCTGTTTCACGGCTTCCACCCTTCAGGGTCCTTTCTCATTCAAATCCTCCAAAAGGTTGGAAACCTCTTATTTTGAAGACTTCTGTTTCTACCAGGGAAGGGAGGAGGAGGTGGGAGCTATTCTTGGCCTTGTTCTCTGACCAGCTCTCAATGGAAGCATTCATTTCTAGAGAACATTCATTTCTTTCTCCATTAAATGTTTTCAATTATTATTAGGAAAAGAGGGCAATAGTTATTTTAAAATCAGACTACTTGACTATTGGTATTTGTAAGCCTGGTGTTGAATAAAATTATTTTGTACATTTTATGGGTCTTATTCATTTTCAGTTTTCAATCCTCCTTTCATTTTAGGAATGTCTCGGGGTAAATCAGTGATCAGCTCCCTCAGTATCATGGGGGGAAGCAGTGGGCCCCCCTATGATCGGGCTCATGTCACAGGAGCATCATCAAGTAGTTCTTCAAGCACCAAAGGCACTTACTTCCCTGCAGTAAGCAGTCTATTTTCCTTTGTTTTTTACTTTGAATGCTAAAAATATACAGGATCTTAGATTTTGAACTCATTCAGATGTGGCTGTTCAGTGATGGTAATGTAAAAATCATTTTTGAATATAGAATTTAGGCATAAAAGTCTCAAAGAAGGATTTGCCACACCCACCACTGTGCTCATAAATCTTTCTTTTAAGTTTACTGTGTAATAACCAGCATATTTGAAAGCACTAGCATTGATTTCGTATTTCAGGTAAATGTAGAACTACTGAATGGTACCTCTTGAGAGATGAGGGGTTTCATTTTATGACCTCCCAAAATAGGAAACACACCTGGAATTTCTCCTAAATCAGTAATTTTTCTGTAAATATTTACAATTTTAAAAGACCAGAACCTAGCTTCACTGACCTTGAAGCAATGACTTATAGATTACAGATATCTCTTCATCACTTTGCACATTTTAGCTATGATGAAATTTTGTCTTAGGGAATGAGGAGCCACAATCCTAAAGTACTTTTTGAGGTCAGTTCTTCGGAAAGCAAGAATTGTGCTAATAGTGTAATGGAAAGGAATACTAATAAGGATGAAGGAAGAAAAGTTGAAAGAAAAAATAGTCTCTGTCTAGGGTAGACAATTTTTATTTTACTATTTTAACTATTTTTTCTTTTAGATTTTGAACCCTCCACCATCCCCAGCCACAGAGCGATCCCATTACACTATGGAATTTGGATATTCTTCAAACAGTCCTTCCACTCACAGGTCATACAGGTAATACACATCCTTCTCTAATATAAGTTGAAGTATTTATTAGAAGTAAGTTGTACCCTAGTTGTGGACTTGAGGTAACCCCAAATGAGTAGATGACGGTGACCAGAGAGAGAATAGCCATCTTGTCTTGGTATGCTGGCATCGCCCCTACCACAAATCCTTTCTTTTCAAGTATTATACATTTTTTTAAAGAGAGTCACAAATGTTGGCTTTTAGAATAATAAAGCCCCAGGCTTTGGTAGTATTCTGAGGAAAAGTTACCCCACCAGAGTGACTGATTTCAAAATAGGTTACCGCTCAGGTTAAATTTGATTGATATTCTAAGAATGAAAAATTAGGTAAGATAATGGTTCAAAGAATTGTGAGAGCATAAAAGAGCAGGGATATTAAGAACACAGAATTTAAGAGAAGTATGTAAGTTGAGCCCTTGCTTACATATGTTATTATGATCTGGAGTAAAAGATATTTCATGTAGTTGCATGGAATAATCAAGACTGACCAAAGTAAATGAAATGTATTTGTAAGTCAAAAAAGGAGAAATGATGCCTTTGCGCTAATTTGTGAGTCTGTTACACGGAGTGTTGAACAGGTCAAGTATTCTTGTGTCAGGTTTACTCATCCTCCCTCTTTGAAAGGCCAACAGCTCCATACTCTCTGTCTAAACACTGAGTGCCCAGTGTTTATGAGCATCCCTCAAGTGCCTGTTACTTTCTAGAGACGGTGTTTTCTGGCATTTCAGTCAAATTGGCCTGCTGTAACCTTATACATGTATAGAAATAAAGTGGAAACCACTTAAAGTATTCAGAATTCTCATTTCAGTTTTATTATAGCCTTGGCTCTGCACTGGTTTTTGTTTTTGTTTTGGTTTTTTGAGAGAGAGTCTCACTCTGTTTCCCAGGCTGGAATGCAGTGGCATCATCATAGTTCACTGCAATCTCTAACTCCTGGGCTCAGGTAATCCTCCTGCTTCAGCCTCCTGAGTAGCTGAAAGTACAGGCACATACTGCCACGCTTGGCTAATTTTCCTATTTTTTTTGTAGAGATGGGGTCTCACTGTTGTCCAGGTTGGTCTTGAATTCTTGGCCTCAAGTGATCCTCCCACTTTGGTCCCCCAAAGTACTAGAATTATGGGTGTAGAGACTGTGCCTGGCCTTGAACTGATGGTTTTTATGATTTGTTGTAAGTTGCTTTTCCTGCTACAAGTTTGTTCTAAGAGGCCAAAATAGAAAAACAGAAACATGAAAATTGAAAAATGAGAAAAAAACCTAAAATTTTATTTTTAAAAATTAATTTTAAAATTCAAATTGAATAAAACTCTGATCAAAATAAACATAATAACATCAAAAGCAATTCTCGTTTAGTCATTTTCCATGTCTCAAATTAAGCTGAATTTCTTTTTCCTCTGAGTCAAAACTTTTATCATTTGTTGAAATTTTTATCTAAACTAGGACATACAAGAATTTTGTTAGTTCAATTTCTTTCTTTCTTTCTTTTTTTTTTCCACAAAAATGGAGGTATTTGGACTTTTAAAGGTTGAGGTAAGAAATTTTACCAAGGCCTGACACCTGATTAGACAGAAAGATAGACTAAAAAAACCCAGAACCAAACAAAACAAAACCATGACATCATGCCAATGTTGATAGTAGTAGCAGCCTTCGAGAACCTGCTCAGCAGGTCATGTAACTTTTGGTCTTCTGGCAGCTGTTTCTTTTGAGGCAAGCCCAAGTGATAGAAAATGGTTTGTGTCCTGGGATATTATCTTATGGCTCTGTATATCACTCGGTATTTTTTGAGTTGTTATATCCGGATTTTTTTTGTTTGCTTTTTGGGATTTTTTTGAGCTAGGGTCTCACTTTGTTGCCCAGGCAAGAGTGCAGTGGCTTCATCATAGCTCGCTGCAACCTCAAACTCCTGGGCTCAAGTGATCCTCCTTCCCTCAGCCTCCCAAATAGCTGGGATTACAGGTGCATGCTACCACACCTGGCTGATTTTTCTAATTTTTTTGGTAGAGACAGGGTCTGGCTATGTTGCTCAGGTTGGTCTTGAACTCCTATCCTCAAGCAATCCTCTTGCCTTGGCTCCCAGAGTACTGGGATTACACGCATGAGCCACCATGCCTGGCCCAGAAATGTTATGTTGGTTTTATCTTTGCTCTTATCCCTACTCTTGTAGTCACTTTGATGAGAAATCTTATGAATAAGTCTTTGTTTTGGATAAATATATGATTAACTTTACCATATTTAGAATAAAAAGGTATAAGAAGTTACAAATAGAAGCAGGAATGACGGAAAATCCAGCACTTTGGGTCAGCTCTTATTTTCATTAGTACGTTGCTTTATTTCCAATGCCTTTTTCTTTTGCCATGCTACATGCTTAACAGCTATAGATTACTTGAAAAGATAGATAAACAAGTGTAGGAAATAAATTAGGCCTCTGATATAGATATTAGAAAATTAACTGGCCCTACTTGAGTATTTAAAATTGATCATTGTGATGTTTAAAGCTGCTCTTATGACATTATACTTGTCTATACACAGGGAATGAAAACTATTTTCCCCAAACCACAGCAATTTCCCTTTACTAATAGTAACAGTAATGGGATAGATATGCCCCTTAGGCTGTCTACCAAAATTCAGCCTGGGTTATACAATATTTGAGTTTTAAAGAAAGAAATGAAGTCTTCAGACATCATTAAATTAATTATTCATCAGGTAAATTATCATCAGGAGCAGTTAACGAATGTTGAGGGAATGCTGACATGTTTGAGTAGTATAAATTATGTAAAGACCCAGTCTTCTCATAGGTAATGAAACTACAGAAATGGCTCAGGTCTGCTTTGTAAACTACATGCAAAATGTATGTAACAGAGATTTTTCCAAAGGTGACTAAGTACAGCTTTGAATTGTCCTTTTTTATTCTGTGACACAGTTTAACTTGACTATAAAAAAGCACATCCAGAGGCTAGATTGGGTTCACCCCTGCACTCCAGTCATTTTTGCTTGCCTCTAGTTCCATTTTATTTACAAATGAGAAAATATATGCTGTCTTCCTCTGCCAATCTGCCACTGAAAACTGCCTCTTGGTCTGTGCAGATTTAAATTGCAAGAGCTTATTGTTTTCAAAGTGAAGTTTGCATCTAATATTTCCGTATTCTGATAGGGAAAATCATTTTTTTGTAAAACTGACTCTGTTTCTCTTTATTTTCTCCCCATACCAGCTACCGGCCATATAGTTACCGGCACTTTGCACCCCCCACCACACCCTGCAGCACAGATGTTTGTGACAGTGACTATGCTCCTAGCCGGAGAATGACCTCAGCGGCAACAGCCAAGGGCTATACCAGTGACTTGAACTATGATTCAGAACCTGTGCCCCCACCTCCCACGCCCCGAAGCCAATACCTGTCGGCAGAGGAGAACTATGAGAGCTGCCCACCTTCTCCGTACACAGAGAGGAGCTATTCTCATCACCTCTACCCACCGCCACCCTCTCCCTGTACAGACTCCTCCTGAGGAGGGGCCCTCCTCCTCTGACTGCCTCCAACGAGAAAATGTAAATACAAATTTGGTTGAGATCTGGAGGGGGGGAGGGAACTATTAGAGAAGGATGAGGCAGACCATGTACAGTTAAAATTATAAAATGGGGTAGGGAATACTGGAGATATTTGTACAGAAAAAAAGGATATTTATATATTTTCTTAAAACAGCAGATTTGCTGCTTGTGCCATAAAAGTTTGTATAAAAAATAAATTTGTACTAAAAGTTTTATTTTTGCAAACTAAATACACAAAGCATGCCTTAAACCCAGTGAAGTGACTGAGTACAAAGGAAACAGGAATAATAAAGGCATCACTGACCAGGAATGTCTTGGCTTTATTGATACCAAAAAAAAAAAAAAAAAGAAGAAGAAGAAAAATTAAATCCATCTCAGAGCAGCAAACCATAGATACTTGGAAGTAGCCAAATAGCCTTCATGTTCATTAACATTTGAGGGCCAACAAGTTAAGAAATCACGAAAGAAAAAAAAGGAACTAATACTAACCTTGGACAAAGGGCTTTTTCTCTATGAATCCATCAATGTTAGTGAGGGAAATAGATACTTATAAAGATTCACTCTGAGTGATGCTGTTTAGGAGAGATCGGCTGTCTGGTAAGACGCCGGGGGGCTGTGTGCGTGCAAGCCTTCTGTCCCTACCTTAGGATCCACACCTCTGTTACAAATTATTTTTTCTCTAGGTACGTTCACTTCGTTGCCTCCCCCAGCAACTTTGTAGGCCATTTTGCCAGGATACCGTGATTTATTCAACCCTTTTATCTGAGGAATTAATTAAATGGAATTTTCTAAATTAAAATTTGATTTTAATATTTCTACTAGCTCCATTCCCCAGTAGGCTTAGCTCTTCAATTTGCTGTTTTTGCATAATGATCAAAAGTTAGACATATTATTGCTCTTCTTTACTTCCAAGATTGTTGTAATGCTCATTAAAATGTCTTTTTACAACACCTATAGACAGTGTTTAAGAATTTCAAATTTAACCATTATGTTTTTGTTGTAAATTAATCATATATCCTTGCAGTACTTTCAGCATATAATACCACAATATGAAATCATTTTATATATATTTTTCTGAGTAAAACATTTAAATATATTCTGGTTAGAGACAATCTATTTAAAAAGAAAATTTTTTGTTATCATTAGGTTTTCCCTATATTAATGGTTTGTGACATTTTCATGTTCTTTAGGCCAATTTTTCTCAGAATGATGTCTACGTACATACCTCTTCTAATGTGTGACATGAGTTTAATATCTTTCTGTTACCCACTGTGAATGTTACGTTTTCAAATTATTCACAAATTATTCTTATAATCAACTCATATATTTTTATACGTGTTCTCTCTTATCCCATTATGGATTAATAATTTAACAAATTTAACAATGGGGATTCAATAAGAAGGCAAATTGTTAACTTCTCAGCTGTCAGAACTTGGGTGGAGGGGAATAATGGAAGCCTCTTTTGTAATCTGCCTGACCTGCTGTCTCGTATGGTACTGGGGCTGCTACATCTTCAGCTATCAGGGCTGACCTGCAGAATGATTCTAGCACTGCTCTGCCACCTTGCCAGAAGTTAGTTTCCTGCTTTTTACATGTGTCTAGCACTTCTCTGCTAAAATTGAATGTGTTTTTAAACTAATGTATTTTTACATTAACGAGCGTTGGTCAGTTAGTTATTGAATGATTTTTTTCTTTTTTAACTGTCTTGCTGAGGCCTCTCCAAGTTTCAGGGCCCAAGAGAAAACAACAGAAGAAAGGATTCAGGATTTTGGCAGAGGTGAAATAACTTTTCAAGCAATTAAAAAAATACCTAAGTCAACTTTTTATAGAGAAGAAATATGGTTTCAGAATAATGCTCAGATTGTTGGTGACAGTTTCTAAGATCAGGTGCACTTGATTTTGCTTATAAAAATGGTAAACCATCAGTGTCTTGCATTTCAATCAGACAAGCATTAATTCCTCCTGTTGCCGGAACTAAGCGCTCACAGCCTAAATCAAAATGGACACGGAACTTGCATTCTGTGACAGACAGGAGCACATGATGCTTCAGTAAAGATGGAAAGGTTAGCAATAACTGGGTATCAGTTAGAATTTGAGAATTCTATATGTTTACATTTTTAAATGTGCATCTTTATCTGGTGGGCTTCCCATGTGGAAACTTGCACTATAATAAACTAAGAAGAATATTGCCTTGTTGTATCTCAGTCCAAGTGCTTGTACTGCGATGGCAATGGCCTCTTCTTGCAAAATACTAATTTGTGTGCCAATTTGTTTGAAATTATTTGAAGGCAGTTCAGCTTAATGTCAGTATCCTCTTTCTGGGGTAGTTGAGATGAATTCTTAATATTTCTTGGAGTACTTTTTAATGAGAGAATTGTCAAATTCGGGAAAGATTTAAAGATTACATGGACAGTTAAGCTTAAGTAAACCATATCTTGATTATTAAACACAAGAAGTTTATTTGGAAAAACTGAGGAGAAAAACATGAAACCACAAATTGGGGAAAAATGAAAAAGGATTTTTAAATTTGGCTTATTATTAAATTCATTATCCAGGGGGAAGAATGAATAAAATTTCATTAGATTGCTTAAATAAAAATATTTATTTTGAACATGTGTCCTAGCATATACCCATTAACTGATGTGATTAAAATCATCTGAGAAATGAACTTGAGCATAAATACCACAGTAAGCTTTCTGCATTGGAGTGGTCTTTTATAACTAAGGTTCTGGACTTGGCTCCTACAGAGCCCCGGTCTTCTGAACAGTGGCCCATGAGGTATTGTTGCTTAAGTCAGATAATGACATTCACAGGAGGAAAACAAAGTCAGTTGATAGAATTTGCTTAGTATTAATTTTTCTTCCATTAAATTTTATTATGCTTTTGGCACTTTGCTGCCAATTCCTCTATACTAGCATATCACGAGATGTCCGTTTAGCAAATTATATAGTAATTTTAATTTTAATATAAAAATGCTTTGTGATGTACCATGAAGAGATGTCTTGTCCTTTAATAAGTTTGAGAACAACTATTCTATAGAGACAGTAGGTATTTAGAAATGAAGACTTTAATTAAAGTACATTTTTATCTAATATAGGTCGGTAATTGGGAGGGAGGGGCTTTGAGCAGTACAATTTTATGATGATTTCAAGAGTTGTATTTCTTTATTTAAAAATACCCTAAAGTCAATAATTTGTATAAGGGCAAATCATTCAATATTTGAAGTGTAAAAATAGCCACCAGATAGATAGCAGTCAGTTTGGGGGGAACATCTTTTGTTTTGCTGTAAAAGCCTGTTGATGAAGAATACTTCGAGTTAGTAGCTGTGGCTTACCTAGCCTGTTAATAAAATGTGTTTATTTATGTGACCTGACACCAGTAGTCATAATAGAGACTCGAGAGGCTTGGCTTAACCAAGCCAGCTTCTCTGCAATAAATAGGCTGCTGCTGTTTTATTCTCTAGTCCTGTGCCTAGAATAGATTCTTAGAAATGTAGTTTTGAAGTGTTTTATTTCTTCCAGTGGAAACCTTGCCACCTCATTGATTTGCATGCCATAGGAGCTACATATTTGTTACCATTACATATCTAACAAGATTCAGAAACAAAACTGTTGGGCTTTTCAGACGCCAAATATGTCATACTTTTAAAAGATGTTTGATGCCTAAGTCTATATGTGGCATCCATACTTAGTCTGGAGTGTAGATATGAGTATGTTTACCAGTATCAGTTGGTCAACAAATATTTGGGGCATCTACAAGTGAGACTGTACACTAAGTGTGGACTGAGTCCTGAAAAACTTTGTAAGTGTTATTTAAAACATTAGCAGAATTCCTAAACTCAAGAAATACAGTTTTTGTTTGGTATTCCTTATCCCAAGCCTAAAATGAGCCAAGAGAAATAATAGAACATTTTAGAAAGTACTGGAAGCATATGAGTAGTTTCGGACTTCTGGGATTGCATCATTTCATAATTCTCAAAATCTACCTTTTGAAATTCTCAAAGTTTTAGAGTAGAGGACTTTGGGCCTCAAGCATAAAAGTATACATTTATAATTTTTAAAAATGTAAAATTATGAGCATTGTGAGTCCGTATCTTCAGAATATGTCTGTTTCACCTGATTCCACGTCGCATTAAACTAAGTCTGTACCTGAGTGGGCAGGGCGGTCAATTCTTACATTGATCAATTACTGACTCTACCCTTACCCTCCCTCGATTGAGGTAAACTTTACTGTTTTTCTTGAAGCATTTTAAAATCATTCTTAAGTTTATTGCTGGAAAAAATCTTGACTTCACAGATGGAATTACAAACGAAATGATTACTTGTACTTAGAAGTGGAGTATAGACCTAACAAAACTGTTAGATTTCCCACCATCATTTAGGATTTGCCCAAAACCAACACCAAAGAATTATACACAACATGCTTTTGCTTAATTGTCCATTTTGGTTTTGTTTTTTAATCAAGTATAAGCAGGATAGGGATAGAAATATATTTATATATCTATAGATATCAATGCCAAAATATGGGTATTACAAGGAAAATAAAATCTGATTCAATCCAGTATTACATGAAGTTAATGAGGTTAATGGGTTAATGAGGAATATTTTAAAAGAGTAAAGAGGATACCAAGAAGCTTAAACTGGACTAGCCTTATTTGCAAGTGAAGGATCTGGTGCTGCTTTCAGTTGTTTATCCTTTATGTTTTTTTTTTCCTTAAGCTTTAATCTTTGTCATTGTCTTAAAGTCAACTGGTGTTTCTTGTTCATTGACTTTGGTACGATGGTGCTTTGCAAGGATGTATTTATATTATAATGGCCAACATTTGGTCAGCCCTTGTCCACTTATTCACTTCCCCCCTTTTGTAAAATAAGTGCTTTAATTATAAACTGTATAAAAATGCCTTGTATAAATCCCCTTTTTGATTATTACAATAAACTGAATGGTAACAAATGTTGATTTTTATAATAAAACAGCGGAAAAATAAAAGTGTCATTTCTTTTTAGCAAGAAATTAAAACAGTAGCTCGTGCTTTGCTGTGATGTAATTAAGACTTTCAGACACAACAAAACCCAGCTTTATTATTTGCATTTCAGATATTTAATATATACGGCTCTGAAAGAGAGGTTTGAGAAGGGCTGTTGTTTGGTTCAATGCTGACAGCACCTGTGATTGGGAACAGAGAATAAGGAATAGTCTGTGCTCCAGGACTGTTCTTGTTTTCAGTAAACTCCTAGAAGGAATCTCGGTGTGGACTCTGAGCATCCCACTTTCTTCCCCTCCCCCAAATGAGCTTATAAAATGAACGTTGCTTTTCCTGGTGTTGAGACTAATATGATGTAATTACACTTTTTCCTTGAGGGTGGATCGTGGTAAAACCAATGAGAGCTCAAAACTTCCAGGTCCCTGTTTGATACTGACTTTACTAGTTTGATAGGAAGGGAAGAAAGCTGCTTTTTAATTTACAGTAGTTGGGCTCAAATATCAATTAAATGGAAATTAATATAATGCCTTTCCTTAGCAGGTGCTCTCAAATAACTAAGCTTACCTTGGTCTCTGCTGACTCCTCCCATTCTTTCCCCTGGAGCAAAAACACGAATCACACAAGTTGTGCCATTCTCAAGTCAAACAAAGGAAAGGCAGAACTATGGTTGGTTTGCCTGATTTAAAAGTGATCTTGGCCAATGCTGGGGCTCACACCTGTAATCCCAGCACTTTGCAGGGGAGGGGATCCTTTGAGGCCAGGAGTTCGAGACCAGCCTAGGCAAAATAGCAAGGCCCCTGTCTGTTTTAAAAAAATGTTTTAAAAAATTAGCCAAGCTTGGTGGCACCACCTGTAGTCCCAGCTACTCAGGAGGCTGAGGTAGGAGGATTGCCTGAGCCCAGGTGTTAAAGGCTGCAGTGAGCTATGATCGTGCCACTGCACTCCAGCCTGGGCAATAGAGTGAGACCCTGTCTCTTAAAAAAATAAAAATAAAGGTGGTCTCAGGAATGGGGAAAACACTACAATTTGTTTTGAGTCCTTTTCCCAGATAGGTTTTCAGCTAAGGTTATACTGTCCTTTTAATTTTAATTCTTTGCCTTATATGATATATAGTTGTATTTCTATAAATTTAATTCAAATGATGAATTACTTTGCTCAGATTAATCCTCCCTACCCCTGCGCCCTGGGAAATTTTCTATTTGGAATTTGCACTTGCAAATTCAGATTTAATCAACATTAAAAACCAATGTTCCCCAATAAAAAGGCTAAAACGAAGAATAATTTTATTAACATTTAACCTGCTGTGCCCTAGGCACTGTGCCGTCTCCTTTTTTTCCCTTCAAGATAATCAACTGATTAATGACGAAGCTTGACAGGAGATGCCCAATTTGAGTATGAAAAGCTCCAGTGCAAAATTTTGATTAGAAATAAGAGGTTGGCTATGGATGGAGGGAAGAGGACATGGATTGAGGTCTAGATTCTAATCTTTATTCTGTTATAATTAATTGTCAAGGCATGTCTGCACTCCTTTATTCTCTCAGTATTTATGTCTTCATATTAGTCTCTAATGTAGAGTTTTCTGAACCTCAACTTTTTAATCAGCTCTACCTGTTCTAGAGAGGAACTTAACATATATTGCATTTGAGGCAATGAATTGTGTTACAAGGTAGAGTCTGCTGAAGCCCAAACACCTCTGTGGTATCCTATTCCGCACAGATTCCCATTGGATGCCTCCTTTCCCCTAGGCCCTTGCTCCACTTTCCAGAGGAAATAATAACTCTCAAAAGGGAGAAAGCTTGATGCCCATCTTACAAGCTATATGGCATACAGAAATGATTATATTGAGATCTTTTCACTTCTGATCATCCTACCGAAAGCTCCTACCTTATTTTCTGTGTGATTGTTCCATCTATTATTGAGAGTAGGGTATTGAAGTCTTCAACCATTTCCATAGAACTATCTATTCCTTCAATTCTGTCATTTTTTGCTTCATATATTTTGATGTTTTGGGGTATATAAATGTTTATAATTGTTATGTCTTCTTGCTGTATTGAACTCTTTATTAGCATATACAGTCCTTCCTTGGTATCTGTGGGGGATTGGTTCCAGGACCTCCCTCAGATACCAAAATCCACAGATGTGCAAGTCACTGATATAAAATGATATTGCACATACCCTATGCACATCTCCCCACATACTTAAATCATCTCTAGGTACTTATAGTACCTAAAACAATGTAAATGCTTGTAAATAGTTGTTATACTGTATTGTCTGGGGAATAATGACAAGGAAAAAAAGTCTTGACACAATTTTTTTTCTGAATATTTTTGATCCGTGATTGGTTGAATCCATGGATGCAGAAATCGTGGGTGCAGAGGCCTGACCATAATGTCCTTTTTTGTCTCTTGTTACCTTTTTTGATTTAAAGTCTCTTGCTTGATATTAGTATAGCCATTCCTGCTCTTTTGGTTACTAGTTGCATGGAATACATGTTTCCATCCTTTCACTTTCAATCTATTTGTGTCTTTGGATCTAAAGTGAGTCTCTTGCAGACAGCATATAGTTGGATCGTGTTTTTTTGTTTTTAAATCCTTGTACCAATTGTTGCCTTTTGATTAGAGAGTTTAATCCATTTATATTTAAAGTAATTACCCATAAGGGATTTACTTCTGTCATTTGCTATTTGTTTTCTATATGCATTGCAGCCTTTTTCATCCCTCATTTCCTGCCTTACTGTCTTCTTTTGTGTTTTGTTGATTTTTTGTAGTGGAGCATTTAAATTCCTTTCCCATTTTCTTTTGTGTATATTCTGTAACTATTTTTCTTTGTGGTTACATTTAATAGCCTAAAATTATAACACTCTAATTTGAATTTATACCAGTTTAACTTCAATAACATATGAAACTCTGCTCTTTTATAGCTCTGTCTCCACCCCATTTGGTTGTTTGTCACAAAGTTACATCTTTATATTATACATGTGCATCCCAAAACACAAATAATTATTTTAAATGCCTTAGTCTTTTAAATTGTGTAGAAAACAAAACATGGAGTTACAAAACAAAGTTAAAATAATACTAGATTTTAGACTAAATTTTTAAAAATGTATTAGTCTCTTAAATCATGTAGAAGACAAAAAGTGGAGTTACAAACCATTGTCTCAATAATTCTAGCTTTTGCAATTGTCATGTATTTATCTTTATTAAGATCTTTATTTCTTCATATGGCTTTAAGTTACTCTCTAGTGTTTTTTCATTTCAGCCTGAAGGATTCCTGTTAGCATTTCTTGCAGAACAGATCTAATGGTAACAAACTCCTTCACCTTTTGTTTATCTGGGAATTAGTTTCCCCTTCAGTTTTGAAAGACAGTTTCATTGAATGTGGAATTCTTGGTTGACAGGTTTTTTTTTTCTTTTAACACTTGGAATATATTGGCCTACTGGCCTCCAAAGTTTCTGATGAAAAATCTAATGATCTGACCGAGGATCCCTTGTATTGATGACTGACTTCTCTCATGCTGCTTTCAAGATTCTCTCTGTGTCTCAAAAGTTTGAAATCAATCTTTATTGATAGTTCTATTTTGTTCATACATCATTTTCCTGACTTTCTCCATGTCTTCTAATTCTTTGAGCATCTTTAAGACAGTTGTTTGAAAGTCTTTGTCTAGTAGATCTGCCATCAGTATTTTCCAGGGACAGTTTCTGTTGATTTATTTTTTTCCTCTGAGTGGATATTTTTATTTCTTTGTATGCCTTATGATTTTTTTGTTAAAAACTGGACATTTGAATCTAATAATGGAAACCAGATTCTCCCCTTCCTCCAGGGTTTACTATTTGTGTGTGTGTGTGTATGTGTATGTGTGTGGTGTGTTTGTTGTATGTAGGCTGTCTCTGTGCCAAGTATCAGCCCGAGGTATAAACTTAAGGTCTTCTCAGGTCTTTTCCGAGTCTGTGTCTCTCTTTGGACATGCAAGATCACTTTTGTATTTTCACTGAATATGCATTTGCTTTTGAATGTCCTAGTCTTATCATCTGGCTCCCCAAAGAGGAAAAGGAAAACAATGAAAGGAAGAAAAGGAGGACACAGGCCCTTTAAATTTCCTGGAAGTCACTTCAGCTGGAGTGGGAGGGGATTGCAACCATGGGGGGAGGTGCGACAAGATGGCTGCGTACCTCTTTGATCAGAGCCGTAGTCGGCAATCAGAACACAGGTCCCTGATATTCGGAGGACAGGATCCTTTTTCTTCACCCTGCCTACTGCAAGCTGTGTGCAAACTGCTCCAGGAACAGGTACACCATTGCTTGCCATGGGGCTGCGGGTGGGGGATGAGTAGCTGCAACTGAGCTAAGAGCTGAAATTGCTGAAATTAACTGCAGTTAGTTTATCTGTCGAAGACTTTGCCTAGAAGTTACCAGCCTTTAATAGACTCCAGAGTTCCAAAATAGTTACATCAGACATATTCTGCCTGTGCTGTTCTTGCCTAGGTGGGAGACAGATTCCTGGTGCTTCCTGCTCCACCACGTTCCCAGAATCCTCTCCTGTCCTTTGTGTTTTTACTGTCATATATTGTGCTTGTGCAGGTTGTAAATGCCAGGTCACGTTGTTACTGTTTTTGTTTTAAGCAATTATCTTTTAAAGAAATTTAAGGATAAGAAAAATATTTTTATTTACTTACGTATTTATCGTATTTTTTGGTGCTCCCTATTCCTTTGTATAGATCTGAGTTTCCATCTGGTATAATTTTCTTTTGGGCTGAAAATTTCCTTTGGTCTACCTTCTACGATTGGTCTGCTCATAACACATTATTTTTATTATCTGAAAACGTTTTCATTCACCTTCAACAGCTTTATTGAGCTATAACCGACATACAATAAGCTGCATGTATTTAAAGTATACAGTGATAAGTTCTGTGATGTCTACACCCATGAAACAATACAACAATCAAGATAATAAACTGGTTTGTCATCCCAGAACACTCATGCCTCTTTTTAAATCCTTTCTTCCCATTCCTCGCTGTCCCTAGGCACCCAATAATCTGCTTTCTATCACTTAATTTGGATTTTCTACAATTTTGTATAAATATACAATTGTATACTTTTTTTAGCCTAGTTTCTTTCACTTAGTGTAATTATTTAGAGATTTGTTCATGTTCAGCATATACCAATAGTTCATTCATTTTTATTATTGAATAAGTATACTATTGTGTACATGTATCACAATTTGTTTATCCATTTATATCGTAATGGACATTTGGGTTGTTTTCATTTTGGACTTTTACAAATAAAGCTACTAAATTTGGTAC
>NW_012150696.1:229659-473044 GCF_000956105.1 Propithecus coquereli | reverse complement strand
CCAATAATCTGCTTTCTATCACTTAATTTGGATTTTCTACAATTTTGTATAAATATACAAGTGTATACTTTTTTTTAGCCTAGTTTCTTTCACTTAGTGTAATTATTTAGAGATTTGTCCATGTTCAGCATATACCAATAGTTCATTCATTTTTATTATTGAATAATATACTATTGTATGCATGTATCACAATTTGTTTATCCATTTATATCGTAATGGACATTTGGGTTGTTTTCATTTTGGACTTTTACAAATAAAGCTACTAAATTTGGTACAAATTTTGGACCAAATTTATTTCCTTTGAGAGAATTCCTAGCAATAAAATGGTTACATTTACCTTTTTACGAAACTACCAATTTTTTTTAATCCAAAATTGTACATTTTTCATTGTTTTCCTTGAGTGAGCTTTGGCAGTTTCTGTCTTGCAAGAAATTTGTCCATTTCATCTAAGTTGTCAAATTTTTGGCATGCAGGTATGTATAATGTTCTCTTACTATCCTTTTAATATCTGTGGAACCTATGATTGATGTCACCTGTTTCATTCCAGATATTAGTAACTTGTGTCTTCTCTTTTTATGTGATCAGTCAGCTTACAAACCAGTTTTGGGGTTTTGTTTTCTATTTCTTTGATTCCCTTTATCATTTCCTTTCTCATGCCTACTCTGGGTTTACCTTTTCTAGTTTAAGGTGCAAGCTGAAGTCATGAATTAGTGACCATTTTTTTCTAATATAGCTGTTTAGTGCTATAAATTTCCTTCTACTAAAGTACTAAAGTATTACTTTAGTGCCTCTCACAAATTCTGGTATACTGTGCTCATTTTTAAGTTCAAAATATTTTCTAATTTCCCTTTTGATTTCTTCTTTGACCCACAGGTGATTTAGACATATGTTATTTAGTTTCCAAACATTCGAGGGATTTTCCAGATATCTTTGTTATCGATTTCTAGTTTAATTCCACTGTGGTCAGCAAACATTCTTTGTATGACTTGAATTCTTTTACATTTATCGAGATTTGTTTTATGGCCCAGAAGATAGTTTAACTTTGTAAATGTCACATGTACACCTGAAAAGAATGTTTTTTTCTACTGTTGTTGGTTGCAATGCTCTATAATTTCAATTAGGTCAGATGTTCAAGTCTATAGTATCCTTACTGATTTTCTGTCTACCGGTTTTATCAATCATTGAGGAAGAGGTATTGAAATCTCTAACTATAATTGTGGTTTTTGTCTACTGCAATTCTATCCATTTTTGCTTTGTGAATTTCGAGGCTGTTATTATAATAGATGCAAAAATATAAGGATTGGTATGTACTCTTGATAAATTGGCCCTTTTATTATTATTATATTAAATGATATTCTTTGCTTTGAATCTACTTTGATGATATTAATATAGCCACTCCATCTTTCTTTTGATTAATGTTATATCAGGGTACATCTTTTTCCACCCTTTTACTTTTAATCTGTTCATGTTTTTGTATTTAAAGTTTTTTTGGCTTTTGGTAGGATGTATATAGAATTGGGTCTGATTATTTTTATCCAATTTGATAATCTCTGCCTTTTAATTGGCATGTTTATATCATTTTCACTTAGTGTGATTATTGATAGGATTGCGTTTACTAAACCACCTTGCTGTTGTTTTCTTTTTGTCTCATCTCTCCTTTGTTCCCTTTTTCCTCCTTTTTGCCATACTTTGGATTGAGTATTTTTTATGATTTCATTTTACCTCCCTTGTTGGCTTATTAGCTATAAATCTTGTGTGTGTGTATGTGTATTTTAGTGGTTGCTTTTGGGTTTATAGTATACATTTTTAACTTACCATAGTCTACTTCCAAGTGAAATTATATACTTCACATGTGGTATGGCTTCGTGCAATTATACTTCTGCCTCTCTTCCCAGCTTCTGTACTATTACTGTTACACATTTTGTTCTACAAATGTTATACACCCCACGACACATTATTATTTTTCCTTTAAACAGTACACATTATCTTTTAAATGAAAAGAGTCTTTTTTTATTTACTCACATTTTATCACTTCCAGTGTTCTTCCTTCTTTTTTTTTTTCTTTTTGTAGAACAGATTTCTATTTGGTATAATTTGGTTTCTGCCTAAAGGGCTTCCTTTAATATTTATTGTAGTCCAGGTCTGTTAGTAAGGAATCATTTTAGGTTTTGTACATTTCAAAAAGTCTTTATTTCTCCTTCATTTTTGAAATCATCTTTTGGGTGGGTATAGAATTCTGTGTTTATAGCTTTTTTTTTCTTTTGATATTTTAGAGAGGTTACTCTGCTTCCTTCTGTCTTGTATTATTTCCCAAGAAGTTTGCTGTCATTTTAATTTTTTTTCCTCTGTATGTGATATGCCTTTTTCTCTACTTGCTTTGAAGATTTTTTTGTTTGTTACCAGTTTTGAGCAATTTATGGTGTGCCTTAGTTAGTTTTCTACATGTTTTTGGTGCTTGGTATTTCTTAAATTTTTTGGTTCTATGGGTTTATAGTTTTTGTCAAATTTGGAAAATTATCACTGCAATTACACATCTATTTATGCTGTTAAAAGTCACCCAATAATTCACTGTTGTTGTTCGTTCCCCCTCCTCAATTGTTTTTCTCTATGTTTTATTTTGGATCTATTGCTATGTATTCAGTTTACGTATTCTTTACTTATTACTTACTATTCCATGATGTCTAATCTGCTGTTAATCTAATCCAGCGTCGAATCCATCTAAGATGTTATACATTTCGTCTCCAGATGTTTGGTTTGAGTCATAACTTGTATATGTACTTCACGTGTTCAGTCATTCTTCTGGCTTATTTTTGAACATATGGAATACAATTATGATGACTTCAATACCCTTGTCTAATAATTCTATCAGCTGTATCTTTTCTAGTTTTCTTGATTTTTCTCCCCATTATGAGTCACATTTTTCTGCTTCCTTGCATGCCTTGTAATTTTTGATTAGATGCCAGACATTGTGAATATTACCTTGTTGGGTGTTGGATATTTTGGTAATCCTGTAAAGATTCTTGAGTTTGTTCTGGAACACTGCTGAATTATTCGATAACAGTTTAGTCCTTTCAGTTTTTGCTCTTAATCTTTGTGGGGCAAGACCAGAAGAATGTTTAGTCTAGGGCTAATTTTTTCCCATTTCTGAGGAAAAATTCTTTGGAGTGGTCTACCTATTGCCAAAATAAAGGCATTACCCCTGGCCTCTTGTAAGCTTTGGAGAGTGTTATTTTAATATTTTCAGGTTGTTCTTTCCCAAGCCATGGGTAATTTCTTCACATGTATGTTTTGATCAGTACTCATCTGAAGACCTAAGGGAAACTATCAGCGGGTCTCTGGAGTTTTGTGTGTGACTCTCTTTTCTCCTTTATCTGCCTGCAAACTTTAGCTTCTGTGGCCCTGCCAGACTCCCAGCTGTACCTCCTTTACTAAGGAGACTGGTGAACTCTGTGAGGGTTCCCCTCGCTCCAGCACGGCCTGGACACTCCTCACATTCTGTACTCTGGGGCAATCACAGGGCTCACTTCGGGGACCTGTTCTTCATTAGCTGATGTCCAATGCCTTGAAAATTGTGGTTTCACATATTTTGTCTGGTTTTTTCAGTTGGTTCAAATAGGAGATTAAATCTGGTTACTGTTACTTCATCTTGACCATAAGCTGCAGATGATATTGGGAACTCTTGGAGAGCTTGTTATAATGACACATATCTTGGGCCATACTCCAGTCGTATTGATTTATAAGTTATAGCAGCGAGGCTAGGATAAGATCCTGCAATTGGGTGCCAAAAATATGCCACGTATTCAATATACAAAGTTAAGTTAGACATAACACTTGTCTACAGAAGTTTTTACAATTCACCAAGAAAGACTGGGGTACACCAGTTCTTATAGTCCAGTGTATTAAGTATAATGTCTGTGTGGAGGGGGTTTTGGAGAATCCTTATGAGGAAAGGCATCCAAATATAGCCCCATGATGGCCAAGGAAGGGTTAGCAAATGATTCCTGGAGGAAATGGAGTAAATTTGGAAAGATGGTCTGGAGTTAGTTGTTTTAGTGGGAATAGGGGAACAGGGAGGCTGACAGGAAGAACATTCCAGGTAGAGAGAATATGGTTGCAAGGGCTCAGAGGTACAAGGTTGCATAATACATTTGGGGAACTGAAAGTAGTTTGGAATGGTTGGATCAGAGTGGGGTAAGTGATGGTCTCCAGTGTCTCCATCTATATATAAGAGGAGACTCCTTTACCCCTAACATGACTTTCATATAGGAAAAGAAAATAAAACAGAATAACTCATTTTATTGAGATGAGTGGCCTAATGAAGCATTTGATAATAGATAAACCCAATTTTCCCTTGAGCCTGAAAGTATGTCTTATTGACTTATTCATTTCTCTGTTCATCAAAAGGCTCAGTAAGCACTTACTTTACATTCGGCCATATGCTGGGTGCTAAAGATCCAGAAATTTGTCAGATCTTATAATTTGATTGTATTTTTTAATTGTTGTGTCTTAAACACTGACTATTGAACATATTTCACTTACTAAAAGAAATTTCATTCTGAACAGCCTCAATTTCAGAAAAGCAATCAAGGACTGCTTTGAGAGAAGAGGATATTTTCAGCTTAGTGGAGGGCAGCACGTATTAAGGAACATTAATGAGACCACTAGGTAGCAAGAACTGTTCTGAGTGCTTTATGTAAATTGGCTCATTTGATCTTCATAGAAACCCTAGTACTATTACATATTACTTATTCTAATCAGAAGACACTCTTTTGACAGTAGTCTTTCTATGTATTTATTTTACCAGCTACCAGTCATTACATGCCCACAAAGAATAATAGGGAAAGTACCAGAGACCTTGGGAAGGAGAGGTGCGGTCATTGAGAAGAGAGAGGAGGGTGGTTGGAATGACAGTTTTGTACCACATGGAAGTTTTTCAAACTGATGAAGAAGTTTCCAAGAGAAGTGAGTCAAAAAGTCATATCCCCAAACTAGTGGATGTAGCAGTCAATTTAAGAGTTTCTTTAAGCTATGCCTACGAACACAAATAGCAACCTCTTCCTAAAGGTGGGCTTGAAACAGTGTCATTATTAGGCCGTCCCAGGTGTAGTTTAAAAGTAAATAGTACTAGAAACCGAAGAGTGAGCACACGCACATTTCACCCTCAGGAGGTCAGCAGACATCGGTAACACACTTTCCCTAAAGTAGCTCACACAGGCAGGGTGACAGTTTCTGTTCTGAACATTTGAAAGGAAAATGGCCACTTTTTACAGACTTCTTCATACACGCAATGGAAGGCCTAAGACACGTCAGTGTCAAGGACCCTGCTACCACAGTCCGTGAGTGGGAGACGAACGAGGCCTCTCCTGATGCGTCTCGGGTCGCAGGAATGGTGGTTTTAAAAACTTCAGTGCTCCATCTGCCTTGCACGTTTTAATTTTCTCCTGTAATCCTCACCAAGACCAATGTGCACAGGACCACAGTTGGACAATGAGTATTCCAGACGGCAAAGCTGACGTTTCAGTCTATTTCTTCATGTGATAGCCCAAGTATTTTTTCCTGGGGGCGGGGAAAGAAATAGATTCTTAAAATTCCAAGTTTGATTCACTGTGGAAGTGAAAACATATGCCTGTTAACTCTGCTCTTATCCCAGGCATGACCTGAGGCTCCGAGACTACGTTGGGTTGGGGGAGGGTTTGGAGAGGTGGCTGGCATCCTTGGTATGCCCACAAGGAAAACGTCAGCCGTGGTCTTATGTTACATACCTCCGGCTAACACGCTGGGCCTTTTCTTGAGGATGGCAAAGCTTTGAGTCTGTATTTAAAATGCGAAAAGAAAAAAGAAAAACAGGTACTGAAAGGTTGATGACTACGAAGGTTGCAAACTTCCCCTTTTGCTACAGAATGGGTAAGGCTGCAAGACTGCAGAGTAACTATGGGAACAGTGCTCCACAGGGAGGAGAAGGAGCCCAGAAGTCAATGAAGATCTCACAGGAGGTGTTTAGCATGTGTTGTGGATGGAGTTGCTATTCATTCATTTGACTGATTCATTCACTGTCGTACAAGTATTGGCTGAACATCTATGATGTATGTAAAGTAATAGGCGCTCTGGGAGATTAAAGGAGGCATCAAATACAGCGTCTTACCCTCACAGATTTGCAGTTGAGTTGGGAAGATTGGATGCACTCATAGGAAATATGGAATGATGAGATGGTTAGGAACCCTGAGCTTCTGCAAACTTGTGCATGGGAATAGTTTTCCCTCCTTCCACACCACTACAAGGACACCACGGAGAGCCACGAAAGTACTTATGGCCAGTGGAAGTCTCTGGAGGCTCAGCCCTCGATGTCTTCTTCCTTTCCTGTTCAGGGATTCTGAGCACAGGCACCAGCCCACGTCTCCTTCACACTGCCACAGCTCACATCAGCTCATATTTGCTCATAAATTTTCTTTTATCAACATCCTTTATTTTTTTCAACACTTTTCTGTCACTTTGGAAAAAATAAGTCCTTCCTCCCACATTCTTTTTCTTTCTTCTCCCAAATTCCACTTACATGCTCTAAATTAAACCTGACTATGGCCAGGAGTTAAGATTAAGGTTTATGGTAACCTGGATAAGTAATACGTTTTGAGTTGAAACTACAGATGATAAAGAATGAGTGCCATCTGTTTCTGAAGCGTTTGAAAATCTGCTTTAGTATTTCTACTGAAGAATTCATCTGTTTTCTCTAGTAGGAACTGTTTTTCTCTCTTGCACCAGCAGCCAAATTAAAAAAATAAATGCGTTCATTTTTCTTTTCTCTTTTTATTTGATTACTAGAATTAGAACCACTGTTTTTATAACAGATTTATTGAAATATAATTATACCATAAATTCACCCTGTTAAAGTGCATAATTCAGTGGTTTTTAGTACGTCCACAGAGTTGTGCGACTCACTTCTGAGTTTAGAATGTTACCATCACTCCAAAAAGAAACTTCATATCCATTAGCAGTTACTCCTATTCCCTCATCTCCCAGTCTCTGGAAACCACCAATCTACTTTCTGTCTTTATGAGTTTGCCTATTCTGGATATTCCATATTAATGGAATCATACAATATATTGCCTTTGTGTCTGACTTCTTTCACTTAGCACATATATATATATATATATATATTTTTTTTTTTTTTTTGAGACAGAGTCTTGCTCTGTTGCCCAGACTAGAGTGCAGTGGCATCATCATAGCTCACAGCAACCTCAAACTCCTTGGCTCCAATGATCCTCCTGCCTCAGCCTCTTGAGTAGCTGGGACTACAGATATGTGCCACCACACCCTGCCAATTTTTCTATTTTTAGTAGAGACGGGGTCTCGCTCTTGCTCAGGCTGGTCTCAAACTCCTGACCTCAAACGATCCTCCCACCTTGGCCTCCCAGAGTGCTAGGATTACAAGAGTGAGCTACCTACTGCACCACCTGGAAAAACATTGACAGGACTAATAATGATTTAAAAATGAATGCTTGAAATGTGCATGTCATTATGCTGCACGGTGGGCACTTCGGCCCCTTGGGTGAGATCGGTGACCCTTTCCTTCTGGCAGCCAAGAGACCATGCCTGCTTGGAGGTCCCAGAGTCACTCTGGCCATGCCTAGAGCCGACTCAAACTTACTAGTGGCCCTGGACCATTCTAATGGAAAGAGGGCTTAGGACAAGGTGGGATGAAGGCCTGTAGTCCTAGGAATGCCTGGGCCTCTTGAGACTTAGATTTCTGGGGTGGAGCATTTGTCAAGGGCGACCTCGGTAGCCACGTGAACCTGGCAGCTTTTAGATGTCAAGGAATGAGGACAAAGGGTGGAGGAGGAGTTGAGGCTGAGCCACAGGGGAAGATGTTTGTTTTGACTGATACCAGGTGATTAAAAATAGCTGAAGATGTAATTGTTTGCTTTTTAGTTTGTTCCAAAATGTCCCTGTCAAAATGGTTCAGTCAAAGCAGCAATGACAAAATGTGAGGGACCCCGAATCTCCGCATGAGCATCAGCCCCAAAACACTGCCAGTATCCGCGCGTGTGAGAACTGCCTGCCTGCCCTCGTATCGCTGCCAGACTTCTGTTGCCTGCAAAATTTGTGAAAACAGAAATCACATCTATCTAAACATCTTATATCAGCATCTCCTCATTTCCTGTTACATCCGACCAGTCCCTCTCCTTGCACACACATGTCCCACGTACCCTGGCGGAGCTCAGTAAATATTTATTACTGATGAAGACAATCACTAAAAATATGTTCCCATCCATGGGATGTATCTCTTGCCACTCAAGTGTCCTAAACCCATGAGAACTGCCTCATAGACATGTTCCCTTCACTTAAAAAAAAAAACACAACTTTCTATCCCATCTTTTCTGAGTTCTGAGAAGATTCG
Organism: Propithecus coquereli; assembly: GCF_000956105.1. Classification (NCBI taxonomy): domain Eukaryota; kingdom Metazoa; phylum Chordata; class Mammalia; order Primates; family Indriidae; genus Propithecus; species Propithecus coquereli. The sequence continues at coordinate 464,652 of NW_012150696.1, read as the reverse complement.
CGTTTAAATGGGATGCACTTACCCATCCACCCTGCTGCTGGACCCAGGGCGAGAAGTTCTCCTTCAGGTACTTGGCCCCAAAGCCCAGCACCCTGTTCATCGGGTGGTTGTCGATAGCTGTGAGCTTGGCCATGGCGTCTATCGCAAGGGCAGCCTTAAAGCCCCGAGCTTTGACCTCGGATTCTCCCCTGGTGTCCACACCCCTTAGGAACTGGTCTGTGACGGTCTTGAAAACGGAGTAGGGCAGCCCATCCGGGAAGCTGCTCACCAAAGCCTTGTCTTTCTTCAACTGCGCAGAAGAGCACAAGCAATCAGTAGAGCAGCCTGGCACAGCGAGGCCGGCAGAGACCACGCTTTAGCTCAAACGTGGGCCACCTGGACAGTCTGTGGACAAACCCTGGATGCTGCTCTCAATCAAGGCACAGCGTCCTGAAGAACCAGACTGGTATGTGCTGGTCTGTGTATTCATTTCATGGGGACAAATTGGGGGTAAAATGGAACAGTCCGTGCATTCAACGTGCAACCCGTGTTTCCTGAGCACTTACAGCGGGCGGGCCCTCACCCGAGGGGCTCGCAGTCTCGTGGCCACTGCAAGGAATTACTACGCGCTTTGCTAGAGGTCGCGCGACGGACAGGATCCGAAGCCTGGAAATCACTGTCGTGGCTCAAACCTCTGCTCCACCTCCTGCTAGCGCTGCAAACCTGGGGAAATTGCTTAACCTGTCAGGCTCAGTTCTGCCATCTCTAAACTAGGAAGGCGACAGTACCTATACTGTAGAGTAACTGAACCCTTAGCAGAGTGCTGGACATGGAGGAGGTGCTCTGGAAATGGTCATTTTTTCAGGACACTGCGGGAGTGTGGGGGTTAGGGAGGACTCCCTGACGCACATATGTTAACTTTTTAAAACAAATCTATTCCATTGATTCCTTTCCCATTACTCTACCCAGTTGATTGTACCTCTCGCCCTCCCTTGAACCTGGTATCTCTCTGTTTTACCTCCTTTGAACGACCATACTTTTTTTTTTTTAATTTCAGCATATTATGGGGGTACAGATGTCTAGGTTACGTCATACTTTGTTTTTTAAACCAGTGCTTCCTCTGCTTCTTTTGAAAAATCAGGGCTTATGTCAAAAAGCCGTATATCGTCCTCATTTAAAGCCACCCCTAAATGTCTGTTCATATGATGGCTGTCATGTGAAAACGGAAATTTCTCAGTGAACAGGGACGAATGTTTATTTGAAAATCCTCTAGCTCTGTCCTTGAGGAATGATAAGCTAAGCAGGTTTTCAGCAAATGCTGTTTCTGAGAGGGATGTCTGGGGGATGAGTCAGATGCTGTGCGAGGCTTTGGTGGAGCGGTGAGTGTCCTTTCCCTGAACCAAGCCCACCCCCAACTCCCGGGTCCCGTCTGGGTTATAAGTCTGGAGTGGGAATGGCCAGCTGCCCCCACACCAAGAACGGCCTCCTTTTCATCCGCGACCCAACCCATGAGCGCGGCTCAAACCTTAGTGGGCAGCCGCACGTCAGACTCTGCCAGGACAGTAAAAGAATCCAACTCCAGAAAGACAGGCTTTCCCCAGAGCTCGTCCCTTGCTTTCCCTCCCCTGTCCCTCCGGGTTGCACCTGGCTCTTGGCCTCTCAGAGAGGCACAGGACGAGCCTGCACTCGCGGCCCGGGGCCAGTGGCCCTGCAGACCTCCCCTGGCCCTGGCCTGCCTTGCCCCAGCCTTGCTGTCCCACTCTGCGCTGGGAGCTCCCCCGACACAGCGCCAGGGCACACCCGCCCCACGTCCCTCCCAGGGTCCTCTGCTGGGGAAATGTGTCCAGGCAAAATCACCAAGAGAGGGCATCGGGCGAAGTGAGGATTTTGAGAGTAGTAATTTGCGAAGGGAAAAGGAAAGCATTGTTCTTCAAGCCCAGGGTGGCCCACCCCCTGCCAGCCCCAGCCTCCCTGGCCTCCGACTGGCAGCCTCGTCACTCCTTAGGGAAGCTGGGCAGGAGGCTGCCGTGAGCGTCCTCGAGGACGTCTGAAGGACCCCTCCGAGTTGGGGGCTGCACTGCTGCCTGGTCATTGGCACCTACTCGCAGTCCCTCCAGTGCCAGGAAGATCATCCCTTCACAAAGCAGCCCTTGACCCTGATGCGCAGCCTGAGTGCCGGAAAGTTCATTTTTACGATAAGGGGATATCATTCACCCCATCGCTTCTATATCCATGATGCTCGCTCTGGAGAAATGCAGGGCTGTCCTGAAACCATGCATCCTGTTGTGTTTCCTGCTTCCTCTGTCCGCTCTCCACCCTTACTTGTGGCCCCAGAGCTCACACATCCCCTTCTCTTTTCTGCAGCCGAATGTCCCTGGTTTTCTCACTGTTTCTCATTCTGCACCACGTCCCAGGCCCTTCACCCTCCTGGTTACCATCCTGTGGGCACAGTTCTCACGCAGCTATTAGGAGAGGGGCCGGAGCTTGCTATGTTGGGGTAGGGTGGCAGGCCAGTCAGTGCTGTCTTCCCCTCCTGCAGAAGCCCCCCCAGGGCCTGACTCTGTCGCCAAGGGTCCTGGCAAAACAAGGACATACGACCACAGGGTAGACCCAGATTGACACACCCGAGAGATTACTCAGTAGTCTCTGGACACAGAAGAGAAGCCCTTCTGACTACATCGGGGGTTGCTAACCAGCTCTTTACCTGGGAGCAACTCTCCCGTGTTCCTGCTTGGAAGGGTGGGTCTCAACTTCTAAATGGCAGGAAAACCACAAGTTCTCCAAGTAACGCTACCCTGGCTCCCTGCCCAATTGCTGAGGGAGACCTTGAGCAGACAGCAGCCCAGCAACCAAACGGGGAGAGGGTTTCGGAAAGGACTCCAGCCTTTGAGTGACGGTGGGGCACAGACATCCAGGCTGCAGGGCACACACGAGAGTCTAAACTTCACTGAGGATCTGTTACATGGGGAACGAGGTTAATATTTCCATCCAGCAAATGTTAATTTACTGATGTTTTTTTCTTGCAATAACAAGTTCCTTTTTTAGTTTCCAAAAATTCCAAGGAGGCTCCAGGAGGTTTACTTATGTTTTCCAAAGTGATTCATTTTTGAGATGCTGCCAGCATGAAGAATTTTGACTCCAAGGGAAATAAAATTTAGAGCTATGGAGAAACCAGAACTTTGAAAAGGAATAAGTCTGCAACCTGGAGTGCCATTCCTTTCTCGTGTATCAGTGCAGGGCACAGAGAGAAATCACATTAGTTCAAGGAGCCCCATACCTCTCTCTCCAGCTGATCCCCTGAATATTTCAGCAGCTCAACAATTTTGGCTATTATTTGGTCTTCTTCATCTGTCAGGGGAAAATTCCAGTTATTTCTTTTAAAAGAGGCAAAAAATAATCTTAAATTTTTCCAGTGGCAATGAATGTTTGTGGCTTGGTAAGGGATCGAGGAAGAAGCATACTGTCTACTTCTCAGCAAATAAATCTCCCCTCGCCTCTTCTGCTCAGACACACACCATTCCAGACGTTTCTCCTGCAGTCCGCCCCCCTTTCTTTTTTCCCTCCTCTTCCTTTGCTCAGCCCTTCAGTTCTCCCAGTTCTCTCCGTCACACTCATCACCGTGTCTACCATGAGATGTCATTGAAGACATCAGTTCCACGACACATGGTCCTGCCTATGATGACGTTTAGGAGCAATTTCCCTTTGGTTTTGGGAATTCTCCTCAGCAGATGGCACTTTTTCCTTATGGACACCGTAAATCCCATATTTGATTATCTTTCCCCCTTTGTGTTCACTGCTAGAAAGAAAGTATAGAGCCAAATCTGCGGCCCTCATCTAGAAGGGAGTATGATCCCCTTGGCCTACAGTTTGGGAACTAACCTCATTCCTAAACCCATCTTATTTTCCAGTGTTTGTATTCTTTTTACATTATCTTTCAAATTTGATTTATTTTATCTGACTAAAACGTATCCTTTGTATGCTGTTTCTCCGCACAACAAGGTGCGGTATAAACAGATAAAATTAATGAAGTCCCCACCCTCGAGGCCAAGATGGCGGGGGGCTGGGAGGACGGCTGCAGTTGGGGTGTGGTGAGTATGTGGGAATGGGGAGGTGGAGGGTGACTGTTCTCGTCCCAGCACTTGCTAACAACTAAGCACGAGGAGAACGGCCACTGCTGCAGGACAGAAGCCAAACGGAGAGAAGGCAGGTACTGAGAGAACAGCACAATCTCTGCGGCCATGCAGTCCTCATGTTTGTCCCCAGTAAGGGGGAAAGAGAGGCCAGGAGATGGAAGAAGCAAGTCCCAAGAAGGCCTAGGGGTGAGTGGGAAGACTGAGACTCAGGTGGCTGGAGAGAAGGAAGCACAGGTGTCTGCACGGCCCGAGTGGAGTTGTCATCTGCTGCTGCCTGTCTTGGGGAAGTTGCGGACCAGCTGCCTGAGTTTCTCCCACGCACAGAAGACGAGGGCTTGAGCTTTCGCTTGGCTTAGGGATTGAATTCCACCTCCCTGACACCCTTGGCATAGCATTGTGGTGTTGATGCTTTCTTTTCAGCAGATTCAGGGGGCTCCTCCTCTCCCTGGCTCCTTCCTCGGAGCCTTGGTGGCAATTTGTGGTCCCCAGAGTGTGGACACCGTTCTGCTTCAGGGGTCAGGAGACACTGGTACCTTTGTAGGGAGAACTTGCACTTTGTCCCTCAGGGTGCTGCAAACCCAGGAGCCACCTCCAATGGCAGTGGCCATTCTTCTCGTGGTTAGTTGTTAGCAAGTGCTGGGACGAGAACAGTCATCCTCCACCTCCCCATTCCCACATACACATCACACCCCAACTGCATCCTCCACCTGGCTTTGGGGAGAGAGAGAGTGGGAGCGAGGCCTGTCGCTGTTGAGGGAAGGTGGGACCAAGCTTCTCTCCCTGTGGCACTTGGTGCTAGTCCCCTTCACCCTCCCCTCAGAGCCCAGAGTTCCCATCAGCCTGGTGGGATCTGCAGTCCCAGCTATTGCTCTGGTTTGGGTGACAACTGGCCCAGCCTGGTCACTCCTTCTCAGTTCTGCTCCTTGTTCCGCACCAGCCCTGCTGTCTGACAACCCCTGCGTTTCCACAGGAGCCCACAGCAATGCTATAAACTTCTGGCTTGATGCTCCAACTATACCCAACACAAACTGGTCCAGGGTCACTGGCAACATGATCAAATCTAACACTGCATTTCCCCCTGTGGACAAGGCCGAATGCACGTTTTGTGTGTCCTCCTCTCCCTTAGTGGGAGACTTTTCTTCTGATTTAGGGAGCTGGGCATGCTGGTTCGACCTGCCCGTGCAGTCCCCCAGCCTGGGGCCGGGGTCTCCAGCTAGAGCTCAGTGACCCGGCATGTGGCCGTCATGCCCTCGAGTCTGGTCAGCAGAGACTCTCAAATTGCAGAGCCTTGGGCTGAATAAATACATAAACGCCCCTATACCTCTGACTGGCAAACGCTCCACCCCACGCGAACACTCGGAAAGAAAGTTTACCTTTCTTAGAACTTGAAGCTGTAGGCTGGGCGCCTTCACCCTGAAAGCAGAGACCCTGGAACTCGAAATTTTCACTGGACTTGATGCCACCTCCCTGGGCTTCTAGTGGTGGCCAGGAATAAACAATTTCTGCAACTCGGTTGGCAATGGAAACAACTTTGGGGTCCGCCGCTGAAACAAGACAAAACGGTGCTGAGAGGCCCTTCCCAGAAGAGCTTGGCCTGGCTCATTGGTATGCGCAGTTGCCCACGATGAAAAGACCAGCCCGGAATGAGAGGAAATTGCCCAGGAGTGTGGGGGGGGAGGGTCATTCTTCGGAAAGGACTGGCAGTTGCCTGGCAGAGGCTGGGATGTGGGAGGAGTACGGACGGGTGATTGTCACCTTGAAACAATTACCCTTCTGCACCCTCTTTTTGAAGTCTTGCAAAATTATGGTCTTCTTTCTCCTTTGCAAGGGAAGAAAGACGAAAGGGAGCGCTTAGTTCTTTCCTTGAGGGAATGCTCATTATGCTTTTATTTTTATTCTTTTTTCTGGACATGCCTTACACCTCAGAGAGCTGACCCCTATGTGCACAGGACATTCAATATTTTGGCATCGTTTGGGAGTTGGTCACTGAGGGAAAGAAATACCCCTACTCACAGGCCATGTTCATCATCCAAGCCCATTATCACGTAAACATTGAACTCTCCTTGCTGGTATAGTTCTGTGACTTCTCTCTCCTCTAGTCCTGGAAAGCAGTAATGAATGCTGAGAGATAAACAAGGGTGCACAGTGTGCAACCCAGGGCCTACGAGAACTCACCATCAAGACAAGAATTACGTCATGTATCTGCTTGCAGAATTACAGAATAGAGCATCGGGGGACAGAAAAGTTTAACTGGCATGGGTCCACTGAACACTATAGCCTGTGACAGACAAGTCAGCACTGGCCCCAGGTCGGGGACAGGGTGAGGGGGGGTGGGTAGGTGGTATGGCTGAGTTGTTGGGTAGGGAAATTTTCATTGTTGATTTGTCATTACGGTCTCAACTTTTAAGAGCTGCACAAGCTCCGTTTTTGATGCCAAATGGAGCGGCTGAGTTGTACCATGTAACGTTTGAAGAATAACACTAGTTAATTCATGAGACTTGAAGAAAGTAATGGAATAGGGTTTTGGGCAGAAGGTTGGGGTGTCAAAATTCATGGGGAGCTCCCGGGCTTGGTAAGTCATGAGGGATAAGAGAGGCAAGGGCTGGGTCCTGGGAGGTGGTGTCCCATGAGAAACGGGTTGTGACATCACATCCTCTCTCCCTGGGTTCCTCCATAGCATGAGAGCTTCGGTGCTCTGTCCATAGGGCCGTCCTCAGAGGGACATCTGCTTGTAAAGCCATTTTTCTCATGCTTCGTTCATAGGGTCCAAAAATAAAGAATGAGTTAGAGAGAGAAGTCAAGGAAAAGAGGATCAATGATTTGCCTTCTCATTTTAATAACCAAACTGAACATACTTTCTACTTTTTAATCACCTTACTGCAGCCCAACCAGCCCCCTCCTGAATGCTGGCCTCCCGCGGCCCCTGGCAAGGAAATGGCAAGAGTCTTGCTCCCAAAGTCAGGGGAACCTTCCATTGCATGTCCCAGGAGACGGGACAGGAGAGCCTACCTCTGCTACCTCTACAACCTTCGGTAGCCTGTCCTGGGTGATCAGTGCATGGTTCTACCATCGACAGTCACCCTCTGCCCATCTTGCATGCTAAGAAGGCTGATGAAGGCCCCCATCACTTCCTCTCCCCCCACCCTATGGCAGGGCAACCACAAGGCCACCCGCAGGCACGGAAGTGCCCACTCTGGCTAACCTGTGCACAGGGCAGTGATTTCTATGACTCGGTGGCCACAGAGCGAGGGGTGCAGATGAAATACGTGCAGGAAAAACGACACACGAGCACATCTGGACTAAGATGAACTAGCTGTAGTTAAGATTCCCACCTTGAATGCCTTGATTTTAAAAAGGAAGAGAATCTCTTCTTGTCAGACTTGGTCCCATCTGATAGGCAAGGGAAAATTGGATGGGCGTGGGAGAGGGCTGCTTGTCCTTTGGAGTCTAGTTCAGGGGTCACTGAGAGAGCAGAGGGGCAGGGCAGGAGGGTGCCGGGCAGCCTGGGGCCCGAGGCATTTGTTTTAAAGAGAAGGGGCAGGGAGATTAGGAGTGACTTCCATGTGGTAGAGACAACTATTCCCACTCTACCCGTTTTCTTTTTCTTTCGTAGTAACAGCCACTTACAATGTGAGTGGCAGCAAAGACCCAGCTGAACCAACCACATTTCCCAGCCTCCCCTGTAGAAGGGGGTGGCCAATGAGACATCTGAAGTTGGGAGCAGTTTCAAGAGAGCTCTCTAGAAGGGAGCTGAGTTATCTAGAAAGAAGGTGCCTTTGCAAGGTGCCCCTGCTTCCTTTCTCTTCCTGCTTGATAGGTAGACGCGATGGCTGGAGTCCCAGAGCTACCTTAGGATATAAGGTGACTTTGAGTTTAGAAGCCACGAGCTGAGGGATGGCAGAACTCCCAGGAATCCCTACTGACCTCGTGGAACGGCCAAATGAGGCCTGAGCTGCCAAATTTTCATCTTCTTTTTAGGGAGAGGAAAGTAAACTTCTGTATTATTTAAGCCATAGTTACTTGGATTTTCCTCTATATATCGCTGAGCCTAATCTTAACCGTACATTCCATGTGTAGGAAATCATAGCTATGGAGGAAAAAAGACTCACAATGGGACAGTCCAGATTGGTAGTCTTTAAAACTGGTGCTAATGTCCGTTTTTCTGCATTCTAAGGCCTCTTCCTAATACACTGTCGTCTTGGGACATAACCTCCCAGTTCCCACGTACACCTGGTATCTGAGTTCCAGAAATGGCAGCCCAAGGCTAAATTGTGATCTTTGGTTAAAAGAACCCAGGTGAAAAAGCAACTGCTCAGCTCTGACTTGTATGTGTCAGAAGAGAAATAGGACTGAGGCTCTCTCGGGTCACGCCCAACGTAAAGCCAATACAAATAACGTAAGAACCACATAATTAACTAAACAAACAGGAAAGCGAGGAGAAAGGTGAGAAGGGAAGATGAGCTGTACAGGTGTGTTCAAAGCAAAACCTCCTTAGGAGGTAGTGCTTTCTACTGTTTTAGGGAGAATATAGATCTTGTTATGTGCTGTTTTCCAGCCACAGATACTATTCAGTTATTTAGCACGTAAGCCTGTCGTCTACGTGTTTTTTTAAATTCAATCTTTTATTCTAAATCTTACATAAAAGATTTCTTTCCCCACTGGAAAGAAAAAAGAAAAAAGCTTCTCTCAAAATTTTAGGAAATAAAAAAAAAGGTCAAATGACACTTTAGTAAATATCAAAATACAGAACGTCATTTATCTTAGGAAAAGCCCCCAAATTGAAAGTCTGTAAAAGTTTTCTCTGACTCCAGGCAAAGTCCACGGTGCAGGCGAAGCAGAAGAGCCTAGTTAGGTGCCTCCCAACTGCTCTTTGCTCCAGAGCCAGATAATGCTGAAGGAGCCGAGCTGGGCAAGGGTGGCGGGTGGAGCGGTTGCAGGGAGGGACAGAGGAGAGGACAGCAGGGAGCCGCCCCCCTTTGCTCTAGAGTCACTACTGCCAGGCTTAGCCGGGCAGGGCCGAGAGCAGGTGCCTGTTGTCAAAGCCCTAGATGATGACTTCAGTTTGGTCCAGGCCCTGCTACTTACCCGTTGTGTGTCCTTTGTCAAGCCTCTTCCTTGGGACTCTCGTTTCCTCGTCTTATCTGTGCCATGAACTTCCCCCAGGTAACTCTGACCCCAACGCCTGCTGTTCTAAACTTCTATAACTCTAGTGGGAATCGGAAAGTTCCTTGACCATCGTGAATGATCGAAAGCTGTCCATGAAGGGGGCTGATAGTCCAAGTCAGCTGGGACAGTCACATTTTAAAATCAAGGCATTGCTGCCACCTGTTGACTAATTGTTAACAAGTTACCAGGTGGCCAATCAAAGCCAGCAGGAGGGGGGCTTTCTTTGAAAATACGGGCACTGGGCAGTGGGCCTTGTTGCAGAAGAAGATGCGTCTGCCAAGGTGTGTGGACAAAGGGCAGCTGTCTGTGACAAGGCTTTTCATCAAAATGTTTCATTCAGTACAATTAATTTTGTCCTACCGAGGGAAGATTTTGTTAAAATGCTTCTCAGAGGGTTTTCTTTTTTTTTTGGAACGGTTTATACTTTGAAGAATATTTTTATATATAGCTCTCTGATCTTTCCATCAACCCCTAGAGGTAGGGGGGATGGGATACCCTGGTGTGCGGATGGAAAAGCAAAGGCCCTGAGAGTCGTGTCTCAGGAAGTGCCGCAGCCTGAGCCCCTGTGTGGGGCTCTTTCCTTCCTGTTGGTCTCTGGCACAGAGAATTAGAAGTTTGGGCAGCAAGCTTAGTTACAGACAGTGGAGCCAGAAAACCAGTCTTATCACCCCGCCCTGCCATCATCTTCCTCTCAGTCTTGAGAAAAGCCGGGCAATTATTACCGAATCCTAATACGTTGGACACTGAGGCACCATGAGTGCCCTGTCTAAGGCCACTTACCAGGCAGGAAAAGATGAACCACCGCGCACGCAAAGGAGGGAAAGACTCGGGTGCGGGAGAGAAAGAATTTTCAGATGCCTACCTTCGTGATCTAAGCACTGGTCCACACTAGAAAGGGACCTGGAGCACTGCTGGCTGGGAAGACCACCCTGCTTCACTGTTCTGGGTCCCTGAAGCTGGATCCCTGCAGGCGACCCCTGCGATTCTTCTTCCTTCTCCACTAGTCCCCAGAGCGCTTTCCAAGAAGACTTTTTCTTGGCGAGGTTTATTGGTTTCTTGCTGGATTCGGAATTTCTGCAAGGCCATGACACCTGTGTCCATGACTCGTTTGCTGACCAACTCCCCAGACTCTTCTGGGACAGACTCCTAGTTCTCGGCAGCTTTGGCGAGAAGACAGGAGGGGTGCTCTTGAAAACATGGTGTCTGACGTAGTAGGCCAGGATTTTGAATTCCATGCTGTTTGGGTCATCGTCGTCCAGGGGGATTTCTTCCAGGTCACAGGCGCTGGTGCTGCACATGCTGGGCCTGTAATAGCAAATCCACATCATGTCCTTCCACGTGGGGGCCATTCATTCCTTGTAGGTTGGGAGGGACGGGAGCGATGGGGGTGGACTCTCAGTGAACATTGCTGGAGCAGCTATTCTGCTTGTGCTGGGCAGCCAGGGGGTAACCAGCGAAGGGAAAGCCACATCTTACTGGGGTGGGAAGACAGACCTGGGCACAGAGAACTCCACACCACGAGAGTGAGCTAAATCAGCTCTCGAACGGAGTTGCAGACTGCCAGGCAAGAGGAGAGTCGGGAGGGGTAGGTCGGCTTCACACAGAGCGCAATGAAGGCTTCGGAAAGCTAGATTCAGAAGGGGTAGGTCGGCTTTGCACAGAGCGCAATGAACTTCTGGAAAGCTAGATTCAGGAGGGGTAGGTCAGCTTTGCACAGAGCGCAATGAACTTCTGGAAAGCTAGATTCAGGAGGGGTAGGTCTGCTTTGCATAGAGCGCAATGAAGGCTTCTGGAAAGCTAGATTCAGGAGGGGTAGGTCAGCTTTGCACAGAGTGCAATGAACTTCTGGAAAGCTAGATTCAGGAGGGGTAGGTCAGCTTTGCATAGAGCGCAATGAACTTCTGGAAAGCTCGATTCAGGAGGGGTAGGTCGGCTTCACACAGAGCGCAATGAAGGCTTCGGAAAGCTAGATTCAGGAGGGGTAGGTCGGCTTTGCACAGAGCGCAATGAAGGCTTCTGGAAAGCAGGAGGGGTAGGTCGGCTTTGCACAGAGCGCAATGAAGGCTTCTGGAAAGCTAGATTCAGGAGGGGTAGGTCGGCTTTGCACAGAGCGCAATGAACTTCTGGAAAGCTAGAAAGGGTTTAGACAGGTGGGTGGACATTGGGGCTAAGCACAGGTTGGGCACAGGAGAGACCATGGGTGAATTCGGGGTGTGTTTGAAGAGTGCTGAGAGAGCAGGTACAGCATAGGCCTGTGACTGGCAGGTGGCCAGGGCTTGGGAATAGCGGAGGGAATATAAGTGAAATAGCTGTCAGGGATGGTTTATGGGGGGCTTTGATCGTCAGGCTGAAAGCTTTGCGTTTTCTCATGTGGATCGGAACATTTCAAAAGGAGCTCTAGCCTGTGCAGGGGGGTTAAAGGTCTTGCTGGGGAGGTGGCAAAAAGGGAGAAGCCAACTCAGGGGAGAAATGTCTGGGCGCCCGACCCTTCGCTCCCTCTCTCCCTTCTCCCTCCACCCTCTGCGTTAGCTTATCCAGGTCTGCTTCTATTTCTTGCTGTATCTGGCATTCCATGTAAGATTTCATCTGAAAAAGGCATCCTGTTTTTATTTTCTTACAAATTTGAGATGCACTGATGGGGACAACAGAGAGCTGTTCCAAGTTTTGAGTGGAGCGTGATGTGGCCACAGGTGTGTTTTAGGAAGATCAAGTGCATGCACTGAAATGACAGGATGCAAGCGTTTCATCTTAGTTTCCACACGAATAACCTGATAGATACAATGAACTGATTTTGTTCAATTCCCTTTGCTTAGGCTTTCAGGAAATAACTCCTATTCTGGTTTCCTGCTAGGAAAGCGGTTCTTTTTCTTAACAATCGACTTTGCTTTCTTCTGCGGCGTGTTAAGGACTACATTTTCCTTTTTGTCTCAGAAGCCAGAAAGCTCAGATCTACCACCTCCCGCCAGATTAAAATGTCGCAGGCAGTGGGTGTTTTGGAAGTCAGCTTGGGCTTCCCAGTCTAACAGAGTTGAGCTCAAGTCATGGCCATGCCAACACGAGTGTGGGGACCTGAGGCGTGTTACTCCACCTCTCTGAACCTGAGCTTCCTGTGGGCAAGTTGTAAATAATAATAGTCACCTTGCAGGCATGTCAGGAGGGCTGTAGCTATGCATGAGAAGTCCTGGCACAGAACCTTGCTCAAAAGTGGTAGCTATTTTTTTTTTTTTCCCTAGTTTAACTGTCATCCCAGGCCCCCTGGCTCTGTACTTGATGTGGCTCTTAATCATGTTCCCTTCCCTACTGGTCCTGCTTTTAGCCCATGTTTTGGCATGTAAACTGGCGTGACCATAAATAAGCTGTAGTGATCATAATGGCATCGATTGGCATGTCCCTCCTTTTCTTTCCGCTGTACCCCGTCATATGAGGACCAACGTAGAAAGAAACGGGACAGTACCTGCAGGCAGGGTTTGAGGGTGTGTGACGTGGTACAGAAAATTGGACTGGGTATCTGAGGGGTGGATGGCCAGGGCTGGCTCAGCGTTTTGGTCCTTGGTTGCCACATTATTAGACTGGGACTATTCTCTTACTTTTCCCCCTGGTCCTGTGATTGGAAGGAGGGGTAGGGGTTGAAATATCTCCCCTGTGGGCCTGCTGGACACTTCCTGTTTTTATCATTATTTCCCTCCTTTGTTTGGAAGAGGCTCCCGCCAGCTGATGTAGGCAGTGTTCACCCGAGGAACTGCTCCTGGGCCGGGCCCTGAGAAAGCAGCGGCCCCTGGCCAGAGAAGTCCTGGTGGAAGGGAGCCCGGGAGGCCCGTAAGAGGCTGTGCCACCGCATCAGGTGAAGATGGGGGGGACAGAAATGGATTTCCCGGTGTGGCAAAGGGCAGAATTGCAAAACACAACATACCTCCGCACACACAGACATGTTACACAACTCCCAAGCCTCGCAAGCCTGCCTCCAACAACGGAGTGTAAGCAAATGCTTAGGGGTGTGGCACGAAGTGGGCTCTTGGTCACCGTCTTTCCTCCTTTGCTGCTTCTTCACAGCCCTGTCCTACTCTGGCGCTTGGACAATCCTTCTTCCCTCCACTGCTCCCGATCTCATGCTCACATTACGGGAACCGTTTGCTGTCGGGAGTCCCTTCAACGTCTCCTCCAGGGACGGGCTCCTCCCGCCTCCCCCGTCACCAGCCCCACCCTGCGGCCATCCCGCCCTCCCCTCTCGCTCCGCCCGCTGCACGGTCCTGTCCAGTCTGCCTCTGACACACAGCTTGGGTCCCCACCTGCCCCAACCCCACTTCCTTGTTCCAAGGCACCTGTCATTTCCTACGTGGGCCTCCTGCCACCCCTGCCCTTCTTCCAATCCAGGCCCCGCCCAGCTGCCAAAGGATCTCATCAAAATGTTTGGCATTGGGGCTGGATCAGAGCAACAGTACCTGAACCCAGTGACCCATCTCAGCATCACTCAAGGTGAGACAACTAGCATGTGTCTCCTGATTTTTAAAAAACTGGATCAAAATCTGATCAGGCCTCTGGATCTAACTACCAGTTTGCAGACAATACAGGGTCTAGAGGAATAGGCCAGTGACCACAAGGAGGCAGCCATCAAAATTCAGCGTGTGGTAACCGACAAGACAAACGAGCCAGCTTCTTCAACAAATACGTGGCACCTAAAAAAGGACACGAGGAGGAACTTCCATGTAGCGTGAAGGCTTTAACATTGTATTTGAGCGTGTGGTCGTTGGAGAGAGGAAGGGCTTCATCGGGAAGCCAGTTTGCTAAATGCTGATTCGGGAGAAACATCGGAAAGGTGCGAACCACTGAGGTCAGGTTGGGGCGTGCAGGCCTTCCATTTTGTAAAAGAAGAGCTTTTTGTTGTCTCATGGGCTAGAAAGGCTGCTCGTTGCCCCAGCCACAGGCAAAGCCAAGGATGAGAGAGGCAGAGAGAGCAGCAGCGTCAGGCGATGGCCCCGGACGGGGTCACCCTATGGAGGGGAGAAGGGGGCCGCTGCCGCCAGCACCTGCAAAGCGCAAATGAGAGCACACAGAGACCGACCTGCCTTGGCTAAGACACTTTAAATGTATTTACCAGGTGTTGAGTTTTGCTTCCTTCTAATCCTCATGAAAAATTAAGGGAGAGAGAATATTATGTTTATGGCTAAGTCTTACTTTAAAGCAGTAGTATTGCATCTTAGATCCCTTCTGCTCTCGGCTATTCTGATTGACGTTTTACTTTATCCAAGAAGCCCAACTTTTGGGTTTACAGAAACACAAACTGTTAGTTTTGTGCTTATGTTTATAGAAGCCTTGGGTGGGGCCCCTGAGTGCTGGTTCAGAACCTGGAGGGGAGATTTCAGTTCCTGAAGAACACCCGCAAGGATTATTTAAATTCTTTTTTTTGAGGTTGCCCACTGTCTCCACTTCTATTCAACATAGAGCTGGAAGTCCTTGCCAGAGCAATCAGACAAGAAAGGGGAATTAAGGGTGCCCAAATGGGGGCAGAAGAGGTCAAACTCTCACTCATTGCTGATGATATGCTATTGTATCTAGAAAATCCCAAGGATTCAACCAAGAGACTCCTAGAATTGATAAATGAATTCAGTAAAGTCTCAGGATACAAAAATGCACACATACCAGTGGCATTCCTATACGCCAATAGCAGTCAAGCCGAAAATCAAATCAAAGACGCAACACCTTTCAGAATAGCATCAAAGAAAATTAAATATTTAGGAATACATTTAACCAAGGAGGTGAGAGATATTTATAGGGAGAACTACAAAACACTGAGAAAAGAAATTGTAGACGATGTGCACAGATGGAAATCCCTACCATGCTCATGGATTGGTAGAATCAATATTGTTAAAATGTCCATTCTACCTAAAGTGAGGTACAGCATTAATTCAATCCCTATCAAAATTCCACCATCATTCCTTACAGATTTATACAAAATAATCTATGCTTCGTCTGGAACCAGAGAAGACCTCGTATGGCTTATTCTAATTCAAGGGTTCAGAGGACACAGCGTGGCTATTGCCAGCCTATATTTATATATTTTCTCCTTATCAGTAACAAACCTACACTCTCAAAGGCAAGGTGATACAGCTTCTTTTGTTGGCGCCATTGTGGGTGGGCTCCCCAGCGTGTCCTGTGGGAGCACAGGCTGCGTGGCCAGTGTCCTGAGTGCCACCACCACCTGGTGCCTGAGTTATGCTGGAGTCACAACTTACACGTGGTTCGCTTTGCCTCCTCCTGTCCTGGTGGAGAGTCCCTTGGTGACTGTCCCAGCAAAAGAGCTGACTTCCACGTGCTCTGGACATACAGCTGAGGCCTGAGTATGACTTATGGCTGTTGACCCTCTCGCCTGAGGGAGGGTTCTACACCACATCCTCAGCTTGATTCTGTCCCGCCTTCAGCACCCTGCGCCTCCTTCCCTCTTCTCCTCCCTCCCCTCACTCCAGACCTCTCAGGGTCTTCGTTTCTTCTTCACTCCTGTCTGTCCTCTCCATATGCAGCATGTTCTTTAATACTAAGGGTGAGATGAGGACGGAGGGGAAACAGTCTTAACTTCCCACAGTAGGAGTGAAACTCTGAGACAGAGCCTTCGGTCACATTCATCAGACAGAAGGACTGAGGCTCTGACTGTGGCAGGAGCAGGGAGGGAACCCAGGGAGGAGGGAGCTTTCTGGAAGGGAGGGAGAGGACTGTCCCATTTACCTGCACCTTGTATTAAGGAGGTCTCTGGGGGCTAGACCTCCTGCTCCTGCACTGGTTCAAACCCAGGGATTCCCTCGCTCACTTGGCCCAATCCCTGCTCTGGTTCGGGGGAGCAGCAGCCCCATGGTCTCTAGCTCGGGCAGTGGCAGCCCTGGCCACTGATGGGCTGACATGTCACCATGTACCTTGCCAGATACACAATGAGAGAGGATTCCATAATGTTAAAAATGACTCCACCAGCTATGTACTCTTAACTAAACTATCCACACCACACCAGAGAAATGAAAGAGAAACCTTTCTCCTTCCTTGAAACCCCAATAGACTAGATTCTCAATGTCATTTTGCATCCTGAGAGTTACATGATAAGAACTGTTTAATAAACCCATGAACTAGCTCCCTGAGTTAGATCTCCTCATTTGGCAGAGCAGGACTACAGACCTGCCTGTGTCCTCCTGAGAAGGCGGGGAAGGGAGCCTGCTGCCTCCTGGTGTTACCTGGTCTGGAAGCTGCCAGTGGTTTCTCCTGCTCCGGGTCAGGTGGCAGTGAGGGTATTGCTACACCTGAGTCTCTCTCCACGAAACTTAAGAGGAAACTTTCAACAGGTCTTCTGGTTTCTCATTTAGAAAGGCTCCTGTGTTCAGAGCTCCAGGCTGTAGCCTCTTCAGGTTAGGACAAGAGCTGAAGAGACTTAGGGAAGGAGAGCCACTTCCTTATTAAGCCCTGCCCTCGGCTTTTAACTGAAGGAGGGGCTGACCTTTGCCCATGTCATTAGACTCTAAAAGGAGTTCTGCTTCCATTACCAAACACTCTCCCTGCCCTTTGGGACAGCTGGTTCAGTGTTTTCCTAATATTTCTTTTCTCTATGTCCATTGGATCAGTTTAACAAATGTTTACTGACCACCTAATATGTTACAGGTCCCGTGCACATGTTCAATCTGAAGAACAGCGAGAGGCAGGAATTATGATTCCCATCTTACAGATAAGAAAACTGAGGCTCAGAGAGGTGGAGTATCTCTCTAGGGGTCTCTATCAGTTGAGCTGAGATCCACATCCCAGTATTTTTGGCTTTATGATGTTAAACTTCCCTATGAGAGTCAAAGATTGTATTCAAATGGAACCACTGAAAAAGCTGTAAAAGAAATGAATCTAACCCCAGCCATAGTAAAAGCCACACAAATTCATTTAAAGACTGTATGCCACAATTTTAGGGATAGAATTGCCCATTATGTGAAATCAGAAACAGTTAAATATGATTTTATGCTCTATCGAGAGTCTTAACTGAAGTAGATATTTATGGCCATACTTGCGATCATGAAAGCTTGGGCGCTGGCTGGTCCAAATGTGGAGATGAAGGAAGTGTGAATGGCGGAAGGGGAATTAAGGCTATTTCTCTACAAGTGGGGAAAGAACTGGTCATTTAAATATTGGGCAAACAGATCCGTGAGAGACAGACAGATGGTACTTATGGCGATTCAAAGGGGAATTTTCTGGGCTGTCCATTTCTCCATCAGCCAGGAAGGACGTTGGTGTTGAGGCTGATGTCCCTGTCAAGGACAATAACTGCCACGACTTCCAGGCACCTCGGATTTGTGGCCCTCTGGCCAGGTGTGTTTCATAGTCCTGGAGCATTCGGTGTATCCCCAGGGTTCGCAGCTCTCTGTTAAGTTTGCTGTGGCTGAACCGAGAAAGAAGGCCAGCACAGACTGCTACGGAAATTATGATTCCATGAAAGATTTGGAGAGGATGAGGAAGGCTGGTATCTTTCAGAGTACAAAATGATTTTGGAATATAAAGAATTTCTTTGGGTTGAATGACATAGAAGTTTGTCACTGACGTGGGGTCTTAACTATGAACCACGAATATGTGGGCTAAAAAATAGTTTCTCGTGGCAAATAAACAATTAACAGGTACTGTGGACAGTAAAAACAAACAAACAAACAAACAAACAGAACAAAAGCACGGTAAACTTTCACCAGTAAACTAATACTTATTGCACATGACATACACCAGTCTGGTCCATTTCTAAGGTATTAAAGAAATATTAAGAATGGTTTTTCTCTTTGAAAAAAACTATCATTTTGGGGGGGAAGATTAAATATATTCATTTGAAACAATTAAAGAATAAACGAATGCATATAATCAATAACAAAGTCACACAGTATGAACTACAGTTGTTGTTGGAGTTGTAAGTTACATAACTAAATGACACTGGTTGCAGAAGCCACTAGAATCCTGGAAGGTCTTGGCTAGGCCACTGCAAAGGAAAAGCAAGCTCGCTGGGGACAGGAACTGCACCTGTCTCACGCAAGTTTGTATCTCCCACACCCCACAAGCTGGCACATAGCGGGGATGGGACTCAATATATGTTAGCTATTTTAACCAAACCAAACCAAATCCACTTTTCTCCTGCTTCTAAACATATACATACTGTTGTAGAAAACTTGTAAAACATAAAACAGCTTACGTAGTAGGGAACACCATAATCTAGTCATTCAGTGGTAAATATTGTTAAAAATTTGGTGTATTTCCTCCTTTTTAAAAATTTTTTTAGGGAGAAGGTCTCATCCAGGCTAGAGTACAGAGGCACAACATAGCTCACTTCAGCCTCAAACTCCTGGGCTCGAGGGATCCTCCTGCTTTAGCCTCCCAAGTAGCTGGGACTAAAGACACATGCCACCACACCCATCTAATTGTTTAATTTTTTTGTAGAGATAGAGGTCTCACTACGTTGCCCAGGCTGGTCTTGAACTCCTGGCCTCAAGCAATACTGCTGCCTCTGCCTCCCAAAGTGCTGGGGTTATAGGCATGAGCCACCACACCCAGCCTTTGACATTAACAGCTAGCTACCTTCCAGGTGTCTGCCCGGCCCATTGCCCTTTCTCTTCCTGCTGCCCCCGAAGGGCTTCAGAATATGCCACCCCCAAAACATGCCACTCTGGCATAAGGATATTTTGAGCTGAGGCAATTGAGAAAAAGCAGATAGGACAAATCTTTTGTCCTCCCTCATCTACAGTGATGATTCTTAATCACTAGAGACAACTCTAGACTCTTACAAACCTAGAGACAGCGCCAGAGGGATCTAGCCCTTGTCTCCCATTGGTTCCACATATATTTACCGTCCTGCAGTTTGCAGCCCTTGGGGTCCTTTTTCCTTTGTCGCTTCTTTACAAATTTGTGCTTTTATTGTTAAAAAAGTGACCATATTAAGAAACCACATTTATGCTTTTTTTTTGTTACAGTGCCATATAAGCCCCAGGTTTTTTTTGTTTGTTTTGTTTTTTGAGATAGAGTCTCACTAGGTGGCCCAGGCTGGCCTTGAACTCCTGGCTAAAGCGATCAAGTAGCTGGGACTATAGGTGCAGGGATACACCACTGCACCTGGCTCTAAGCCCCAAATTTTAACCACTCCTTTGAGTTCTTCATCGTTGAATTCTCCCATGTATATATATGCACGCTGCACGTGTTAATAAACTTGTTTTTCTTTTGTTAACCTGTCTTTTGTCAGTCTAATTTGAGCCCAGGCAGAGAACCCAGGAGGGTAGAGGAAAAAAAGAAAACTTCCCCTCCCCTATCCTAATAATACACCTACAGAAATGCAGCCCTGCAGCCAGGTGGACAAAATGACCCTTGCCCCTCTGGCCACATCCAACTGGACAAGAAGTGGACCTGTCTACCCGAGCTGGGCTAATTCAATCCTATATGGCAGAAATTTGGAATTATGTTACAGAACATAATTACGACTAGGTCCCATGCAGCAGGAGAGAAAAAGCTGGTGGGCAGGGAATGTGATGAAGGAACTAATCAAGAGAGAACTGGGAACATGGGTCCCGGGGGGTGGGAGAGAACACCGTCCTGATCCTCGGAGTTCTCTACTTGCCACTCTTGGGTCTGGGGGACTCCCTTGTACCCTTGCTTCTTCTTCTTTTTTTTTTTTTTTTGTTTAAGCTGATTTGAGTGTTTCTTTCAATCACATGGATCCCTAAATGAATAACAATGCATGTGATTTTACATAGTTAAAATATTATAGTTTTGTGAGTTGCTTTTTCCATTTAAGATATATCTATAAATGTCTCTTCATGCCAATAAACTTATTTTGTAAATAGAATTTTTCTAATGGTTGCATCAGTCCAATGAATGGAAGCATTATAATTATGCAACTAGGCAACTGTTTTTAAATGTTTTGTTTGTCTTCAAGGGCTTACTGTCACAAATAATGTTGCAGAGTATAGCTTTGTCGTCTTTGCTCATATTTTGTATTGTTTCCCGAGGAATGATTTCCAGGAGTGGAATTATTGGGTATAAATATTTTTGAGATTGTTATATGTGCTTTCAATTTGCTTTAATCTATGATTCTGGAAGTATTTAAATCATCACTGGCAATATGTCTCAGAGAAAAGTCCCTAAGTGTTTGAATAATATGAATAAAAAGCTCGTCCTTAGGAAAATTTTGGGGTTTTTGCCTGTTGTTATAAGTAAGTAACCAAATAAGACTTGAAAGGCCAGGTGAGCAAGAGTTTTTTTTAAAAAATTATTTATTTATGTATTTAGTTACTTATTTTCTTCCCTCCTCACCTTCTATGGGATGGTACAGAGGAGCAGATTTTAGAATGGACACCAGATAATTTTGAGGCTGACTCTCATCCTTGTTTTGTCTTGATGATGAAACTCAACGAATCAGGAGATCAGAGAGGGAATGAAACAACAAAAGAACGTGACATTTGGAAAAAGGAGCAGAGGAGAGGCGCCATTCATTAAGCAGTACACCCATGAGGGGGTTGCGATGCCACCCACCATGTGTCATTTTGACAGAAGGATTATTTTGAACTGAAAGCAATGCAGAAGCAGCAGTCATGAGAAAACTCTCTGCCCTCCCCCTCTCTACCAGGGAGGACAGAACAACTTTCAGTTACTGGGGACAACTGCAGACTCTACCAGCCTGGAGAGGACACGAGAGAATATACACAGCAAACTCGCTAAAACAGCCGTCCTCTCCCGTCACTCTCCTCGTGCATTTGCCTTTCTATCGTTTGCCGCCCCCAAAAGACTAAAGCCCTTTCCCTTTGTCCCACTTCTGTTCAATTTATATTTGTTGTTATGATGCTACATAAGGGGCTAGGTGCGGTGGCTCACGCTTGTAATCCTAGCATTTTGGGAGGCCGAGGCGGGAGGATTGCTTGAACCCACGAGTTTAAGACAAGCCTGAGCAAGAGTGAGACCCCATCTCTACAAAAAACAGAAAGATTAGCTGGATGTGATGGCGGGCGCCTGTAGTCCCACATACTTGGGAGGCTGAGGGGGAAGCATTGCTTGAGTCCAGGAGTTGGAGGAGGTTGTAGTGAGCTATGATGACGCCACTGCACTGCAGCCTGGGCGATAGGGTGAGATCCTGTCTCAAAAAAAAAAAAAAAAGTTACATGAGCCCGAGTTCTAATCACCCCTTTGAGTTACCTGTCATTGCATTCTCCCATGTATGTACAGCTGCGTGTGTTAATAAACTGCTGGTTTTTGTTGTTGTTAATATGCCTTTTGTCAGTCTAATTTACAGGGCCCCAGCCAGAGAACTTAGGAGAATAGAGGGAAAAAAAATTTTTCCCTCCCCTACACCTGTAAGGAAGTCCTCTAACTTGTGGTTTGGGTGAAGACAGAGTAACAGAAGGACTTGAATTGACGGTGCTGGGCTCGCTGTGACTGGCCCAGCCAAAGGCAAGCTGGCCAGTGCTTTTGGCACAGAGATCGCTGTAGTACGTGGGCAGATATAATTGGGATAGGAGACTTAACTTCCTCCACTTCCCGCGAAGGCTCCTGGGAAAACAAAGAGCATCTCCTACTTGATGCTAATAGCGTTTCTTCAGGCAAAGGAAGCCATTGTGATGAATGTTGTACCCTTGAACCTGACTGACAGAGAGGCATTGGTTAGTCTCGCAGAAGCGATAGGAACCTTAGAGAAAGAATGTTCATCTTGTTGTAGAATTTGTAATGGTTAAAAGAGAATTCCCAGCCTAGTGGAGCATGAACTTGTAAAGACAGGCACGCTTTGATGGCCATTGCTCCAAAGGGGCATAACAATAATAGCTATCGTTTTACCGAATCCTTGCCATTTATTAACTCAGTCATGCATTTGGCACTTACAGTGATGCCCATCTTACAGAAGAGGAAACGGAGGCACAGAGGCTTAAGTAAAATTGCCCATGGTGACATGACCATGTGTGGCAAAGCTGGGGTTTGAGGGCGAGCAGGTGTCTGTGTCTAGAGCCCATGACCCTAACTGCTAAACGTGGCCATCTTTGTCACACTGCTTAGATGCAACCTTTTTGTTGACACTGTTTTTTCTTTTCTGGACTCACTGTTACTGCTGTTTGACTTTGCTGTAGGGAAAAACTGGAAGATTTGAAATGGGCAAGAGATTGCTGGATGTTCTTTCAGTGGGATGTTGCAACCTTTGGGGATTATCTGATTTTATAGGGATATGCCCCTTTGCTCACTTTTGATTAGGCTATTTCACAACTCTGAAGAGATAGAACAACTTACAGAAAACTGACAGAAATGCCAATATTTCCTCATCGTATGAGGAAAATTGTCTCCTATGGAATGCAATTGTTTATTGTTCCGTAGGTATTGACCGGTTTTTCCAGTTTTGCCTGTTTGTACAGTAAGTTTATTTCAGTATTTCTTATCTGACTATAAATGTGTGGTAGTTGGAGTTCTCATTTGAACTGGTTGTGATATTGTATTGGTCGTACCAGTAATATTGTATTAACTCTACCAGTTAGACGAATTAAATAACATATTTGGCACATGTTCTTTTATATCATGATTTAACATATAGTCAATTTTACCTTTAAAAATTATCTTCTAACGTTGGGTAAATCGCTCCAATTCTCTGGACCTCAGGTCCCCTCCAGTTTCTTTGTTCATGTGCTTAAATGATTGAGATGCATTTGAGTAGAGACCTCAAGGTTGTGTTATTGACTGTGTTTTAATCAAGGGCTTAATTATTGACAACTTTACAGATGATACAGCTGTAATAGAACTTAGTAGCTGGGACTCAGGCTCCACAGGCAAACAGTCGTGGAATAGAATCCTGATTCTGCCTCTTATGAGATGAGGAGTATGAGGGAGTGATCTGGAGAAAGAAGCAAAAAGGAGACACTTGATTTTGAGGCTAAAAGAAAGTTCTTGGATGAGAGATGAGCTCTCACTTTAAAAGCATAAGAGAACTTCAAAAAGCTCATAGAAAAATGGAATTAAAAGATAAAATAAAATAACTTCATTTCTTAATATAAGGTCCATCAAGGTCAAGACACTTTTGTAAACAATGATACCAGCCATTTAGTTCATCCCTAAAGAACTGAGGGTCCTGGGAATTTAATCATGTCAATGCCGTCTTTTTTACATAACTAACTGAAGAAAAATGGGTGCCCTGTACAGATTTTTTTTAAGATTAGGAAACAAAAAGAAGTTAGAAGGAGCCAAATCAAGACTGTAAGGTGGATGCTTACAAATTTCCCATTGAAACCCTCACAAAATTGCTCTTGTTTGATCACAGAAATGAGAAGGACTCTCTGGTGAAGTTTTCTCAGGCACTTTTCTGCTAAAGCTTTGGCCAACTTTCTCAAAACACTCCCATAATGAGCAGATGTTATTGTTCTTTGGCCCTCCAGAAAGTCAACAAGCAGAATGCCTTGAGCATTGAAAAAATTGTTGCCATGACCTTTGCTCTTGGCTAGTCCACTTTGGCTGGACCACGCCCACCTCTTGGTAGCCATTGCTGTGATTGTGGTTTGTCTTCGGGATCATACTGGCGAAGGCATGTTTCATGTCCTGTTACAATTCGTTGAAGAAATTCTTCAAGATCTTGCTCCCACTTGTTTAAAATTTCCATTGCAAGTCCTGCTCTTGTCTGCAGCTGATCTGGTTTGGGCACCCATTGAGTGGAAAGTTTGCTCAAGTTTAATTTTTCAGTCGGAATTGTGTGAGCTGAACCAATTGAGATATCTGTGGTGTAGGCTATAGTTTCTGTGGTTAATTGCCAGTCCTCTTCAACTAGAACAGGAACAAAATTAATTTTTTCCTTGCAAATTGATGTGCATGGTCTGCCACTGCAGGCCTCATCTTCAATATCGTTTTATCCCTTGTTAAAATGAGTTATCCATTTGTAAACTTCTGATTTCTTTGGGGCATTGTGTTTTTGAAAAACATCAATGATTTCACTATTCTTCTACTCAATCAGTTTGTTCTTGCTTCAATATTGGTAGAATTCATGTTGCTCTGATAGAGACTCTTTTCAAACTGATGTCTTATCCTTCTTAGTGCCTTAAACTAGATCCTATTCAGACATGTTATAACAAGTTAGTATGAGTTCATCTTGGTACAAAAATTTTTTTGAAATCTATGCATAGTTTTTTCATAATATGCATTTTACATGAACTTTCTGAAGACCCTTCATACATATACAAAAAGCGCCCAAAGGAGATGTTAAAGAAAAAATTTTTTCTGACACTGTTAAAATGGTAAGACAGATTTTATTCAGGACTATTGAGATGGGTGTAGGGACTACTGCAATGGGGCTTTGCAGAGGGGGACAGAGATTGGGCTCAACTCTGCCAACAGCATGGGCAAGTGGGAATTTATACCTAAGGAGCAGGGTGGGGGTCAGTGGATAGAAAGTTACCAAGAGCAAACTTCAGGGGTAAGGGGGACTCTGGCTAAACCGATCTAGCAGGATTTTTGCTGGAGACAGGCCAGGGTGCTAAGTCATGACCTAGGTGATGATGAGGTGTGAGGAATTTGATCAGATATTGAGGGCGGGGTGGAGGACATGCCCAAGGGCAGGGCCTAGTTGGCCTCAGAGGAGCCTGACTAAAGTTTGGTCAAGAAGACAGTCTTGGCCGGGTGTGGTGGCTCATGCCTGTAATCCTAGCACTCTGGGAGGCCGAGGCAGGTGGATCGCTCAAGGTCAAGAGTTGGAGACCAGCCTGAGCAAGAGCGAGACCCTGTCTCTACTAAAAAAAAAAATAGAAATGATCTGGACAACTAAAAATATATAGAAAAAATTAGCCGGGCATGGTGAAGCATGCCTTTAGTCCCAGCTACTTGGAAGGCTGAGGCAGGAGGATCGCTTGAGCCCAGGAGTTTGAGGTTGCTGTGAGCTAGGCTGATGCCACGGCACTCTAGCCCGGGCAACAGAGCAAGACTGTGTCTCAAAAAAAAAAAAAAAAAAAAAAAAAAAAGAGAGTTTTTGTCAGGGAAAAAAAAAAAAAAAAAAAGCAAACACAAAAGGGTGGCATAGGCCTGAAATAAGAATATCCGACCAAACGGAGGTTCTTGAAAATTTAATAACAGAAGAAGGGATTTTTCAGGTTTATTCTCAAGCAAAGGCAGGGAGAAAGTGGAACCGCTCTGAGTCAATTGGCTTTTACTTTCTTTACCAAGGAGAACAGTCTCCACTGGAAATGACGGAGAGAAGCTGTCGGTACCCGAGGAGATGGCCCAGGTGTGTTTTGCAGCTTTAAGTGACTGTCAGGCCCAGCGTAGGGAGATGCAGGGCGACCGTTGAGTGGTGCTTGAGGACTGGGAGTGGCTTGCACAGTTTCAGGGAATTGGTGGGTCTCAAAAACCCCACACTGATGTTAATTCCATGCAAAATTCGATACCGAGTTATTAATGGATGATTTACAAACTGATAGAATAGTTTCACGTGTTCCTGGAAAGTTGGTCAGGAAAACGCATCCCATCTCCCACAGATGAGAGATGTCTTTGATGGAGCGCATGTTCACGCCAGCGAGGTTTGGACGCGGACAAGTTGGAGAACCGCTGACTAGATGATACTGTAATTGCAAAACTTTCCGGATGGTTTCCCACTTGGACGTACTCGAAGTGTGTGCTGATGGAATGAGGGCCTTGACCTTGCCGGGCTGTTTTCTTTCCTAAATGTGCGAGTGTGAGCAAATTGCTCAGCTTCTCTGGCCCACAATATTTTGGGAAAAATGCCTCACTCTCTGTTTGTGACTATATGAGTAATTGGCTCGTGTACACCTGGAGGGATGTAATTTACCTCTGAGTTCTGCCCTTGATTCTATTTGACGTTTTTTGTGATTGACTTGGATGACACGTTTACAGATGATGCCAAGAGGTGCCAGAGAAAATGGGTAAAAGTTCCGGCCCTGGGGTCAGATAATCCTGGATATGAACTTTGGGTCTATCACTTCCTAATTGGATCTTGAGCAAGTTTCTTACCTTCACTGGCCTTGATTTCTTATCCTATTAAATGAGAATAATAATAATATTTGACGTTGTGTAAAGACTAAACAAGTATGGAAGGTACCACGTGAAAAACACTTAGCAAACTGCCTGGCAGAAAGTCAGTGCCCTGATACCATGTCAGCTGTTATTGTTACGTTATTACTAAGCTGGGAGAGGTGACGTTGATAATATACCATGTTTCAAAATGATTGTAGGGTGAAACCATGAGCTAAAACCTAGAATTTTGTAGGTAGGGTTCAATGTAAAACCCAACATTTGGGATTCACTCATCAACTGCGTATGAACAGAGCAGGAGAGACCTGGCTTACGAGTGGCTCATGTCAAAAGCATTTTATGGGTTTTAGGTGATTGTCTCTTCAATATGAACCAGCAGTGTGATGAGGCTTCCAAGAAAGCCAATGATGTCTTAGGCAGAGGTAACGGGAATGCAAAGGAAGTTATAGTGCCACTTTGCCCTCGCCCAGATGAGGCAGGCCATGTCTACAGAGTTGTGTTCAGCCTGCCCTTGCTTTTTTTAATTGAAGAAGTAAAGTAGGAAACCAGACTTCCTGCATTCAAATCCCAGCTCTGCCATTAAACTAGTGGTATAAACTGGGGCAAATTATTTAAATTCTCTATGCCTCTGCTTTCTAATTTGTAAATGGGAATATTAAAAATTGTACCTATCGCTTAGGGCTGTTCTGAGGATCCGATAGAATGTAAATGTAAATATGTAAAGTGCTTCCAAAGGTATCTGGTTCACAGACATGCTAGAGGAATGTTGCTGCTGTTGTTGCTGCTGGTGGTGGCGCTGGTGACCATCACCATTCTAAGAAGGACATTGTCAGTGTCCCAGAGGGACGTGATCAGAATGGCGAAGGGTGCTGAATCAATGCGACAGGCAGGACATTGAATCAACAACCCCCCTTTCCA
This sequence comes from Propithecus coquereli, assembly GCF_000956105.1. Classification (NCBI taxonomy): domain Eukaryota; kingdom Metazoa; phylum Chordata; class Mammalia; order Primates; family Indriidae; genus Propithecus; species Propithecus coquereli. The sequence continues at coordinate 437,482 of NW_012150696.1, read as the reverse complement.
TTTTCCCTACCCCTGCCCCAAACACACACCCACTCTCTTGATATGGGCAAGATTCACACATCTGGGCTCTTGCCTAAGTTGAAATACTCAAACTTATACTCTGTTTGGTCTCCAGCTTTAGAGATCGTCTAGTTCAGGACCCTCATCTTAGATATGCTCAGGGTCACATGGAAGTTAAGAAACCAAGGTCCTGATCCAGCAATCCCATTACTGGGAATATGTCTAGAGGAACTGAAATCAGTGTGTTGAAGAGCATCTGTACTCCCCATGTTCACTGCAGCATTTCTCACAACAGCCAGGACGTGGAATCAACCTAGGTGTCCACCAGCAGGTGGATGGGTAAAGAAAATGTGGCATACATATACACAATGAAATACTATTCAGCCTTAAAAAAGAGGGAATCTTGTCCTTTGTGAAAACATGGATGAACTTTGAGGACATTATGCTGAATGAAATAAGCCAGGCCCAGAGACATAAACACTGTATGATCTCATTTAAATGTAGAATCTGAAAAAGTTGATTTCATAGAAATAGAGAGTAGAATGGTGGTTATCAGAGGCTGGGGGTGGTTGGGGAAAGGGAAGATATTGGCCGAAGGCTACAGAGTTTCAGGTAGATGGGAGGAATAGGCTTTAGTGATCTATTGCATAAAATGGTTTCTATAATAAATAATAACACACTGTATATTTCAAAACGGCTAAAAGAGTAGATTTTAAATGCTCTCACCACAAAAAAGGTAAGTATGTGAGGTGATAGTTCTTTTCTTTTTAATTTCAATAGATTTAGGGGATACAAGTGGTTTTTTGATACGTGGATGAATTGTATAGTGGTATAGTCAGGGCTTTAAGAGTACCCGTCACCCAAGTAGGGTACATTACCCAATAGGTAATTTTTGATCCTTTACACCCCTCCCACCCTCTCCCCTTCTGAGTCTTCACAGCCTGCTGCACCACTCTGTGTGACCTGCATACACGTCACTTAGCTCCCACTTACAAGTGAGAACGGGCGGTATTTGTTTTATGGCTTCCAGTTCTGTGATAGATTTGCTAATTATCCCGATTTAATCATCCCACCCTGTAAACATATATCAAAACATCACGTTGCGCCTCATAAATATATACAATCATTATTTGTCAATGAAAAATAAAATTAAAGCAACAATAACAAAAAACGAAAAAAACTCAAAAAAAAAAAAAAAGAAAGAAAGAAACCAAGGTCCTCAAGCTGTGTCCTGTTCTCCTACCACTCACCACCCACCTCCTTCCCACCTCTGACTGTTGAGGACTTTCCACCTCCAGCTCAAATCCCTCCTCTCCTTAGAAGCTTTTCCAGATCCTCCCAGTTGTATGGGTCTACCTCTTCCCCATATCTGCCCCATGTAAGTTTGGCATATTTATTATAGTACCTATCAGTCTTCTTTGTGTTAGAGTTCGTCCTCCATGCCTCTATCTTCACCCTGTCTGCCTGAAGAGCAAGGAGATGATGTTCACTTTAGGATCCCACTTTGCACGTGCGTGATGCTTTGCACTCATTAGGCCACCGTAAAATGCTCGTTGAATTGGTTATTACGAAGGTTATGTATTGTGGAACTATTTATCCTACAAAGAGAAGATTTAGGAGGAATGGAATTGAATCTCACTGGAGGAAAGATCAGATTCAGCTACCTGGAGCCGGAGACCAGGATGAGGACGGGGGCTAGAAGTCCCAGGAGGTGGGGTGCAGATTTGGTCTGGCTGTATGGAGGGAATTCTTCACAGTGACAGCCATTAATGAGGGACGGGGCCTGTGAGAAGCAAGGTAAGCATATCCGACAGAGGCGTGGTGATCACCGGCAGGGATGTGATAGAGAGGAATACAGGATACTCCCCTGAGAGTCTTTGGTTACTAGCAGTATTTCAACAGCGCTTAATAATCCTGATAACATTTTAGGGCTCACAGCAGATGCGTGGGATGCCTGGTGTATTGATGGGGTGGACCCGGGTCTCACTCAGGTTCATTCTAGACTCTTGCTAGTCCAGTGTGCAAGAGACTCCGCTCCACAGAGCCCTGACTCCTGTCCCCACGGACTCTATTTCTTGCACTATCCCCTCCCTCACCCTCTTCCACCCTGCTCACTGCTGTTTCCTGTGCCTAGAAGCTCAATGTCATGTTGAACTTTACTACAGTGAAAAGTCTTGAGTTTTGTCCAAAAGTATTTGGGAGCTTCAAGTTACATCCTGAAACTTCTCAGCTTAGCTTCAGTTTATAGTACTATTCATTCCTTATCTAACACTTCCACAAAAAGGCCCCCAAATCCTCTCTTGCAGGCTCTTAGCTTTGGAGCTATAGCTTGTGTATTTCTTTTGGCTATTCCATTTCCTTCTCAAATCATGGGCCTGGCTACTCCTTTTCTATTTGGGTTCCAAATAGACTCCCATAAGCTTCCTGTTAAAACCCTTCTGTTTTCACAGTCTCCACACCAACATGTAGGTACGCCTTTGGCATTGCTCTCAGGATCCTGTTTTCCCTGCTTTTGAGGCTCCTTTGCGAGACTCCTCTCCAGCCTCTGCATGCCGCATATTGATTGTGACCTCCTGTTGGACCCCTCACGTCCATCTAATTCTCTTTCCAACATAGTTTTGCTTCCTGCCCTTGGCCTTGAGCATTTCTACTGTCTGGCCTCATTCCTAAGGTTCTCACTTAGAGAGGTCAGTGGAATATCTACCAGACATCAGCCTGATAAACGTATTATCTCCAAAGCATCTTCTCTTACAACATTGAATTCTAGGCAATCTCAAACTCAAGTATGGGTTCTATTTCAACAGCTCCTTTGTAAGGAACTTATTTAGAACTCACATTTTCCCCTCTCAACAATGTTCTTCATGGTTAGTTTAGTTTTGCAACCAGTCCAGGAGAGCCCATTTAACCTGTAGGATTGAGCTGAAGCACTGGAATCGTAGAATCTTTACGAGTAATAATAGTTGTATAGAACACGATCACAGCATACAACAGCATTTCCATGGGAAAATATTTTCAGAGTTCCACCTTGGAATACTGGGATTCTTTTACCTGTCAGAGTAAAACTGAGCATACCCTCTACCCCTATATCAAAAGAAGAAATTCCCATGATGTATTGAGGGATTACTACATGCCAGGCAGTGTGAAGTTCTAATACAGATTTGAACTGCATGGGTCCACTTATATGCAGATGCTTTTCAGTAAAAGTTAGATCGAATGTTCCTGCCTCTCCTTCCTCCTGTTCTACCTCCTCCACCTCCTCCACCTCTGCCACCCCTGAGGCAGCAAGCCCTATGCCTCCTCTTCCTCCTCTTCTGTAGCCTGCTTGGCACGAAGATGATGAGAACGAAGACCTTTATGATGACCCACTTCCACTTAATAAGTAGTGAATATACTTTCTCTTCCTTATCATTTTCTTTATAACACTTTCTTTTCTCTACCTTACTTTATTGTAAGAATACGGTACATCATACATATACAAAATATGTTAATCTACTGTTTATGTTATCAGCAAGGCTTCCAGTCAACTGTAGGCTATTAGTATTTTTGGTGGAGTCAAAAGTTATATGTGGATTTTCAACTATGTGGGAGACTGGGACCCCTAACCCCTCATTGTTCAAGGGTCAACTGTATTCTCTCCCCTTGTGACCTGTCTTTGGCAAAGGGACACTCAGATCCTGTTGTACAGTCCTTGAAACGATGGATAATAGTCAAAATTGTCCATGAGAAGGGAAAATATTTGCTTGGCTGTTCTGGGGGTTCACATTCTACAAAGAGATTTCCAAGGGGGCCTTGCAACACATAGACACACACAGACAAATAGACACACACACACACAGACACACACACACACACACACACTCAATATTCTGTTTCCCCTGCTCCCTCTTCTCATTTCCCCCCTCCCGTGGATGAGGCAGGGAGAGTGGGAGAATGGGTATAAGTTGTTGCAGTAAGAAAGGAAAATGGCAGTAGGTGTTCTTAGTCCTAGAGGTTGTCAAGGATAGTGTTAGAGTCCTTCAAAGGCCCCTGCTTTTTTTTTTTTTATTTCAGGGTATTATGAGGGTACAAACATTTTGGTTACATTTTATGTCTTTGCCTCACCCAAGAGAGGGTTAGCAGTGTGCCCTTCCCCTCTATAATGCTCCCCGGGTCCTTTAGTTGTGAGTTTACCCCCCAAATCCCCCTAATCCCTGGAGGGTATTACTGCCGTGTGAGCACCCAGTGTTCAACAGTTAGTACCAATTTGATGGCGAGTACAGGCGGAGCCCATTCTTCCGATCTTGTGATACCTCACTTCGGATAATGGGCTCAAGTTCAATCCAGGAAAATATAAGAGGTGCTAGATCACTGTTGTTTCTTATAATTGAGTAATATTCCATTGTATACATATACCAAATTTTAATAATCCACTCATGAATTGATGGGCACTTGGGTTGTTTCCACATCCTTGCAATAGTGAATTGTGCTGCCAAAAACATTCGGGTGTAGATGTCTGTATTATAGAATATCTTTTGTTCTTTTGGGTAGATGCCTAATAGTGCTATTGCTGGATTGAATGGTATTTCTATTTTTAGCTCTTTGAGGTATCTCCAAATTCTTTTCCACAGAGGTTGCACTAATTTGCGGTCCCACCAGCAGTGTACGAGTGTTGCTGTCTCTCCACATCCTCACCAGCATTTGTTGTTTTGGGATTTTTTCATAGAGGCCAATCTCACTGGGGTTAGGTGATATCTCATTGTGGTTTTGATTTGCATTTCTCTAATGATTAGAGATATTAAGCATTTTTTTATATGTTTTCTGGCCATTATTCTGTCTTCTTTTGAGAAGTTTCTGTTCATTTCTTTTGCCCATTTATTGATGGGGTTGTTTGATTTTTTCTTGTTGATTTTTTTAAGTTCTAGATAGATTCTTGTTATCAGCCCTTTATCGGATATGTAGAGAGCAAATATTTTCTCCCATTCTGTAGGCTGTCTATTTGCTCTAACGATAGTTTCCTTGGCAATGCAAAAGCTTTTTAATTTGATCAGATCCCATTTATTTATTTTTGTTGCTGCGGTGATTGCTTTGGGGGTCTTCTTCATGAATTCTTTGCCTAGGCTGATGTCTGAAAGGGTCTTCCCAACATCTTCTCCTAGAATTCTTAAGGTTTCATGAAAGGCCCCCGCTTTTCACCCCTCCCTGTATCCATGCCTGTTGCACGTAAACTTTGCAGTGCCCTCCCACCTAGCTAGAATGACCTGCCCTGCCCCTTGATTCTGGGCTCAGCCTTGTGACTTGCTTTGGCCATCAGGGTGTAAAAGCCATGACTCAAGCCCAAGCTGGAGAGAGGTTTGTCCACAGAGCTCGTTTTGCTGTGGGCCTTTGCCATAGCCATGAGCACATGCCCCGGCCGGCCTGCTGGGGATGAGAGAGACACGGAGCAGAGTCAAATTCTCCAGTTGACCTAGAGGAACCCAGCCTAGATCAGCACCAAACACAGGAGCGAGGGCACCCAAGTTCAGCATAGCCAGATGGTCTGTATCAGCTGAATCCTACAAAGTCATGAAAATTAAATTTATTTTTGTATGTCTTGAATTTTTTAAAAATTAGCCTTTTTATTTTGAGACAATTGTAGATTCATATGATAATAGAGATCCTGTGTGTTCTTTTATCCTTTTTTTCCCAGTGGTAACATCATATAACAACACAATATCACAATGAGGATATTCACATGGATACAGTCAAGATACAGAATATTTTCATCACCGTAATGTTTCCTCATGTTGCCATTTTATAGCCACAACCCCTCTCTCCTGCTGCCACCCACCTCATAGCTCCTGATGACCACTAATCTATCTTCCATTTCTATAATTTTGTCCTTTTTAGAATGTTACATAAATGAAATTATACAGTATGCAACCTTTTGGGATTTCCTTTTTTCCCACTTGGCACAGTTCTCTGGAGATTCATCTAGGTTGTGTTTTCTGATAGTTTGTTTCCTTTTATTGTTCAATAATTTTACATAGTATGATGTACCACATTTTGTTTAACCATGTACTTATGCAAGAATGTCTAGATTGTTTCCAGTATTTGGGCTATTATGAGTAAAGCTGCTATAAACGTTTGTGTACAGACTTGTGTGTGAATATAAGTCTTCATTTCTCTGCGATAAATGCCAGTGAGCTCAACTGCTGGGTCATTTGGTAATTACGTTTGGTTTTCTAAGAAATTGCCGAACTCTACCATTTTACATTCTTTCCAGCAACATATGAGTGATCCAGTTCCTCTGCATCCTTGCCAGGATTTGGTGTTGTTACTATGTTCATCTTAGCCATTCTGATAGATGTGTAGTGACATCTCATAGTGGTTTTAATTTGCATTTCACCAGTGGCTAATGCTGTTGAACATTTTTTCATGTGCTTATTTGTCATCTATATATTTTCCTTGGTGAAATGTCTCTTTATGTGTTTTGTCCATATTTCTAATTGGATTGTTTTTTTATTGTTGAGTTTTGAGAATTCTTTATATATTCCCGATACTAGTTCTTTGTCAGACATATGGTTTACAAATATTTTTATCCCAGTCTGTAGCTTGTCTTTTCATCCTCTTAATAGGGTCTTCTGCAGAGCAAAAGTTTTTAATTTTAATCAAGTCCAATTTATACATTTTGCAAGTGGTTTCATCTGGAAATCACATTTTTATCGGTGTTCAGCTACCTCCTTAATGTACAAGCCTAATTCATTTTATCCTGACCCTCCAGATATTGTAATATTGGATTATAAGTTTACTTTTCAAAACCCCTTCTGTTTTTGACTTATAGAACACAAACACAATCTGTATTTGTTTCATCTTCCTCTTTAACAAATTGTTTACTTTGGAGAATCCACGGGGATTACTGACCAAATGTGGGTTCCTCAGAATAGTGTTTGTCAAACCTTTCAGTCTGGTATGTGCCTAAATACTTGCTAAGACATATTATGACTGGAAGCAGGTGACACATTCATAGTAAAATCTCTGTGGGTTTTTTTTTGGGGGGGGGAATGTGTGATGAAATTGGAGAAATTTAAAAAAATGTGTAGTCTTCCAATTTAGCATGGCAGATTAAACACATACCTATTTCTGAACTTCATTCTCACCCTCCTCTCCCTGTCCAAAATTACAATGAAGGAATAAAAAGCATAACCCCATAAAGACCAAGAGAACTGGAGGGAGATAAGGACAGAGAAGATGAAAGTGTTTGAGAAACAGTAACTAACTTAGCAGAGCAGAGGGGGTGGAAGTCCAAGTGCCCAAGGAAGGGAAGACCAACGAGAAACAAGAGATTTGTCAGTAGAACCCCTGAAACCTTATGGAATTGGAGGCGCTAGTACAGTGTAGGGGCAAAGAGGGGCTCATGGGTGCAAAGAGAGAGAGGTTGTTCGAAAGTTTCTCTAAGGATCTATTAGACTTCTAGCCCACACTGTTAGAGGACAACCTCTCCCTGGTGTCTGCAGAACATGAAGTTTCTTCTCTGGAGAAACTGACCAGAATCTCTGGCTCTGGGGATTCCCGCCATCCACCCACTATGGCACTGGGGTTATTACTTGGACCTGGGTCCGCGACTGCATCATTTTGGAGAAGAGTGGAAAGTCCAGGGGAAAACACAATAGGCCCAGAGAAAAACACTCACACATAATAACATTTCTGGGTGGGGGCAGTTCTCCCAGTGAAAGAGCTGGCTCATCACCTGATCTCTCTGCAGACCACCAGGTGACCATTCTGATCCAATCACACGGGTCTTTCAAGCAACTTCTCGCTGTCTCATTTTAAAGGATAAGTCAACAGCCAAGATCATCAGACTTTTGAGGGACACCACCCAAATAAAAGACAGAGACCAAAATGTGTGTGGCGGGGAGACCTAGCAATTTTGAAGAAAAAGAAAACATTGTGAGGATGAGGCAAAAAAAAACTTAAAGAAAAATTATAAATATCTTTAGAGAGATGAGAAGATACAGCTATGAAACAAAAAAGGAAGCTGTTAAAATAGAACAACAATAAAAGGAAATATCAGGAACGAGAAAGAGCTCTCAGAAATTAAAATGATTAGAGCAGAAATAAAAAATTCAACAGAAAGTTTAGAAGATGAAACTGAGGAATTCTTGCATAAAGTAGCAAAAAAAAAAAACGATTTGAAAATAGGACACTGGGTTGGCTCATTAATTCTTTACAGACCCCTTTTCTCTTGTGTCCTTTTATTGTTGGGGCCGGGATACTAGAATTTCCTTTTCTGGACTTTCCTGTAATTATATTTTCCTTTTGATACATTTCTGGTCAATGAGTTGTAAGTTGAAGAATGCAGGAAATTTCTGTAAAGCCTTTACTGTTCTGATACAGACACAACATTTTCTGCTTCAATACTCCTTCCTTATTCCTGCCTTGAATGTGGAGGGGATGGATGGAGCTGCAGCAGCCATCTTGTGGCCTTAGATAAGAGGCCAAGAGAGTTCCAGAGATCTTTGCCCTGACAATCTTGAGCTTCTGAAATAATATCAGTCCAACTACCTCTTGACATCTCAAGTGAGGAAAACAAACAAACAAACAAAACAAGTCCCTAATTTGTTTAAGTGACTGTTTAATTGGATATTCTTTTACTCCTAACTGAACCATATTCCCTAATACAGAAAACAGGTTAATAAAACTAGAGTGGTTCAATATTCAACTGTTAGTATCTTCAGAAAGAGAAAACGCATAATGGGTAGAAGAAAATTATCAAAGAAATGATAGAAGAAAATATCTCAGAATTGAGATTTCATGTCTTGAAGCAACACATTACCCCAAGTGTCTTAGTCTGTTCCTGCTGCTATAAGAAAATACCACAGATTGGGTAATTTATGAACAATTGAAATGTATTTACTCACAGTTCTGGAGGCTGGGAAGTCCAGGTCTCAGTGTCAGCAGATCAAGGTCTGGTGAGGGCCTGTCCTACAGGAGGCACTTCCTCCAGTGTTCCAGGGTGGCAGAAAAGGAGGAAGAGCAGAAGGGGACTAACACTGTGTACTCATATGTCAGAAACGATGGAAGGGCAAAGGGCCTAGTGAGTTCCCTCCAGCACTTGTATGAGGATGCTAATCCCATTCATGAGGGTGGGGCCCTCATGACCTAATCACCTCCCAAAGGCCCCACCTTCTAGTACCCTCATCACCTTGGGGTTTAAGATCCAACATATGAATTTTGGAGGATACATATGTTCAAACCATAGCATCAAGCCACTAAAAGTCACCAGGAAGTAGAATGGAAATACCTCACAGCTTGCTTTCAGATAAATGTTCCAGAAGTCAGGAAATTGGCTTTATTACAATAAAATAATGTATATTAAAAAGAATTAACATTACATAGATATTCAAAAGGTTTGTCAATAAATACTAAATCAAAAATGCTACATTTTAAGAAGATAGCAACCTGTGGAAACATAGTAGTACCCAGGCCATTCATTCAACAAATCGGCTCTAGTTCGGGCTATTGGTTCATACTTGAAAATTGCCATAATTTAGTTAAAAGTTTGGTTATTTTCGAAAGATTATATGCTCTGAAATCATATAGGCCTGGTTCTGATTCCAGCTGTAAGGTGCAGGCAATTTTGAAAATATTCTCTGTGCCTAATTCCTTATCCCCATGGCTCACTTAGAAGTTATTGTGAGGACTAACTTGGATTCTGTATTTAAAACTCTTGCACTAAACATTAGAGAAACACAAATTAAAGCCACAATGAGATATGACCTCACACCTGTTAGAAAGCTATTATCAAAAAGACAAAAGGTAACAAGTGCTTGCAAGGATGTGGAGAAAAGGTAACACTTGCATACTGTAGGTGGGAATATAAATTAGCACAGCCATTATGGAAAACGATATGGAGGTTTCTGAAAAAATTAAAAAATAGAACTAATTAAAAATAGAACTACCATATGATCCAGCAATTCCACTACTGGGTATATATCCAAAGGAAATGAAATCTGTATGATATCTGCATGCCCATGTTCATTGCAGCACTATTAGCCAAGATATGGATTCAACCTAAGTGTCCATCAGCAGATGAATGGATAAAGAAAGTGTGGCACATACACACAATGGAATACTATGCAGTCTTAAACAAGGAGGAAACCCTGTCATTTGTGACATGATGAAACTGAAGGACATTATGCTAAGAGCAGGCACAGAAAGACACATAGTGCATGATCTCACGTATGTGTGGAATCTGAAAGAGCTGAACGCATAGAAGTAGAGTAGAACAGCGTTGCCAGGGGCTGGCGGGGCAGTTGAGGAGATGTTGGTCAAAGAATATAAAAGTTCAGTTAGACAGGAGGAATAAGTTCAAGAGATGGTGACTATATTAATAACAGTATATTATATTCTTTCAAGAATACAATATACCCTAAGAGAGTAGATTTTAAGTGTTCTCATCCCCAGAATGATAACTCTGTGAAGTAATGCATATGCTAATTAGCTTGGTGTAACCATTCCACAATGTATACATGTTTCAAAACGCCATGTTGTACGTAAGAAATATATACAATGAAAGAAAAAAACTCCAGGCACAGAGCTGGCATTTCTGAAGTGTTAATTCCTTGTAATGCTGTTTCTTAAATTCTACCTGCATGTACATACCGCAGCCTTCCATCCTTCCTCTGTTTTAGTTTAGAGCTTGAGTTACCCTCAAGATTTTTAGTCTGTTGGTTCCCAAACTAGGATTCTCCAGCCCTTAGGGCCTGAGAAAGCTGTAAGGAGGGTCTTTGGGTTAGTTTCGACAGACTAAAATCCTAGCAGAAACCACACATGTACTGGGACCAGGGTAAGAAGGGATGGCATGTCTTTGCTCCTGTCTGTGATGTAGACGCATCGCGATGACTCTCATTGCCTCATGACAGTCTGAGGCTGGCCTCACATTTATACATCTGATTCCTGAAGGTGGGAAACATATTAGTTACCGTTTTAGAGATGCATTTTGGTGACAACATCTTTTAAAAGCATGGAATTTATGGGGAAAATAGCGAAGGAGGTAACAAGTTTGGGGCAATGAGATTCTCTAAAATTGAGTAACCTCCCTAAGGTTGCACAGTGGGTTAGTAGCAGCGCCAGGACCAGAAGTTATTTCCCTTGATGCCCACTTAGCTCTCTCCAGATCACCTTCTCTCCCACCTGCATCCTTCATGTCTATCAAATATCACATCAGAAACTTGCAAGCCAGGATGTTGTAGCGTCCAGGGCACCTCAAGTCTCCTATACACTAGGACCCCAGGAATCCTGGGAAGGGAGAAGGTATCTCTTACCATTTGTCACGATTTATAGGTTCAGCCAGAAATTTCTCTTTTGCTTTCTGTCGTCAATTAGAGAAATGTATACTTCAGAAGATTTTAAATGCTTGGCTACTTAAGAGAAAACTCTTGCTTGTTCGTATTATTTGTGCTTTGTGCCTGTGAAAAGACAGGAGATTTTCAGCCAAGACAAATCGAAGTGGCTGACGTTCTCACGAGAAAGTAGACGAGGCGTGAGAACCGAACGTGTACCTGTCTGGCAGCTGGAGCTTCTGAGATCCACTAGAACCCGGGAGGAAACTGTTTTGAGACGCTGTCGTCACCAGGTGGCGATACACACACGCTGTCAAACAACAGTTTTTCCAGACCTGGGGAATTTTTCCTGATTTACCGAAGCAGGAAGAAAAAAAAAACAACAGGTTCAGTACTTCAGCCCAGAATAGTAGCGCTGAAAGGAGGTGCTAAAACCCCCAGAGAACTTGCCTCTTTAGTTGCGTGGTTGAGAATCCACTTAGTGCTCTTCAGGCTCATTGAGTAACTGTGGAGCTGGCTGACTCCTCTACTGAGTGGGGAATCAGGAAATGGTTGCTCCAGCAGCAAGACAGCAAAAGAACCCCAGGATTAGGACTCCACAGTGGTTGGCGCTGGGGTATACTATTCCTTTACTGCTGACCAGTCTGTCCTTAAGGGGAAGGGCAATTTCCATTTCTATATGGGGAATTTGTTTCTTTGTTGCTTCCTTTATTTTATTTTCCTCCCAGGAACCATGAATTCCCAACCAGGTAGGGCCTGGGAGGAGGGGATGGATGGAGCAGAGAACCAGCAGTGCCCTTCCTCCTTCCCATTCCTCCCTCAGGTAACACCCTCCGGCACCTAAACCACCCCACTCCTCCAAAGGAAAAATGCACGTGGTATATCTGTGCCCATTGACATCCTGGATTTTTCGTACAGTTCTGATTTGAAATATCTTGAAAATTTGCTTTTAATGGGCCACTTTGTATGAAAAGGGGATTTTTTTTTTTTTTTTTAGAAAAACAAACGAAACCCCATGCCTTCAATCCTAAAGCCTTTTCTTGGTATCACAAAGAGCAACCAAGCTATCAGCCCTCTGGCATCTTCAATTCCAGGCCCAGGGCCACTCCCCGGTGGTGTCAGCCAACGTGAGGGCACCCAGGCCAGCTCCCTTGGCATCTCTGCTGGCTAAGCGGTGATTCCAGCAGGTTCCAGTGAACTCCTGCACTGCCAGAGCCACACCTACATGCTTGCTTTGCTCAGGTTTGGAGGAGTCAGAGTTCCCAAACCTTAGCATGTCTCAGTTGCTGGGCTCCACTGCCAGAGTTTCTGGTTTAGTAGGTCCAGGTGCAGCTGGAAAATTTGCATTTTTTACAATTTCCCCCTGAGGTTGATGCTACTGTTCTGGGGACCACACTTTGAGAACCACTATTTCAGAGCAAAATGCGAGTGGGGGGAAAGGAGCAGCAGGAAACAGCTGATGGCTGTGGCTTGGCTGGCCTTTCTCCCAGGGGAGCGTGTGAGCCAGGGTTGCAGGGTCACCAAGAGGGCCTGTCCCCTGGGGATGCTATAAATCCTTATCTCTCCTTTCTAGACTGGTGGTTCTGAAACTTGGCAGCACATTGGAATCACTTTGGGAGCTTTAAAAAAAAAAAATGCTGATGACTGGCTCCCGGCCCCAGACATCCTGATTGAATTGGTTCGGAGTGTGGTTTGGGCATTGGCGCTGCTAAAAGCTCTCCAGGTGTTTCTGATGTGCAGCCCAGGTTGAAAAGTCACAGTTCTAGGCTCGTCTCTTATTGCATTCTCATATCTAATCCCCGGTGAGCGCAAGTCCTCATCAGCCATCCTCGAACACTTCTGCTCTCTCTTGTACCTCCCTACGTCTGCCCACCCTCAGGCTGGGAGACTCTTGCATCTGTCTCTGAACACTGAACTATTTATCCTTCAAGACTCAGTTCAAATATTTCTTTCATGGTGGAAGCTTTTCTGGCTTCCTCTGACAGTTGATTGCTTCTTCCTCTATCACCTAAAGCATTTTGGATGCACTTGAATTATAATCTTTATTTCATTGTATTGTAATTACGGTAATTTGCTGCATGAGGACATTTTGGTCCTCCAGGGACCACATATACAACAGTGGTCCCATAAGATTATTATGGGGCTAAAAAATTCCTATGGCCTAGTGATGTAGCCGTCACAATGTTGTAGCACAAGTACTTTATTTTTAAAAATAAACTTAGCGTAGCCCAAGCGTACGGTGTTTATGAAGTCTACGGTAGTGTACAGCAATGTCCTAGGCCTTCGCATTTGCTCACCACTCACTCACTGACTCACCCAGAGCAACTTCTAGTCCTGTAAGCTCCATTCATGGTAAGTGCCCTATACAGGTGTACCATTCTTTTTATCTTTTATACCATATTTTTACTGTACCTTTTTATGTTTAGATATGTTTAGATATATAAATACTTACCATTGTGTTCCAATTGCCTACAGGATTCAGTATGGTAACATGCAGTGCAGGTTTGTAGCCTAGGAGCAACAGGCTATCCATGTAGCCCAGACGTGTAGTAGGCTACTCCATCTAGGTTGTGTAGATACACTCTCTGATGTTAGCACAATGATGAAATTGCCTAACAAAGCATTTCTCAGAACATACACCAGTTGTTAAGCAACATATGACTGTATTTGTGTTCATGTCTTCCCTCTCTACTTGATCGTGTACCCTGCAGGGGGTTAATAAATCTTTGCGATCGCATGAATCCCATAGTTGGAGATGAGGTTAAAAACGCACAAGGTTCTGGATAAGGAAGTTTATTAATTTCCACTCTGTACAATGAACCGAGTCCCTACTGTGTGTCGGACGCTGGTGGGTGCTGGAGAAGCAAAGACGAGTGAGCCGTGGCCCTGCCCTGGAAGAATTCCTCCTGAAGTTGGGCTCTCTGAGGCTAGCCATGCTCTCATTAAACCCAGCTTGCGACTGCTTCCAGAGAGACTGACCCGGAGCATAGAGGGAACCTGGGTCTCCCTTTCATCACGTTCTTCTGTGGCACTCACCACCCACAGGATTAGGTGGGTTTCTTGGCATGTCTTTCATGAACTTGCCCTTGTCTACCTCTCCAGACATGCAATTCCCCGACTAGATTGAATGCTTGGAGTGTAGTTCCCTGCTATTGCCATGCTATTGCCAGTTCATGCATTTCTGTCCCCCTGAGATGCCCTTGTCACCCTTGCTTGGCTGGCTAACAGCCTTGGCTGGGGGCCTTCCTGGCAACCCCAGGCTGAGTGCCTTCTCTTTGTACTGCTACATGGAAGTCATTCAAACTAGTTTTTTATGAGTCTGGTCTGGCACACGCTAGGTGCTTTATAAGTGTTGAGCTCAGATGAATGTTTACACAGTGATTCTCAAACTTTATTCTACCTGTGCACCGTTCGTACGCTCTTGTACTTCACATCATCATCACACATAGTGATTCTTCATGCAGGTAACGCGTTTGGAATAGGCAGGTAGGTTCTCCCCGGGGCACCAGGAGCTGAGTGTGAGGTTGGTACAGTCTAGTTAGAAACACCCTCCTCTTGCACCTAGATCCAAATGTGTGCCTTGTTCTTAAGCTGAGAGTTGTTGAATTACTGTATGCCAGGTGGTGTGCTAGGCACTTTAAAAATTATGTCTATAATGCTCACAACAATCTTCCTAGGTAATTATTATCCTCCTTTTATGGGTGACAAAACTGAGGGTAAGTGATTTTCCCAAAGCCACACAGCTGGCAAGGGGTAGATGGATACAGGGACCAAAGCCACACTACTCTCCCGCTTATCTCTGTCTCTTTCCCCCAGTAGAACTGGGTATTTCTTAAAGGCATGGACCTGGTGTTGGTAATTTTTATGCCCCAGCCCCTGACGTGGAGCCTGTCATCACACGGTCCCCAGTAAGTGGGTGTCGAACTGAACTGAATCACTCTTGGCCACTTCTCTCTACCATTTAGCTACAAATGTTACTTGTGATGACACATTCAGACCAGACGTCGCTGCGTCTTCATCCCCAGAGCCTTCGTGGGTCAAATAACCAAGTCTGTCCACACGTACGCCGTGAGAGCCCTGTTTGAATCGATCTTTGGCCTACTGCCTATTCAAAACCTTATCAGATTCTAATTTTATAGCTACCCCCTCCCCATGTCAGGGTTGGATTATACTTTTCCTTTCTGGATCCTCTGTTTTTGTTCTCTTCCCCGATCCTGTTTACACTGTGCCTTCAGTGGACAGAGCCTTCTTCTTTAGCTGGGTGTTCTCTTCCCGCCAGGTGTTCACAATGAGATAGATTTGGAAGTGTGTCTTCTGCCTTCCTAACATCTCAAACAGCCTACAAGCCAGCCCAGCTTCCCTTCCGGTGGGGTAGAACCCAAGCCGGTTCACGTGGCTGCTCCATAACGCCATGAGCGTGGTTCCCGTCTGCCGGGCTGCATGCCCCATCCGTGAGAGTAACCCGTAGCTGCGTGTGCCAAGAAATCAGTGTGAGAAGCAGCGTGAACACCTGGAACTATTCTATTAGAACTTCCATGTCTCCCAGGTTTGCTTTTCTAAACTGCCTTCGTTGTCACCCTCCTCCCCTCCATCCCGAAACCCACAGCCAGAACCTCACATCTGCTACGAGGGCAGCTTTATCACAGAGCTCTACTGCCACGGTTTCGTTTTATTTATAACAGCTCTGCAAGTTAGGTTGGGTCTAATTCTATCTTCTTGCTATTTATTCTAGATCTTCCCCATCTATTCTCTGTTCCTTTTCCCCCACCCTCCTGTCTCTTTTTGGATGTATGAAGTACTTCCGAGCATTCCATTTTGTCTCCTGTATTGACTTTTATTTTTTTAAAATACAGCCTATTTCTGAATCCTCTATAGACTTTTGCCCCACAACTCTTTATTTTAGTCCAGTGGTTTCTGCAAACATGGCTTTTTAGCTTATCACAGTCTGAACTGAACTAGCGAGACTTCATGTGAAATATAAGAACTCACAATATGCTTCCGCTTACCCCTCTTCTGTTCTGCATGCTATGTTGTCACACATTTTACGTCTACATATATTATAAACCCTGAAACACACTGTAATTATTTTTGCTTTAAGCAGACAATGTACTTTAAAGGAAATTAAAAATAAAAACGTGTTTTCTGTCTACCTCACATATTTACCATTTCTGGCACACTCTTTGTGTCTTGGAGATCTATGTTTCTATCTCTCTGGTATCATTTCCCTTTGGCCTGATGAACTTCCTTTAGTATTTTTTACTGTGCTATTTGGCTGGCGATAAATGCTCTCGGCTTTTGCTTATTTGAACTGTCTTTATTTTGCTTTCAATTCTGAAAGATTATTTCTGCTAGATACAGAATTCTAAGTTAACAGTTTTTTTCTCTTTTAGAACTTCAAAGATGTCATTCCTTTATCTTTTGGATTATCCTGGTTCTGATGAGAAGTCAGTGCTAAATCTCATTATTGTACCCGGTAGTAAGGTGGGATTTTTTTTGTCCCCTGGATTCTTTTAAGATCTTTTCTTTGTCTTTGTTTTTCAACAACTTGACTATGAAGTGCTTAGATGTGGTTTTCTTTGTGTTTGTCTTGTTTAAGATACATTGAGATTCTTGGATCTTTAATATTTTTAATCACATTAGGGGGTCATTATTTTTTAAATATTTCTTTTGCCCCAATTCTTCTTTGTTTTCCTTTTGAGACTTCAGATATATATAAGCGTGTGTATATCAGACTGGTTAATATTGTCCCACATACAACTCAAGCTCTGTTTTTTTTTTTTTTTTCAGTCCTTTTTTTCTCTAAGTGCATCAGTTCGGATAACTTCTATTATTCTGTCTTCAAGTTTACTGAACTTTTCTTTTGCAGCGTCCAATCTCCTGTTAAGCTCATCCCATGACTGACTTCAGTCATCGTATATTTTTGAGCTCTATTATTTCCATTTGGTTCTTAGTTTCTATTCTCTGATAAGATTATCCATATATTCATTCCTTATGTTCATTTTTCTCCTTTAAATTTTTGAACATATTTATTTTAGTCACTTAAAGTTTTTGTTTGCTAATTCCATCTGTATCACCTCTGGGGCTCTTTCTGCTGAGTGCTCTGTTTCCTCCTTGTTACGTGTCTGGTAATTTTTCGTTAAATGACAAACATGACGGATTTTATTGTCTTCATTTGAAGAGCACTGCATTTGTTCTGGCAGGCAGTTAGTTTGTTGGTGGATCAGCTTGATATCATTGATCGTTGGATTTTGGCTTTGTTATGGTGGGTCCAGTGTAGCCCCTACCTAGGGTTAGGGCGGCCCACTTCCAAAGGTGTGGCCTTTCCTGGATCTCAGTTGAATGCCCAGCATGTTCATGAAGTTCTTCCCACCAGAGCCACTGAAAACAGTAGTGTCTGTCCCCCACTGTGTGGCCTCTGGACTCCCTGCTCAGTACACGGCTCCTACTATCTATTCTCTAAAAGGCCTTGTGAAATGATACCCTGTACACGTGCAATTTGTTTTCAGCCAAAGACTCCAGTGGTCCCCCGTGCAAATTTCTGGATTCCTGCTCTCTGCAGCTCCTTCCTCCCTAGTACCCTGCCCCATAAACTCAATCCCTTCAGCAGGGCTAACATGTGGTCTCTGCTCCATCCTCGGTTTGGGCTCTGCTTCCTGCGCTGTGGCTGGAAAGCCCCCAGGCAGAAGGCCAGAGTAAATGTGGATTTAACTTCTTTTGTTTTTCTTCTCTCAAGGGTCACATCCCTGCACATCTGTGGTGCAGCACCTGAAAACAGTTGTTACGTGTGTTTTGCCCAGTTTTATTGTTGTTTACGGCAGGAGGGTAAGTCTGATATTCCTTACTCTGTCACGGTGGCAGCCAGAAGTTACTCTGCAGTGAGATGAACATTATTAGTCTATTTTATAGTTGAAGCAACCGAGGCTCAGAGCACACCAGCACCTTGCTCAAGATCACATCAGAACCAGCTGGGGAAGGGCTGGGGCTCAGAGTAGAGCCCACGTCCCTGTGGCTACAGAGCAGGGCTGTTGACATTACTTCCTCGTTTTGCTTCCCAGTTTCCTTTTCTATCTGGTTCCCCTTCAAAGAGAACATATAGTAATCTCGTGTTGACCTTCATATCTCTGATTCTATCGTATTTCATACGCACTCTCATTTTCATGGCTTTGAACTTTGTTCCATGTTATCTGGCAAGTTCTGACAGGTAGACAGCTAAGGACCTTCAGCTCTTCCTAGGGACAAGGTGGGCGACTGCCACACCTGGGGGAGGAGGGAACACCCCACGAATCCATGAATCTGCCAATCAGAGCTTAGCATGCCGACTGCAAAAGAATGCAGAGGACTCTGTAGCCCAGGGGCCAAGCAGCACAGATACAATAGAGTCTGGAAAGTGACTTAGAACAACTGGCTTTCAGAGGGGCTCATGGGAGATGTGCATGCGTAGTAAGACTCAGGTCATCAAAGTGGTTCCATGATGACATCTGAACCACAGGGAGGTCCCAATCCAGACACTATAAAACCAGACGTAGACCCAGACCATAACCTTGTGGAGACAAGGGGTTTGTTCATTGTCTGTGGCGAATGTATCTTGCTCTTACTCTGTAAACCTCTGTCTTGCTCTTGTTCTATAATCCTATCTTTCTCTCCTCAGCAAATCTCATTTTTGTCCTTACCTTGCTTTCGGTGTGTCTGGTCATTCTTTGGCCTAGAGCACACCAAGAACTGACATTGCAGACTGCGACTCAACCGTTCTATATTTTAAATATGCACCCTCCCCTTTCTGTTTCTATTTTTGTCAGACTAGCCATGTTCCTTATTTATCCTTCTATTTTCTCAGTATCAAGCACTGTGCTTGGTATCTCTCTCTCTCTCTCTCTCTCACACACACACACACACACACTCTCTCTCTCTCTCTCTCTCTCTCTCTATATATATATATATATATATTTTTTTTTAAACAGGGTCTCACTCTGTAGCCCAGTCTAGAGTGCAGTGGTATCATCATAGCTCACTGAAACCTCAAACTCCTGGACTCAAGCGATCCTCCTGCCTCAGCCTCCAGAGTAGCTGGGACTACAGGCTTGTGCCACCATGCCTGGCTAATTTTTTCTATTAATATTTTTTTGTAGAGATGGGGATCTTGCTATGTTGCCCAAGCTGGTCTCCAACTCCTAGCCTTAACAATCTGCTCACCTTGGCCTCCTAAAGTGCTAGGATTACAGGTCTGAGCCACCGTGCCCAGCCAGACATTTCTTTAAAATCTTGTTGATGGAACCAAAGAAGAAATGAGTATCATTTTATTCATCTTTTTCATGCTTTTCCCCATCTGCCGTTGAAAACAAGTGCTCAGTGAGGCCCAGTGAGGAAGCCAAAGTCCGCAGACGTCAGCAGGGAGATCCCAGAGCGTGGCGTACTTCTTCACATTCGGTAGAGCATGCTTCTCTCCCGGCAGGGTTGTTGGCTGGTAATTCATGCATTTCTTTATTATTCTTGACAAATTGGAATTATCGCACTGCATTTCCTTCTCTTTCTATACCTTTTCTTCTGGAAGCAATTTCATAAAGAGCCCCTTTATTATCCATTTCCATCATGCCACTAAAACCTATGCACTTCTCTCTCAGCTTTACCTTTCCTCCTTTCCCCTACTTTCCCAGCACACTCTGGGGTTCTGTATGCAATGGCTTTATTTTTGTTGTATCCTTCTCTTTTCCACATTTCCTTCTCTGTACAGTCTCCTCTACAAGCCTCTCTGTGTTACAATAAATTTTATCATTTCTATTCCAGTTGTTTCATTCTGGTCTCTCTGCTCATTGCTTCTACTTGAGGGACTCTGGTTTTCGCCTTAAGACCTTTGATTTCAGGACCGCCTTCCCTGTGTACCTCCTCATGGCATTTTCTCAGTGCTGCCGCTGCCAGGCTGACATCAGAGGCCTGCTCACCCCTTGATCTCTGCTCTTTTGTTTTTAATCTCTTCTTGTTCCATCAGGAATTTACTCCCTTTTTTAAACCACTGCCAGACTTCTAGTTTTCGAGAAGTGAATTTTGGCTGTTACCTTCATACAATAAAAATGGGAGCATCATTCATGTTACACGCTGTGAGCCCTATTCTTTCTTGCGCATACATCACGTCCACACTCCTGGCTCAGTCTCCGTGTCGATAACCACGTGGCCAACTGTTGGCTTGTGTGTTTAAACACTTTTCAGTCCTATGCTCTCACAACCGGGTTATTTGATTTGTTGGGGCACTCTTCTTAGATCTCCCATTTCATTTTTCTCCTTGAGAATTAGAGGAACTCTTCCTCTCCTCCCTCCACCCATCCCCTTCTCATGGTGTTTAGGAAGAGAGTCACATGTTTACATGTGGCTTTTCTTTTTCACGTTTCTGTTTCACATGTGTGTCCATGAAGTGGATCGTTTTGCTTCCTCAATTCACAGCCCTTATGATTACGTGTCATCAAATACAGATCCTAAAAATCTTTGGAAATTTCCTATTATAAATGTTCAACAAAAATTTTATTCTTTGAAGTCCATCTTGTAAGGAAACCCACAGAGCCAGTTCCTCTCCTTGTTCCCAGGAAATAATCTGCTCCGAACAGGTAACGTCTAGACTTTTGGCCCAAACTTATGCCCAATTTTTCTTTTCCTACGGTCCTGTAAGTGATACCTCTTGCCTTCTTTTTAGTGGTAATTTCACATTTCTGCTTGGAATGACTCTTCATCCCCTTTATGTGAATTTAATTAGTCTTCGAAGGCTTTTTACAAAATTTCTTTTCCTTTGCCTCCTTTTCCCTGCCTGTTCTTTCAGGGCTTGGCGTCCGTCATGTCCTATGAGCCAGCCTTGCCTTCAACGGCTGTGCCTCCTCTGTTTCCTCTCTCACCGACCTCACAGAACTCTCGCCCTAAAGCCAGGCTAACCCTGGTCCCTTTCCTCATTAGAAGCATCTTCTAGACGTGTTCCCCAGCACTGACCACCACAACCTGGCTCTTTCTTTTTTTCTTCTTTCCTTTTTTTCCAACCACCCGCTGAAATCAATCTTCTTTACCCTCCCGCATTTCTCCCTGAAGATCTACTGACCCCTTTCCCTCCCTCCCATCCCAGGTGGCTTCCTTGAATTAATCGGATCAGATGTTCCCAGGCTTTGTCACTTCCTCTCTCATTCTGCACCCTTGAAGCCAGCCCAGCCGCCCAGCCTGCCCTTGGGCGGTTTGCTGAGTCTTTCTACAACAAAGGCCACACACCAGGTCGTTATGGTTTTATTCTCAACACCTGAGTGTTTGACTTCCTGGGACACTCAGAGGATTTCTGGAACCTCATTTTTTTCCCTTTCACCAGCTTTATTGGGGTATAATTGACAAATAGAAATTGTATATATTTAAGGTGTACCACTTGATGTTTTGATATATGCATACATTATGAAATGATCACCACAATCAAGCTAATTAGCATATCCATCACCTCATGTAGTAATCCTTTTCTTTGTGATGAGAATGTTTAAGATCTAACTTCTTAGCAGATTACAAGTATACAATACAATGTTATTAGCCATAGTCACCCGCTGCACAATTCATGTCCAGAACTTATTCATCATTCGTAAATGAAGCTTTGTACCTTTTGACCAACATCTCCCCATTTCCTCTTCCCTTTAGAGAGTACAGAGTACCACTGTACTCTCTGCTTCTATGAGTTTGACTATTTGAGATTCCATATATTAAGTGAGATCACGCAATATTTGTCTTTCTGTGCCTGGCTTATTTCACTTAACATAATGTTCTCCAGGTTCATCCATGTTGCGAATGAAGAGGTTTCCCATTTTTTAAGCCTGAATGACACTCCATTGTATATATGGAATTACATCACATTTTCTTTATCCATTCATCTGCTGATGGACATTTAGGTTGTTTCTGTATCTTTTGCAAGACTTTATCCTATACAAAATGTGTACAAAACTATCTCAAACTTTTCTGATAATAGTTCAATTTCCTATTTCTCCAGTATAAACTCCATAATGGTCGACCATTATTGGTTCTACCAAGATGGTTAATACCTCACCAAGTGTCATTAACTGAGTCATAATGTCTTATGAACACACCTTTACAATTTGACCTGCCCAGTGGAATCCCTCAAAGCTCCTCTAGTATCCTGACCCCCTTTGACTGATAAAGTCTCTGAAATAAATCTGGTATCTCTGATGATGCGAACTTTCTACTCATCTCTAGAAAGGTCTGCAACTGTGTACGTAGGGTTCATCCATAATTAATTGAAAACCAGAGTCTCCACTGAGGGTTTCAGACCGCAGGGACTTTAGAAGGCACTGCATGGTCACTATTTCCAGTGCCTGGGCAGCGTCGGAGAACTTCTTACTGTGTACAGTTCCCTGTAGTATCTGGAGCAAAGCCAAAACATTGGCATGTTCTGACTCAGAGCTTCTCTAAGTTGGAGGACCTCATCTTTTTTAGTTCGCAGACCCATGGGATTGGGAATTCTTTGTTTACATTTATGGTTGGTTTTATGGTCAGCAAGACGAGTGAGTGTCTAAGTGGTGTAGTAAGAGATGGCCACATTTCAAACCCAATGTATTTCTTTGTACGATTACATCAGCAAGTGTTGGTTATGGCCCTCTGGAGCACTGTTGGCTGGTTCGTGAGATTCTGGGTTCAAGACACGGCTGTTAAAAGGCAAACATTCCTGAAGATTCTTATCAGATAATTTCTTAGGGAGGGCCCTGGTCATATCACTGCCTTTGCAGTCACATTAACATGGATTCCCACTCTTCTAATTACTACTTGAGTGATCGATAAGCTCTTTGAGCCTTAGTGTCCTCATCTGTAAAAATGGGCATAATAATGCCTACTCCATCAGATTGTCCTCATTATTCAATGAAGGCTTTGGAAGGGTATTATTATTGCAAAGTGCTATTTAGCTGGTAGTAATTTGTGTTTCTTTCTATTTCTTCCTCTTGCTTTAACTTCTTTGTTTTTGGGGTGGTAGTGGGGAGTGTGGGCATGGCTGGCATCCAGGACACACAATAGACACTGAGAAAGAATGATTATAGAAAGAAAGTGCTCAGGGCAGGTGGAAAAATTCCACCCAGAGGTAGAGAGGGCAGCATAGGACAGAGAGTGAGCTCTATGTGTAACAAGGGGAAAGAAATCCGTGCATCAGGTGAGAGGGGCCCTCTTTCCCCTTTTGTAAGGGGTGAATGTTTTTATTGCAGGAGGTGGGGAGGAAAGATTCTATAAGGTTCTTTGATTGACGTGTTTTCTTTTGGAGGGGCCAGGACAGTTTTAAGACAAGGAAGAATGTTAGAGTGCAAAGGTATAGCACGTGGAATAATGGACAGGAGGTGGGGGGCTCATGGAAGGCAAACTGTGCCCACTCCCCAACTTTGCTTAGAATAGACCTTTCTTTTCTCCGCGATGTCGAGCACATTCACATTAGGCTCTCACCCTGGGAATGAGAAACAGTCTGAATGGAATTTGATGAGTTGAACTTTGGGTGAGCCAAAGGGACAGGGATGTGAACTGCAGAGTGTGTCATACCCAGAGGAAAAGCTGTGGGGCTCTGAGGTGTGATTCTATTTTTCTTAATTTTATTATTATTACTATTTTTTAGAGACAGGGTCTCACTCTGTCACCCAGGCTGGAGTGCAGTGGCACATCATAGCTCACTGCAGCCTTGAACTTCTGGGCTCAAGTGATCCTCCTGCCTCAGCCCCTTGAGTAGTTGGGACTACAGGTGCATGCCACCATGCCCAACAAATTAAAAAAAAATTTTTTTTAGTGACAGGGTCTTGCTATGTTGCTCAGGTGGGTCTTGAACTTCTGGCCTCAAACGATCCTCCCACTTGACTTCCCAAAGTTCTGGGATTACAGGTGTGAGCAACTATACCCAGCCCCTGATGTGGGATTCTAGTTGGAACACCTTGCTTAGGAGTCTATGTAGAATGTTGGAGTCTTGTTGGGTTACCTCTTATCTGTATTACCTTGGATATATTTCCTAATCTCTCTGAACTTCAGTTCCTATTATTATCTAATATTACTACTTATAGCACATGCTTTTTGGGTCATTTTTAAGTCCCACACAAATCTTACTTTTCTATAAAATTTATATGGAACTTTACTATTTTAAAGTCCAACCATTTTTATGTTCCAGAAAAGGAAACTGTAGTCCAAAGAGGTTAAATGAACGTTGAAGACAATTAGTGGCAGACGCAGGAAGAGAATCCAGGGCTGCTGTTCCCAGGGAAGGGTGGAGGCCAGGTGAGCGGGTTCTGCACAGCCAGGGCCACTGAGCTGGCAGTGCGGGGGGCTCCGTGTGTCAGCTGTCGGGCAAGGGCAGCAGACACAGAACGAAGTGTTTCATAAGTGAGTTACTGCTTGGCTGTCTTCCCAGAATGCCTGTTAGCCAAAACTGCCCAAGGGACGGGGCCTTAGTTGATCTGAGAATCCTCAGATACTCTTTTAACAAGTGAGTGTGTGTGGACTGCAGGGAATCGAGGGAGTGGGGGGAGGTGAGGGCTTCCTCCGTTGGCCACGCAGAAGTGTGTCGGGTGGGACTGGTAGGGAGGCGCGAGGGGAGAGTCGGTGGTAGTGGGGCAGCGCGAGTCCAGCCGTGGTGCCGCCTGGGCCTGGCCAGGCGGACAGAGCAGCCCTGTGTGGGGGACAGAGTCTTCCGTGTCAGTCGGCATCTCTTCTTCAGCATGCTGCAGAGCAGGGCGCCCCTTCCCAGGGCTAGAGAACAGCTGCTCTAACATCCTTTAGGGAAACTTTCCCTGGAAACGAGGGACTGAGACAGGAACCCTCTCAGGAAACAGGAAAGGGAGCCGGTTAAATACCTCCAGCCTTTAGAAGTATCTAAGGACTTCTAGCATTTATCGCTGTTCCCTTATATATTCTTTTTTTTTTTTTTTTTTTGAGACAGAGTCTCACTCTGTTGCCTGGGCTAAAGTGCCGTGGGTCAGCCTAGCTCACAGCAACCTCAAACTCCTGGGCTCAAGCGATCCTCCTGCCTCAGCCTCCCGAGTAGCTGGGACTACAGGCATGCGCCACCATGCCCGGCTAATTTTTTTCTATAGATTTTTAGTTGTCCAGATCATTTCTTTCTATTTTTTAGTAGAGACGGGGTCTCGCTCTTAGGCTGGTCTCCAACTCCTGACCTTGAACGATCCCCCCGCCTTGGCCTCCCAGAGTGCTAGGATTACAGGCGTGAGCCACCGCGCCTGGCCCCCTTACACATTCTGACCTGGGTCCTCAGGGGCCTTTTAGGGCTTTTCATTAGCCAGTCCCCGCTCTCCCCTCCCCCCCTGCCCAGGGTACCTCAGCCATGATGTGCTGCGGCCCAGCAAGCCTGCGGCTTTACCAGGGGCTCACAGTTCGTGGTGGTACCTGGGCAGCCTGGCACCCAGTGACTTGTGATTCCCGCTGTCTCCTTGGGTTCCAAAGGGCTCAGGGCTGTGGTGTATGAGAGCCTGCTCGTTCCGACTGAGCAGAGCTGAATGTCAATTTTCAGGATTTTTGCGAGCCAAGTGCCATCACACTGGCAACTTGACATAGGCCCAGGTGGGAATATTTACACCATGGGCGTTAGCAAATGCTACACATCAGGGCCTTTTTTCCTGGACAGTTGCTTATGAACCTTTTCCCAGGGCACTGCTAGCTAAGGGGGATGCAGGACTCATAGTGGTCCTTGGAGTGGTGTCTATTCAAGTTCCCAGAGGCCCCCAGAGATCCCCAAAATGATCCAGTGACCTAATACCCTGATTCGAGGCATCCACCCTCTTTGAGTGTTGGAAACCTGGGGTGCAGGGAGCCAGTACTGAGCACTTTGGGCTGGACAGTGACCAGGCTGCCATGCCCCAGGCTCCTGGCTACCATCGCTGGCACGAGGAGGGAACTGCTGCAGGACACAGCGGCCACATTCTTGAGTGTGATGGCAGGGACAGGCCCAGGGCTCTGAGCCTGCCCGGAACTCGTGCCAGGGCTCTCCCCTCTCGCTCCCTTATCTTGGGATGGCAATCACACACGACCCAGATGTCAAACTGTCACTAATTTCCTAACCAAGACATCTGGTCCTTGGCAGGTCCCCAGGCATCTGACTCGATGACTTCAAACCACCTTGACCTTCATTTGTATGATCAGACCCTGCAGACATCGTACACC
Source organism: Propithecus coquereli (assembly GCF_000956105.1). Classification (NCBI taxonomy): domain Eukaryota; kingdom Metazoa; phylum Chordata; class Mammalia; order Primates; family Indriidae; genus Propithecus; species Propithecus coquereli. Next base: position 411,026 of record NW_012150696.1, on the reverse strand, counting down.
AGCTCTGCTTTTTCTCCCCCTCCTAAAACGTTCCCCATCTGCCATCTCCAACTCCACAGCCAAACAAATCACCACCGAACAAAACAAAAATTAAAAAGCCAACAAAACAACAACAAACCCAAATCAAACTCCCCTCTAAGAGAGGAAACCCCAAACAACGTGCTCACCCACCACCTCAGGGGGAAGCTAGCTTGCTGCCTTCAGAGAATGATAGAAACATGCTATTCATAAAGCGCTCAACACATGAATCACGTACCCTCCCACGACTTCATCTGCATGAAAACAGACAGTTCATCTGCTTCTAGTTCCGGTTTTCCTGCCCAGAGTCATCATCCTTTGGTGGCATCAGAACTGGCTACTCCCAGGCATGGTGGCTGGAGAGGGCAGCAGGCAGTGCCAGCTGGAGGGGGTGCCAGGGCCTGCCGCCACTGGGATGGCCCAGCAGAGGGAGGGCAGGGCCAAGCTGGGGCATGGGGAGGGGAGGAAAAGGACTGAGGACACACTCTCAGAGGTGACCCAGTCTAGCCCCAGGTTGTAGTTCCCGTTGGAGCCAGCGAGGGCAACTGGCCTGCCCAAGTCGTCCTGTGAATGGGTGCAGGACTGGGACAGAGTCAGAGTGTCGTGTCCAAAAGTTCTGTACCAGATGCCACAGTTGGCAGGGCTCGGGCCCGGCTGTTGCTCTTGTAGTCGGGGCACATATCATGTCCAGGGGAATGGGGGCAGCTGAAATATCACTTTGCAGGGGAAAGAGCACAGCCCTAGAGTCAAACACTGCGTGTGGATTCTAATCCTGTGCTGCCTTTCCTGGGGGTCAGATTCCTCACATGTGTCAGGAAGGGCTGGGGCTGGATCAGGAACTGACACACTGTGGCCCTAGGGCCAAATCCAGCTCTCTGCCTGTCACTGCCTATGGCTAGTGAACTAAGCATGGCTTTTACATTTTTAAATTATTTTTTAAAAAGTAGTATTTTCCTGACACGAAAATTATATGAAATTCAAATTTTGGCACCCATAAATCACGTTTTATTAGAACAGAGCCACGTCCATTCCATTATATATCGTCTGTGCTGCTTTTGTTGAGTGGTCGTGACAGGGACTGCCGTGGCCCTCGAAGTTGAATATATTTACTGACAGGCTCGATGACTCCACAAGGGCCTTGCCGCTCTCACGTTCTGGACGGGGCACCTTTGGGGGTCTTCCCGCCTGCCCTCCAGCCTCGACTCTCCTTGCGAATTCTCCGTCTGTTTCTCAGGCAGCCGAGGGCAAGTGGTCTTCAGGTCCCTGATGAGGGGGTGGCTTGACGACCTGGGCTTGTAATAAAAGGCACCCAGCAGGGGGCACAGGGAAAAGTGGGAAGAAGGTGACTCAACATGGAACAGAAAACCATTTCTTAGTCATCGTGATTATATTTTGATCCATCGGAAGTTGAGCCAGTATATTGTCGTGGCCGCCTGGGTGTTTCTAAAAGCTTCCACTCGTGGCAGAACTTCTAGTGGACTGGAGACAGGGCCCAACCCCTGGGAAGGGTCTTTATCAGAGCAGACTTCTAGGAGGGGAAAGGCCAATTTTTACCCTGAGTTTCCCATTCTGCTATCTGCCTTCGTACGTTAGAACAGCTCGGGAGACGGGATCTGGGCAGCTGTTCCCACGGCCTGGGGAGACCCCTGTGTTCAGCACGGCCCCTGCAGGGAGTGAGGTCCCATGGTCAGGGACCCCCACCTGGAGTGTCCAGACTTGGACCCAGGCCCTGCTCCTTCATTCCCACGGACCTCTGAGCATTTACTGTGTCCTGTGGCCGGTACCTGCTTACTACACACCAGGGCTGTTTTTTTTGTTTTGTTTTGTTTTTTGAGACAGAGTGTCACTCTGTTGCCCCGGCTAGAGTGCCATGGCATCAGCTCACAGCAACCTCAAACTCCTGGGCTCAAGCGATCCTACTGCCTCAGCCTCCCAAGTAGCTGGGACTACAGGCATGCGCCACCATGCCCGGCCAATTTTTCTATATATATTTTTAGTTGTCCAGCTAATTTCTTTCTATTTTTTTTTTTAAGTAGAATCAGGGTCTCGCTCTTGCTCAGGCTGGTCTCGAACTCCTGAGCTCAAACGATTCGCCCACCTCAGCCTCCCAGAGTGCTAGGATTACAGGCCTGAGCCACTGCGCCCGGCTGGAGGGCTGTTTCTTTAACCATAGAGACCAGGCAGGTCTGAAAACCATTCCAACTACAGTGTGTGGGCAGCTCTTTTGACGATGCTGCTGCTACCTATTGTCAAAGGAAAATAAACCAGTGGGTGGCTCCTGAGAGCCTAGGGCAGATAAGACGTGGTGACAGAGGGGTGGTGTCTGCGTGTGTGATGGGCACAGGGAACTGTCTCCACCCCCAAAGGAGCAGTCAGTCCAAAGCGCATACAGTTCAGAGCTGTTTGGACCACTTTTCTACTTTTCTGGGAATCTCCTCTACATCTCAGCTGAAAAATGGTCTTGAGCTTCTGCACTTTCCCCCCTCAAAAAGGGCTCCTCTCTCTTTGATAACTGCCGTCATGGTCCCCTCACTCCTTGCCTAGCCTGGCACTTGTGCCTGGGCTTCTCCGGGTGGGACATCTCATTCGTCATCATTTCTAGACCCTCCACACCCTGGTCGCCGTCTTGGGGGCCCCTCCAAAAGGCACCTTGGTGCGGTAGACAGAACACAAGCTCTGCCAGGGCTTTGAATCCTGGGCATTTAGCTGTGTGACTTTGGAAAAATTACTTAAACTCTCTGAGCCTTAGTTTCCCCAGATGTAAAAGGAGCAAAATGATTACTTTATAGCATAATTGCTATGCCCAGATGAGATAAACGTGCATTATGTCTGGCATAGAATTTTTCACCACTCCTGCTACCTTTGTTTTCCTTTTTGTTTTTCTTTAATGTAATTTCCAGAACCTAACACACTATTCCAGACAAGGCTTGAACAATGATGAGGACCGTGGGCCCACTTCATCCTTTAGGGACAACTATCTCCTAATGCAGCCTAATGTGCTCTTGGCTTTGGTGGTGGTGGTTTGGGACAGTCACACTCCTGGGAGGGCACATGGGCTGGGAGTCACTCACTCATTTTCCCAGCAAATGCTGACTGAGCTCCCACTGTGCCCCACGCCCTGGGGATACACCAGTGGGAGAAAGAGAACAGCACTCCAGTGAGAGAGTCAGGTAGTGGACAAATGGTAAAACGTATAATACAATGCCAGGGAGGGCCAAAACCAAATAAAAATAAAATAAAACAAAACGTAAAGCTGGCTCAGGGATTGAAGGGTTCCAGGCACTCTGACGCTCACTGGCCGTGCAGCCTTGGAAGAGCAAAGGGATTAACTCAGATGTGTGTTTTCAGACAGTGTTCAGAAGAGCCCCAGGAGTTTGGGAAGGCACCTTGGGGGTCTCCATAAGTGTGGGTGGGGGAGATGAATTGTGGGGGGCTGACTCGTTAGACCCTGTGCCCCAAACCCTATCCAGAGCAGAGACTTCAAAAAATTTCTTTTACTTACTGGGCCTCTGCGTGAAAATCTAATTGATTGGCCGGGCGCTCACGCCTGTAATCCTAGCTCTCTGGGAGGCCGAGGTGGGCGGATTGTTTGAGCTCAGGAGTTCGAAACCAGCCTGAGCAAGAGCGAGACCCCATCTCTACTAAAAATAGAAAGAAATTAATCGGACAACTAAAAATATATAGAAAAAGTTAGCCGGGCATGGTGACGCATGCCTGTAGTCCCAGCTACTCGGGAGGCTGAGGCAGGAGGATCGCTTGAGCCCAGGAGTTTGAGGTTGCTGTGAGCTAGCATGATGCCACAGCACTCTAGCCTGGGCAACACAGTGAGACTCTGTCTCAAAAAAAAAAAAAAATCTAATTGATTTAAATGTTTTACTTTTTAAAAAGAGCTTGAGATTTTCGATATTGGACAGTCTTTAAGTTCTATTTTAGCTCAAAGACTGTGAGAATTGCTGGAATTGTTTTCCTACGAACTGCCGCTAAACCAGATCTTCCTCATTGTATTATATTACTGCACAGCGCTACTACAAGTGTAGCATTTACATTTATTAGTGTGAATTGTTATCTTGTTAGCTTTGGTCCATCAGTCTAGGAAGCCGAGATAATTTTGGAACATGAATTCTGGCATTCTACATATTAGTGATACTTTCCAGCTTTGGGTCATCTGCAAATCTGTTCTGTGTACCTTTTTAAAAAATCTTCATCCAGTGTGTTTATAAAAACTTTCTTTAGAATAAGGCCCAGGGAAGAGACTTTTGGTTCTCTAACAGAGATTACCCTCTAGGTTGACCTAACCAGAATCAATGGGCTTTGAGTTTTCTATGTTCAAATGGCTACAGACCCATTGAAGTTTAATAGCATCCAGCCAATAGTCTTCCTTTTAATCTCCATACGATCTCATTTTCTACACTTAGGCGATGGCTACCCTCTGTCAAGGTCTGGGATGGCCCCTGTGGATACAAGATAAATAAGACACCAGGGGTTCCCAGCTAGTGGACCAGACGGAAACATAACTCGCAGCCAGGGCACCAGTGATGTGCCCCAGGGAGCAGGGGAGGAGGTGTCCAGCTCTGCCGGGCAGTGTCGGGGAGGTTTTCTCAATTGAGAAGACATCGGGGGACAGTTGTCCAACGTCATATGAAATCTAGGTGTGGCTTCTATGGCATCCTTCTGATCTAGGTATTCAATAAGTGTTTCTTGAATTTGATTTTAAAAAGGGGGAGAGCATCTGACGTGTCAGGGAGAAAGGAAGTTGAGTTTGGAGAGGATGGAGGCAGGTTTGTGAGAGCAGGGACAGCTGAGGCCTGGGGGTGGGGAGAGAGGTTCTGGGTGACAGTCGCGGCTTGTTAGCAAAACGGGAGTGGGTGAGGAGCTACGCCGCACTGGAAGCTTCCTGTCTTGGGCACTGGGGCTGACAGCTTAGTCCCCAGGAGAGGGAGGAAGGAGATAAGAAGTTTGAGTTTCAGGGGCCTACGAGGGATTTAGTGGAATATATCTTTTCCCATGCTCTTTTCTCTTCTGATTCTGACTTTGATTTCAAGCTCCTCTGATAACTACTGAGTTGGGAAAGGAGGACGTCCATGCGCGTGCCAGGCGCAGTGATAACTCCGTCTGTTTCCCCCAGGGAACTTTTATACCCCGGCAACGCCCTCTGCAGTTTGCCCCGGCTGTGTCTGTTGTCATTATGTGGCCGCAGTGTTGATGTCTAGCGTGCGTGTGCCTATGCAAACCATTGTATCTGTTGTGGGGTGAACAACTCATTTCGGTCTGCCAGGGACTTTCCCAGTTTCGGTAACAAAAGTCCCACCCTGCCCCCACCCCCACGAATCCTGTCAGTCCCGGGCTAACCAGGACTGTGGGTCACCCTAGAGGTAGGCGAGGTGCTAGGAGCACCTGGTGTGCACAGAACACCCCGGGCGGCACTGGGGGGACAAAGTGTAGCTCAAGAGTCTCAGGTGTCTGGGCTGAGAAAGGCACATGGGGCCTGGGAGGTAGGGGGGGAGCCCAGGGCAGCTTGGTGTGCATCTCTGTCCTGGTGATAGTCCCCTCTGGTTGGAAGTGCGTGCACAGTGGCTGGGCAAAGCTGTGGGTGGGCTGCAGTCGGTCCTGCCGCCTCTGCTTGGGGCTGAGCCAGGACTTTCCACCTTACTTTTCTGAGCACTTAATCAATTAATGGAGCAATTGAATGGAGAAGACAGAAGAAAGGACCAAGCTGGGCTCTCTGTCCCCAGACCACGGCTTCTCCCAGGCAGAGTGCCCTGGGAGCCCGCTTCCCTAGTGCACCTTCCTGCCGCTGGGGGACGCTCACTGCTGCAGGCGCTGAGGAAATCGAACTGCTGGGGCTGCTGTCCTCCAGAAACGCCGGTCAATAACACCAAACGACTGTAGGGTATGCTGAGAGGGAGGTGGGCCAAGAAGGCGCGTGGAAGCTCCTTCCTCTTGCCTTTCCCTGCTTTTCTGCGCACACGCACATATGCCCACTCGGGGAGGGGCACAGGATGGTTAGATGATGTCTCTCTGCACTTCCTTCATGAAGCATAAGAAAGCCTTTGGCAAACCCAGACCTAAATGTGTTGCTCGGGCCAAATCCAGCAACCCCCTCTCGACCCCCTCCCCAAAGGTTAAATAGTTCCCACAGGGTGCAAGAAAGGGTTATTGAAAACAGCAGGTTTATTTTTTTTTTTCCTTAACTTCAGCACTTCTGGTAAATCTCTGATCCAGCATCTAGTGGTTAACCACTGATACAGGAAATGACATTTAACGTTTTTATCACTCAGCCAGAAATGGAAGAACAAGGCAAGGCTGTGTTTAGGGAAGATGGATGGTTGCCCACCACCTTCAGCTTAAAGGCGCACCGGCTCTTTTCCGATGGCTGGGGCGGATAGGCGGCTCCGGTCCCCCCCGCCTGCGGGCTGCGCTGGCAGCAGTGGGCAGGCATGTCGGGAGATCGTCCCCGATCCTGCTGCTCAGGGTGGGAACCCCAGCGTTGTCAGCTATTGACAGGGGTGAAACGGACGGCACTTGGTTCCCCTTTTTCAGGAGCCGTTGCCCATGGGGACAGGCAGGCAGGAAATGAGTTCAAATGCTGTGTCCCAGGCACTTTGAGCCACAGCATCAGCCTGGGGTGCCTGGGAGGCCACCTGACTCGGGTGAGACTTGAACAGAGTCCCGCTGTCCATGGCTAAGCAGAGGACAGTCAGCAGAGGCCTCGGGAACCTTCTCCAGGACAATCGCAGAGCAAGTGTGTTTCACTTGCACTTTCCCTTGGTTACTGGGTTCTTCCCCATTTCTCGTTGCCCTCTTGGGTTCTCAGTGCAGCTGCTAAGTGGATTCCTTGTACCAACAATGACAACAACACTAATCACAATAAGCACTCACATTTGTTGAGTGGTCGATAGTTTAGATTCGTGATCTTTACCTGCTCAAGGTCTAGAGCTGGTAAGCGCTACACCCGGCCAGGATTTGAACCCAGATCCGGCTGTTGCCAGAGTCAATCCTGCCCTATAGACATCTGGTAGCAAGTGCACCCTAGGCCTGTTTGTCACATCCATTAGCAGCCTGAGGGTTTTCTGAGCAGACTCTAGCCCTGGATGCCCTGGGGGAGTGGGGTGGGTAGGCTCCCTCAGTGCATTGTTTGGCAAAGACCTCTGTCTTTTCATATTAATTAGGGCCCCAGATTCTCTGATAAATTCCCCTTCTCTCAGTAGGCACTAACCCGATCCCATTTTTATGACAAGGGTCACTCAGGTGTAAAATCGTCGTCCTCCACTGCTGGCTCTCTGCATCTTCCCTGCGTAGATGGATTCCTGGCCCTGCAGATGCACCTCCCTCAAACACTAGGAGGCAGGGGTGAGCGTGGCAAGCTCTGTCTGCCCCCAGGAGCAGGTGGAGTGCTTCTCTGTGCCTGTTGCTTTCTGTTCTGCCTTGTTCTAGAGGAGATCTGAGGTGAGGGACACTCATAGTCTCTTGGAGCCTCAGTTTATTCAGCCATGTCCTTGCTCTGAGGAGGTGATGAAAACTAAAGAGCTCTGAAAAGCAAATTTATCCTTCCAAATTGACAGTCCCCTCCAGGAAGAGGAGTAGATGGCTGTTTGACTTCAAAGCCTTTCCAACAGGACGGAGTTGCACATATGTGTCGCATCCCCAGGTCTGTACGCACAACTCAGCTTGGGGATTTTATACCAGAAGGAGCTGTAGTATCAGGGGTGAGATGTGGGTTCCCCCCAGCGAAGGGTTCTTTTCCAAGACCCATTTCTTCTCCACGTCCTCTCTGCGGAGGTTCTACCCTGCAGACCAGGAGTGGTGGGAGATTTGTTTCTGTAACAGGCACTTAGGTTGTTTCCTGTGCCCTGGGAGCAAAGACCAATCTGGCATGTTCTCCGAGCTCGGGGAATTACAGTCTAGCTCAGTGGTGCCCATCTCTGGCTGCCCACTGGAATTATTTGGGGGAACTTACAAAACACTGATGCTCAGATCCATCTTAGGAGATTCTTGTTTAATTGGCATTAGCATTTTTTATAAGGTCCCTGGGTGACTCTAATGTACAGTCACAGTGGAGAACTGCTGCTCTAGGTGGAGAGACAGCTAAGTTAAAAAAAAACAAACAAACTACGACACAGAGTATGATATACTCTGATTTTGGCAAATACAAGTTGCTATGGGAGCACAGAGTTAGGGCCACTTACTCAACCTAGAAAGAGTTGGAGAGAACTAGGGAACATCATAGCTGAGATTTCAAGAGAAGGAATGAACCAGATGAACCAGGCCTGAGGGGGCTGAGGGTAAGGGTGAGGGGTGTGGTTAAGATGATTTCCAGGGAAAGCAAGATGCATTGTCTGAGTCCAGGAGTGAAAGGGAGCCAGGCATTCCCGTGGGACTGAGAGTTCAGTATGGCTGGAGAAGGTTGTGGTGGGAAGCCCAGTGACGTAGCTGGAGAGGTGACCAGAGCCCAGCTCACGCAGGATTTTGAAGGCAATATTGGGAACTTTGGGCCTTATCCCAAGGGTGGAAGGGAACTAATGAAGAGGTATAATCAGGAAGGACTGTGATCAGTTTTGCAGTGTGAGAAACAGATAGGAAGGGAGCCAGACAGGAGGTAGGCAGACATTAGAACATGCTTCGGTGATGGTGTCCTCAACTATAGTAGTGGTTATGGGGGTAGCCAGAGGTGAGCGGATTTGGAAGATATTAGGACATAGAACCAATTAGACATGGGGAGTAAAATGAGAGAAAAGTCAAGGGTGATGTCCCGGTTTTGTCATGGACAATGGGGCAGAGGGCGATGCTGGTTCTCTGGGCACGTGTGTGGGTAGGATTGCCTGATGGCTGCTCACACAGAGTCCTAGAAGCTGGCTAGGGCTGGGGGACCCTCTGCTAGCAGCTCAGGGTCCCTAGAACATATGCGAGTCTCCTGTGGGTGGCCCAGCCCTCCTGGGAGCATCATGGGGGGACATGTGCCTCAGTGAAACGATGAGGGCATTTACTGCATTTCTCTGCAGCTTTGCTAATCTGTTCAGACTCCCTGGGCGTCCTTCCCACTCAAGATGCTCATTTCCCCAACCAGAGCATGCTCAGACACTGATGGAATTTCAAAGGCAAAAAATAATAACTGATTTCCATTTTAAGTGACCTATTACCCAATCCCCATTTTATTCCCGTAAGTCAAAGCTTACAATCCCCATCCACCCATATAAGAAGTCCTTTAATGACACAGACAACTAAAAATATCCTTTATGTAATGTTGACAAATTCAGGTCCCATAGGCTCCCTGTAGACCCCCAAGTCATCCCTGCCCCAGGGACTTGCCCCCTCTAAAGATTCCCACTCATTTCTTAACCCACACAGCGTCTCCACTCCCCACAATCTGTTGGCACCAACTTCAAAGACCACCATTGGGGCCAACTTCAAAGATCACCACCCTCTTTCCTGCTTTTGGCATCGCTGCATTACTTGTAGGCAATACCCTTCTTCTTGTTACCCCTCCTTTTGATTATTTGTCTTTCAGTGTTCCTCTCTGTGCCTCTGCCATCCACTCTTCTTGCCTCTTTTGGGCTTCTTTTCTGCCTTATCTGCCATCTTGTTATTCCATGAATATATCAAAAAGTTATTCTGCAAAAATATCAGACTTAGATCCTATGACCTACTTTTGTAAAAATTTTAATAGATTTAAGGGGTACAAGTTTAGTTCTATTACACATATACCTTGTATAGTGTTTGCATTTCCCTGATAATTAGTGATGTTGAACATTTCTTCATATGTTTGTTGCCATTTGTATATCTTCTTTAGAAAAATGCCTGTTCATGTCATTCATCCACTTTTTAATGGGGTTGTTTGTTGTTTTCTTTCTGAGTAGTTTGAGTTCTGTGTAGATGCTGGATATTAGTCTTTTGTCAGACACATAGTTTATGAATATTTTCTCCCATTCTGTAGGTTGTCTATTTACTCTTTTGATTATTCCTTTTGCTGTGCAGAAGCTTTTTAGTATAATTAAGTCTCATTTGTCTATTTTTGTTTTTGTTGCATTTGCTTTTGGGGTCTTAGTCATAAATTCTTTGCCTAGTCCAATGTCCAGAAGAGTTTTTCCCAGATTTTTCTAGGGTTTTTATGGTTTCAGGTCTTACATTTAAGTCTTTAATCCATCTCGAGTTAATTTTTGTGTATGGTGAGAGAGAAGGATCCAGTTTCATTCTTCTGCATGTGTCTATCCAATTTTCCCACCACCATTTGTTGAATAATGTGTCCTTTCTCCAGTGCATGTTTTTGTCTGCTTTGTCAAAGATCAGTTGGTTGTAGGCATATGGTTTTATTTCTGGGTTTTCTATTCTGTTCCATTGACCTATTGGTCTACTTTTACGGCAGTACCATGCTGTTTTGGTTACTAGATACTTGTAGTATAATTTGAATTTAGGTAATGTGATGCCTCCGGTTTTGTTCTTTTTGATTAGGATTGCTTTGGCTATTTGGACTCTTTTTTAGTTCCATATGAACTTTATAATGGTTTTTTCTAGTTCTATAAAAAATGATATTGGTATTTGGTTAGGAATTGCATTGAATCAATAGATCGCTTTGGGTAGTATGGTCATTTTAAGCAATATTGATTCTTCCAATCTATGAGCATGGGATATTTTTCCATTTGTTTGTATTGTCTATGATTTCTTTCACCAGTGATTTATAGTTCTCCTTGTAGAGATATTTTGCATCCTTGGGTTAATTTATTTCTAAGTATTTTATTTTTTTTGCAGCTATTGTAAATGGGATTGGGTTCTTGATTTGGTTCTCAGCTTGGTCATTGTTGGCGTATAGAAATACTATTGATTTTTATATGTTGATATTATAACCTGAGACTTCGTTGAATTCATTTATCAAATCTAGGAGTCTTTTGGAGGAGTTTTTAGGGTTTTCTAGGTATAAGATCATATCATCATGCTGGGCATGGTGGCTCATGCCTGTAATCTTAGCACTCTGGTAGGCCAAAGTGAGAGGATTGCTTGAGCTCAAGAGTTCAAGACCAGCCTGAGCAAGAGCAAAACCCCGTCTCTACTAAAAATAGAAAAAATTAGCCGGGCATGGTGATGTGTGCCTGTATTCCCAGCTACTTGGGAGGTTGAGGTAGGAGTATCACTTGAGCCCAGGAGTTTGAGGTTGCAGTGAGCTGTGATGACACCAATGCACTCCACCGGGGGTGACAGAGCGAGACTCTGTCTTAAAAAAAAAAATCATATCATCAGTAAGCAGAGATAATTTGACTTCCTCTTTTCCAATTCTTCAATTTGGTTGCCATTTCTTTCTATCTCTTGCCTGATTGGTCTGGCTAAGACTTCAAATACTATGTTGAATAGAAGTGGAAAAAGTGGGCATCCTTATCTTGTTCCAGTTTTTTGAGGGAATGCTTTCAACTTTTCTCCATTCAGTACGATGTTGGCTGTGGGGTTGTCATAAATGGCATTTATTATTTTGAGGTATGTTCCTTCTATGTTGAGTTTTTTGAGGGTTTTTATCATGAAGGGATGCTGGATTTTATCAAATGCTTTTTATGCATCTATTGAGATGATCTTATGGTTTTTGTTTTTAATTCTGTTCATGTGGTGAATCACATTTATTGACATGCATATGTTGAACCGTCCTTGCATCCCTGGGATGAAATCCATTACCCATTTGATCATGGTGAGTTATCCTTTTTATGTGCTGTTGGATTTGGTTTGCTAGTATTTTGTTGAGGATTTTTGCATCTATGTTCATCAGAGATGTCGGTTGGTATTTTTCTTTTTTTGTTGCATTTTTTTCCCAGGCTTTGGTATAAGGGTGATACTGGCTTCACAGAATGAGTTAGGGAGGATTCCCTCCTTCTTAAACTTTTGGAACAGTTTCAGTAGGATTGATACTAGTTCTTTTTTGTATGTCTGGTAGAATTTGGCTGTGACTCCACCAGGTCCTGAGCTTTTTATGTCAGGAGATTTTTTTTGTTACTGATTAAATCTCACTACTCAATATTGGTCGATGTAGGAGTTCTAGTTCTTCCTGGTTCAATCTCAGGAGTTTGTATGCTTTCAGGAACTCATTCATTTTCTCTAGCTTTTCTAGTTCGTAAGCGTATAGTTGTTCATAATATTCTGTGATGATCTATTGTATTTCTGTAGTATCAGTTGCAATATTTCCTTTTTCATTTTTGATCGTGTTTATTTGAATCTTCTCTCTTTTTTTCTTGGTTAGTCCAGCTACTGGTTTATCAATTTTGTTTATATTTTTGAAGAGCCAAATTTTCATTTTGTTAGTCCTTTGTATTTTTTTGGGGGGGGCGGGGGATCTCTATTTCATTTAGTTCTGCTCTGATCTTTATTATTTATTTTCTTCTACTATCTTTGGGCTTGGTTTTTTCTTATTTTTCTAGTTCCTTGAAGTGCAATGTCAAGTTGTTAATTTGTGTTCTTTCTACTTTTTTGATGTAGGCGTTTAATGCTATAAACTTCCCTGTTAGCTTTTGCTGTATCCCACAGGTTTTGGTATGTTGTGTTTTAATTTTCATTCATTTCAACAAAAATTTTAATTTCCATCTTTATTTCTTCATTGACCCAGTGACTGTTTAGGAGCATGTTATTTAATTTCCATGTATTTGTATAGTTTTTGAAGTTTCTCTTCATATTGATTTTTAGCTTTATTCCACTGTGGTCTGAGAAGATGCTTGATATGATTTTTATTTTTAAAAAATTGTTAAGATTTATTTTGTGGTCTATCTTGGAGAATGTTCCATGTGTTGATGAAAAGAATGTACTTGTTGTGTGGACTGTAGTTGTTGGGTGGAATGTTCTGTAAATGTTAATTCCATCTGGTCTAAAGTCCAATTTAAGTCCAATATTTCTTTGTTGATTTTCTGTCTTAATGAAATGTCTAGTGCTCTGAGTGGGTCGTTGAAATCCCCTGCTATTATTGTGTTGCTGTCTGTCTCTTTCTTTAGGTCTGGTAATATTTGTTTCATGAATCTAGGTCCTCCAATGCTGGGTGCATGTGTATTTAGGATCATTATATCCTCCTGCTGAATTGATCGCTTTATAATTTTATAATGAGCTTTTTTGTCTTCTTTTTTTTTTTTCTTTTTTGGTGAGACAAGGTCTTGCTCTGTTGTATAGGCTGGAGTGTAGTGGTGTGATCATAGCTCACTATAACTCCAATTCCTGGGCTTAAGCAATCCTCCTGTCTCAGCCTCCCAAGTAGCTAGGGCTACAGGCACATGCCACCATGCCCAACTACTTTTGAAATTTTTTGTAGAGATGAGGTCTCACTATGTTGCCCAGTCTGATCTTGAACTCTTGGCCTCAAGTGATCCTACCTCTTTAGCCTTCCCCAAATGCTGGGATGATAGGCATGAACCACCACATCTTGCTATAGTTTAATCTGATATAAGTATAGCTATTCCTGCTCACTTTTCATTTCTATATGTGTGGATTATCTTTTTCACCCCTTTACTTTCAGTCTACATGTCTTTTAAAAATTTTTTTAATAACTTCAGGAGAACAATTTTATTATCACCAACAATTGTACAGATACTTTGAATGTTTCAAAAATGTGAAATCTAGAAATTTTGTTTTTTTAATTTCAGAATATTACAGGGGTACATGTTTTGTTTACATGTATTGCTTTTGTAGTCTGTGTCTTTATGGGTAAGATGAGTTTCTTGTAAGCAGCATATAGTTAGATCATTTTTAAAATCCATTCTGTGTATCTATCTATCTATCTATTTTTTCTTTTGAGACAGAGTCTTGCTCTGTTGCCCAGGCTAGAGTGCCCTGCTGTGGTGTCAGTCTAGCTCACAGCAGCCTCAAACTCCTGGGCCCAAGTGATCTTCCTGCCTCAGCCTCCTAAATAGCTGGGTCTATAGGTTTGTGCTATCACACCTGGGTAATTTTTTTTTTTATTTTTATTTTTTTAAGTAGAAACAGGGTCTCGCTCTTGCTCAGCCTGGTCTGGAACTCCTGTCCTCAAGTGATCCTCCTACCTTAGCCTCCCAGAGTGCTAGGATTACAAGCATGAGCCACTGTGCCCAGCCTAATCTATATCTTTTAAGTGGAGCATTTAATTTATTTATGTTCGGGGTTACTATTGATATGTGAGGCTTTGTTCTTGTCATATTATTTTGATTTCTATTTTTTTTTTTATAAATTCTTTCTTTCTTTTTCTCTTTTTGTCTTTGTGGTATGCTGAACTTCTGGTATGTTGCCATTTAATTCCTATCTCTTTTTCCTTTGTATGATTATTTTATAAGACCTGTGAGTTTTATATTTTCATGTGTTTTTGTGGTACTTTTAATCTTGATTATTAGGGTTGGTTAGTGTTAAATATGAAAGCATAAGGGCAAATGCTTTGCAAATAGTAAATCAACAAATACATTTTAGATAATGGTAACAGTAACAGGCTTGAAAGGTCTCCACTTATTTAAAGAATTAGGTGTAAATTATACCTAAAGACAAAGGTTGAAAAATAACGAAATTATATTCCTAAACTCTCCTGGAAATCCAGCATCTACTGAGTTGATCTTTCATAATTCAGATTCTTCAATTAGATGAAACACTGAAAGATTTATATAAAATTTCATTTGTCTCTTGTGTTCTTCTTGTCATTCATAGAAAAATTTTTCCCACACACCGCGTAAAATTTTGTGCCTTTTTTCACTGTTGTCTCCTCCAGTTGAAATTCTTCCGTCCAACACACATACACTGAGTATCTCATTATATTCATTCACTTATTCATTTACTTGCCCTATATCTACTCAGTCCTATTATGTGACAAACAATATACTACGAACAAGGGATCCAATGGTGGGCAAAAATAGATAGGATTCATACCCTCATGAACTTATAGTTTAAGATCGAATATGGGGAGAACACAGTAAAATAGTGATACAGATTAAAATAAAATACTAGCTGTGCAGAGTGCTATGAGGAGAAGTTCATGGTGCTATGTGAACATACAGTGGGTGAATTTGACCTTGACCAGGGGTAGGTGGTAGATGGGTGGTAGGAAGACTTCCCTGAAAAAGCAATGTTTCTGCTCAGATCTGAAGAATGAGGAGGGGTAATTATGCGAGGTAGGGCATGGAGGATGAGAGGGTTTTAGGCCGAGGCAAAGATGTTGTGGGGGAGAAAGTGTAATATGTCTGAGAAACTGACAGGAGGCCAGGAAGGCTTAAAAGCGAGGAAACATGGCACAAATTGAGGCTGGAGATGGTCAGACTATGTGTGCTTTGAAAGTTATGGTAAGGATTTTTTTTTTTTGAATAAAAAATCCTCTGAAATATTTTAATCACAATAGTGTTGGGTTTGCATGGAGGTAGGTTTAAAAAATCAGTGGCTCATCCTCTATCCTTTATCCTTGAGAGATCTTGATTTATGGAAGGAATCAAATTTGGGATCTGAAAGTACAAAGCTACCACATGCCCAGAAGGAAAGAGAGTTGGAATACTGCTAAAATCCCTGAGGCAATGGGTTCAGTGCTTTGATATAACTACATACGAGTGTTGTGGAAGCCTAGCGAAATGAGATGTCTTTTTGCTTGAGGGGTGGTCAGAGAGGCTTCAAAAAGCAGATAATGTTTGAGCTGGGTGTTGAAAAATAGCAGGAGTTATCCAGGTAATAAGAGGTTTTGGAAGAGAGGAAGAGGCAGGGAGAAGAAGCACATTTTGGGAAGAAGGAATTACATATCTAATACACAGGCATGAGCAAGCATAGGAAGTTTGCATAAAGACCAGTCACGTGGTGTGAATGGACACCAGGGTGCCCTGGTAGCCATTAGGGATTTTAGCAGTATTCCAACTCTCTTTCCTTCTGGGCATGTGGTAGCTTTGTACTTTCAGTAGACCTGAGTTTAGTTGTGGCCAGTGAAAATAAGCAGAGGGATATGTCTCACTTACAGGTGGAAGATTTAAAAGCTGGCACATTCTTTGCCACATATTCTATTTCTTCGACCACTAACAATGTTCCAGAAAGTGGATGCTTGCTAGATTGTATCCTAGAATGAGGACAATGATGATGGAAGCAGAGCCACAAGCTGACCTGCAAAGGACATGGAAGATAAGCAAGAAGCACATCTCTGTTGTGAGCCACTGTGATTTAGGGGTCATTTGTTACTGCAGCATAATTTGTTTTATCCTGACCAAGACAGGGATCTATCAAGAACTGTGAAGGGTCTGGGATTTTGCATTGCATGTAAGCCAACAAGCTAGTTTGCTGCAGTTACCTGGATGCTGGCAGAAGACCTGAGATTTCTGAGTCAGATACAAAGGGTTGTATTACTCAAAAATTAAAAAAATGGCATGGGATTCATTTTTGCATTGGTTTTCCTTGCCCTCCAGGTCCCACTGTAGCAATGTAGAGTGGCTCGGATGGATGCTGCTCCCAGTGGGTTTGTGTCACAGCTGAGGAACCCCAAGCTTAGGAATTCCCAGTGTCTTATAATGGACTGCAAGCAAACCTGCCCAACATTTTCCTGGAGGGAGATAATATCTTCAAGTATACTTGAAAGCAAACAAACCTTCCCTGTGCTCTGCAGAGAGTCACTGTCTCTATTTTCCAAAGCTGTTCACTCTACATTCTTGAAAAGACAGTCTGGGACAAAATTTGTCAGTGCCTCTATCTGCAAGTGCAGAAATGTGAGAGACCCATGGAAAATTGTCTCCCAACAGTATCTTTGGGTAAGTGGAGGATAATGAATGGTAGGAGCCATTTGGAGCCAGATTAGGAAGATTTTGTAGACCATGCCAGGGAGATTGGATTTTATCCAGTAGGCAATGGGGAGCCATCAAAGCTTCTAAAACATGTACAATAACGAACAGAAGAAGCATGGAAGAAGGGGGATACTAGTGCTAGGAGAACAGTTAGGGCTAAAGATGTAGGTTTGGGAATTTTAACATATCAAAGAGAGCCAAAGCCACTGGATTTCATCTCTACTTGGACAGATTCTATAACCTTCAAAGCCCAGATTAAAGGGCATCTCATTTAGTAGTTTGAAAACATTGTTTTTCAAAAGCAGTAGCTTTTCGTCAGAGAAGTCTAATGTAGACTTCCAACAAATAAAACAGATGGAGGGAGCTATGGTTTGGTTGAATCAACAATGGGAGACCTGGGAGACCTCTCAGCTCCCCACTGCCCTAGCAGACACCCAGAGGCTCCTCTCTCGAGCCCTTCGGATCCACAAAACACACTTTGAATCCACTTTTTTCTCTCTAGTTGGTCCAGGTGGGATTAATTGCTCCTCTCTCTTGTTTCTCCATGAATTAATATTAAACATGTTTGGGGACAGGATTTGTCTTAGGAGTTTTTCAGAGCTCTGCCCTAGAGGAATATGTGAACATGTTGGTTTGCATTTCGAATGCTGTTACGCTCGGAAGGGCGTCTCTGAAAGGCAGTAGCGACTGTATCCCACGAGGCGCCGCGTTTCTCAGACCTAAAGAATTGGATTTGCTTTGTAAAGCACAAGTGAATCTGTTAAAAACTATAGGCTGAGAGCTGGCAATGGAGTGCCCTCTGGAACAAACAGCTTCTCGGAAACAACAGCTTCCCCAATGGCTAAAAGCAAAGCTTTTGTTTAAACCACTCTAGACTACCTGTCTCCATTCACAATAACCTAATAAACATGTAGTCTACATATCTCTGTTTAACCCCTCTGTTTAAATGATAAACTTACCTTAGAATTTAGAAATTAACCTTTTAACGACTTTGTAACCGTTTGCTCAAGTAAATAGAATTAGTTAAAGAATCTGTAGAAGCCTTCTGTAAAAGCCTTTTGAAAATCTGTTAATCTGAGAGGAACTACCTGCTGTTATGTAAATCTGTTACCACTGACAATTGTTCACTATTTCCTATAAGTTACCATGTAAGACCTCATTCGGGGCTTTTTGAGACCCACGGAGAAGTCTAAGACCCCTGAGCTCCTGCTTTGCCTATAATCTTTATAAACTTATAAAACTATATCTTTGTCTCAGTGTATTCTTTCATTTCTTCCATTTGCCATTTTTCTCTATTATTTTCTTTCTTTTTTTTTTTTTTTAGACAGAGTCTCACTCTGTTGCCCCGGCTAGAGTGGCGTGGCGTCAGCCTAGCTCACAGCAACCTCAAACTCCTGGGCTCAAGCCATCCTCCTGCCTCAGCTTCCCGAGTAGCTGGAACTACAGGCATGTGCCACCATGCCCAGCTAATTTTTTCCTATATTTTTTAGTTGTCCAATTAATTTCTTTCTATTTTTAGTAGAGACGGGGTCTCGCTCTTGCTCAGGCTGGTTTTGAACTCCTGAGCTCAAACAATCCGCCCGCCTCGGCCTCCCAGAGTGCTAGGATTACAGGCATGAGCCACTGTGCCCGGTCTCTCTATTATTTTCTTATCCCTTGCAACTCTACCAAAGGGACCCGGTTTTTTGCAGGGAACACTGGCCACGTTCCCGGCACTCTCTGTTTTTCTCAACATTTTGATCTCATTGTCAGAGCAGCATTTATCACCTTGACACGTGTTTGCGGAAAGCATCCTGAATTTTCAGTTTTCCCCAGTGCCCAGTTCCATGCCCGTCATACTGAAAGGCTCCCAACCAATGTTTGCTGGATTGAATTGAATTGATGTGAAAAACTCATCAATGAAATAACTTACGGAATTACATTGTTGTAAAGCTTTGCATTTTAAATTTAATTAAGCATAATATTCAACCCCTGAGACCTAGCCAAGGGCAAATACAAATCAAGGAAATAGTGAAATAAAAAAATAACTTTTTCTATAGTGATACAGTTATACGGATATGGTTTTAGCTTGTCTATGTACCAAAAAATGCTTATTCAAGCAACAAAGAGCTTTTTCTTAGAAAGCGGACCACAGTCCAAATAAATAACATCCTCCAACCTGGTGTGAGAAGATTGCCAGATCGTCCTCAGGTATGTTAATCCATTCAGTCACCTGTGGTTTCATCAGGCAAGGAAGGAAAGCCCTGGATTTACTCTGCTAACTTATGCAAGCAAAATATTTACTTTTGAAAAAACAATAATTCAGACAACAATGATGAAGTTGAACATGTTCTGTCTAGCTGTTTTATCTGTCTGGAATTCATAGGTGATTTGGTGAAAACAACAGATCCTTGAGTCTCTGAGTACTCTGCAGTTTCATGGGGCTTTATACTTGTTAATGAATGAATCCTACAGACTTTTAAGGTGAAAAACACAGTGGGTAGAATTTCCATTTATCTTGTTCTGGTTCTGTTCTGTTGTCTGTCTGGAAGAGGGTCAGCCCTGACTTTGGATGAGGAGGGAGAAAGGGAGACACTCAAGATCCCATTCTGAGGAAGGATCCAGAATTTGTAGGGCTGAAATTTAGACAATTTTTGGAGCCCTCTTTAAGTAAAAGAATGCAAAATTAGGGATGACAAGTGAATATTTATTTAGAATGAGAACAGAAATCATAACAATAATATTTTTGTTAATTATCGGACATACTTATAAAATTAGTTTTACATTATAAATTCTGTATATTCTTTGTGTTTTTTATTATTTACTTATTTATTGGTACATAATAGCTGTACATAGTTTCAAGATATGTGTGATAATTTGACACATTCATATAATGAAATGAGGGTAATTGGGATATCCATCACCTTAAATATTTACCTTTTCTTTTTCTAGGAACATTTGAATTATTTTCTTCTAGCTATCCTGAAATGTACAATCAATTAATGTTAGCTATAGTCACCCTACTAATCTATTGAACATCGAGTCTTCTTTCTTCTAGTTGTATATTTGTGCTCATTAATCAACCTCTCTTTGTGTTTTTATATGACAGCAATTTTATGACATTTTCTGTAGAGAGAACAGAAAGATGATTCATCTTTTATCTAGCACGATTGACAAAAATTATTCATTTTTATTATTGAGAGCTTAGAAAATTTATTTCCAGCTTTACAATTTATGATTGGTAATGCTAAGAGAATATTTAGCATTTGTCAAATTTGGGCAAACCACTATCAACTTTCTTTCTTATAGAAGCTGTAAGATTTCAGGGCATTTGAGATTTTCGCTTATCACTTTCTATCTTAAATACTCTTTGAACTGTTCACATATATGTCTCATTTTCATGGTAGATTATGAATTTTATGTTATCTTCATTGATGCCAGTATTTTGTGTCAAATCAGCAAGAAATTTAAATCTTTTCCCAATGTATTCTTATGATTCACCTTTCCTCATTAATTGGATTATTAAACAATCCAAGAGTTTATTACTTATCATTACTTCTATCTGAAAAGCATTCCTTCCCTTTCTCTTAATGAATCACTTATTGCCTTGGGTATGATCTAATTATTTTTTGTTATCATTTGCTTCTTGCTTTTAGAATATCTATTGATTTTATTACTCATCTTTATTGCTTTTATTACATTTCATTATTTTTAATTTGAATGTTCTATAGTTCCTTGATAAATAAATTTATTAAACTTTAATCAGAAGGCTGTAATTTTGCATTTGTTTTATTAAAACATTCCAAAACATCTTTGCATATTGGAGGGAGGAGGCAAGTTGGATTAGGATGTTAACCTAGCACACAGACTGAGCCAGAGAAAGCTTGTTGATTTGAGCCAGGCTGGGAAGGGGAAGGATTGGGCAGGGGCAGGTGGATAGGGTAGGTGTTGTTGTGAATATGAAGACTTGAGAGAGGGGGGAGGCAGTTAATTTGGGTTGGAATTTCTACAACCTTATCAAACCAGCCCAAGGAAAGGGAGTATCGGGATGGGAAACCCAAGAAGAGGATGATCAGGCCAGAACAGGAGCAAAGTAGAATCTCCTTAGAAAGTAACAAAGATGCTTTGGAGAAAAAAAAGAAGCAAATTCCATGGAAAGAGCCTGGTTGGTTAGGAAGCCGTGAGGAATATTAGAGCCCCCAGAGGAGGGTTAGACTAGAACGTATTCAAGAAGCAAAGAAGTACCAGGATTCCTCCAGGTGTTGCAAGGGGGCTGATGGCATTGCAATCTGTGGTCTTCGTGGTGGTTGGTGAGATTCTCCTCAATGAGCCCGGGTAGGAGAAGATGCCTTCCTTTGGCAAGAGACTGTGAATAATGGGGAATCCTGAATTCCCCCTCAGGCCTGAGTGAGCTGGATTTTTCTCAAGCAGCTAGAAGTATTTTGAAAAGAGGCAATACTATATATAGATCATGAATTTTGGAATCAGAAAGACTTGAGTTTGAATTCTAGCCATGCAACTTATGAGCTATTGTCCTTAGCTAAGATCCTCAATGTCTATGAAATCTAATTCCCCCCTCTGCAAAAATGGGGATAATAGTACACACCATTTTGGGTAGAAATGAAATAAACCTTATAAAATAATATGATGATGAGCACAATGAATTCCATAGTTGTATAATTCAGAATAGATGTGGATGTTAACAGTGTTATGGATATTTAAAATATCAGATTTATTTTTATAATTTTGCTGCATTTTGTTAATTTAATTCTTATTTTCCAAATAGAGAAAATGACACAAGATTGACTTAGCTCCAACAGATCTCAGAATTCTCAATTTCTACCTTGGCCCGTTGTTTGTACTGCCAATGCTGTATGTGTTACACACACATGCACACACACATTCACACACACACACACACATATACATACACACATTCACACATGCACACACACCTGCACACACATACACACACGCCCCTTTTGATGAACATCATCAAGAACTATAGTTAGAGTCCTTGAATTAATTCCAGAGTTTAAAGCAGAAAATATCAGAGTTCTGATCCTCCAACTTTTTTTGATAATTTACAAGTAGATATATTTTTGTGATAATGTTAAATATATATGGTCTTCTACCCCAATTCCTGGCATACAACTCCTAAAATCCTTGGAATCTCCAAAGCGATGTCTTTTTGTGTGCTGCTGAGTGACTGATGGCTGGCAGGCCCGGGGCAGCTTCAGGATGGGGCTGATTTTAGGAAAGACAGAGGCAGGATTAGAGGGGTGGGACTTTCAGTCCTACCTCCGACCTCTGGGGATTGGAGAAGAGCTGAAGTGGAAGTCATCACCAGTGGCCAGTGATTTAGTCAATCATGCCTATGTAATGAAGCCTCCATAAAAACCCAAAAGGCCTGGGTTTGGAGTTTCCAGAGAGCTGAGCACCTGGAGGGTGGCGCCCAGGGAGGGCTTGGAAGCTCTGCGCCTTTGCAGTATCCTTTCTAATCAACCAGCAAACGTAAGTGTTTCCCTGAGTTCTGTGAGCTGCTCCAGCAAATTAACGGAACCCAAAGTGGGGGGCGTGGGAACCCCAACTTGAAGCCTGTTGGTCAGAAGTCCTGGAGGCCCGGACTTGTGACTGCTGGGAAGGAGAGGGTCATTGGGGACTGAACCCTCAACCTGTGGGCTCTGGGGCTCTCTCCAGGTGGATTGTGTTGGAATTGAATTGAGTTACAGGACACCCAGCTGGAGTCCGCTGCTTGGTGTTGGGGAAAACCCTCCACACGTTTGCTTGGTCGTGCAAGTCTTTTGTGTTAATTGTTGTGGTGTGAGAGCAGAGGAAGAACAGCTTGTGTTTTTCCCCCTCAGAATTTCACTGATAAAATGATGCCTTGACTTTGGAAAGGAGTCTGTTTCAGTTCTCTATGAACTGATGCTCCCTGGCTATAATTTCACGGATTATTGTGTTGCTGTTTGTTTGATTATTTTCCTTTATGTCTTTATTTGGATTTATTCTTTTGATGTGGGCTGCTGTAATATAATCAAAAGTTCAGCTGCAAGACATCAGGTGCCCCATCCTCTCATGAGGACGAGGCAAAGCACCTTCTCCTGCAATTAAAGCTGCCAGGACACATTGGGACCAGGTGGGAAGGAACCTGCTATCTCTCTCCTTTGCTCCTGTGTGAATCCTCACCCTCCACTTTGCCAGGTTGTGTGCGAGGCTTCTTTAAGCTCTGTTAGTGATGATCTCACCTTGAGAAAGGAAAAAGGAACACCAGTTTGGGAGGATTTAGATACATCAGACCGAGAGTGCCACACAGGTTATTGTTAGTAGACTTTTGCCCTTGGAGAAAGGTGAAGCAAAAGCCATCTTGATCATGGTAGATGTAGATAGTCAGTTTGATTTGGTTTGGAAATGAACAACTCATTTGGTAGTTATTTCATCCTATTTACTGAGACCCAGTCCCTTCAAAAACATTCTTTCTGAGGGTACAGGAATATCAGTGCAGTAAACTAGCACAGCCAATAATAATTAGTTCTCTGTCCCTTTGGCTGGATCTTAAGAATAAACCAACCCTTGGGGGGCCGGTCCCCATTCTGGTATCATGGCCACGGAGTGAGCGAGTGGTCAGCCAGAGCTGGCCATTTCCTTGCCAACAGGATGGGGTGGGAACAGCCTGCAAGTTGTGAGCCCTGGCCAGAAGGAATGCTTTGGTGCATGTCTTATTTGGTCGGATGGTAATGTAAGATGCAACCTGATATTTATAACTTCCCCCATAAAAAGAAGATAAGCAAAAAATAAAGCGATAAAAATGGGGGCTTATCAATAGCCAATTTATAAGTTGAGGGAGGTCATTGACATCTTCATGCTTTGTTCATCCCGAGCAACAAAACAGCAGTTGAAGCCTGGGAGACGTAGGAGCCTGAACGATCAGGCATGTAAGGATAATTAGTGTCCAAATGGCCTTTGCCTCCCAGTGGGTGCCTCCTGACTCATCAGAGGTCCCATTTTAGCACCTGACCATTCCCAGACCAGTAAAGGTCTGTGCCTTTTGTCCCCTTCCAATCTCTGTCCCCAGAGGAAAACACAGGAGCCACAGCACGGTGTCTGGCAATGACTTTATCAACCAGGAATCTGGGCAACGGTTCCACCCTCTGGTTGGATAATCAGAAAGCACCAGGCCATTTGATTTGGTAATTACTGAAAAGCAGAGGGAAGTGACTTTTGGGAAAGGAACAAATACTAGAATGTTACTGTTTTCCCCCCAGGATCTTACAGTTTTGAGAGAGGTTTGACCACTGTTAGAGCTGCATATTTTTTTCACGTGAAGACTGGGCAGACTTCAACTAGTTTCTCTTGATTAGTTATCTCTTAATTAGGTTCTTGATCGCCAAGTCCCACTGGGTGGTTATGGCAGCTGAAAGGGCCTTTCTCACTAGGGGACTCCTGTGCTGGTCTGGGCACGTGGCAGCCGGCACGTTCAGAACTTTGGGCAGTGCAGTAGGCAAAGTCAGGTGACACTTAAGATCCCTCTCAATTAAGCAGCTGTTTGGTCCTACTGAACTATGGCAGTGGCTAACACAAGCAAGGAGAATTGTGCTAGAATGGAAGGAACTGAAAAGATACTATTTGGATGGTTTTCAAATCTTCATCCTATTTTCACTTTTAGGAACATCCCCCACTGCTTGCCTGAGATTGGCAACTTCCTCTCACTTCCTCTCACCCTTCCTGGAACTACTAGATGCACGCAATGGCGTGGCATAATTTAGATAGAGATGCTGTGTCCAGTTAGCCTCAGAATGGAAAGACTACACTATAATTTTTTCAAGAAATAAAAATGTAAAAATATTCATATATCAAACAGCAAGATAATTAATGCTACCAGAGGAAACTTACTGGCCATGAACCATCTAAGAAGAAGAAGAATTCATTCTATCACCTGGAGGGAGACAAAATCTCGAGTCTATGCCGTTCCAGAGAGGGAAGCAGGCGCGGCATATATTCTTCAGTTTTAAAAATCTTCTAAAAGAGTTTAAATTCCATTTCCAAAATTAGAGAATTCACCCGTGTTCTCTATCACTAGTAACATAAAAAATTAAGCATCTTTCTCATCATTTCTGCATTTCTACCCCTGGCACCCTAAGGTAACCAATGATAATGACCTATTGTCCATCTTTTCACACCTTTTACCAAACTAATATAAAGATATATTACTTTGCTTTTTCAAAAAAAGTGGGATAACACTGTAAATAGTTCCATGCAACTTGTTTTTCTCACATAACATTTTGCTATGGAAATCCCTCCAGGTCAAAATATAATAGCTAATTCATTCTTTTGAATAGCTTTGTGGTGGCAATTCCTCCTTTATTTTTTTTCATTGTATTTTTTACTGGGCAGAGAGTTGGAAGCTCTTTCCAATCAAGTCACAGACACCCTCTCTGAAATATTGTTTGTGTCAGACCCTACGCTTCCCTATGCACCCTTTCTCTTGGTAGGGTCACAGACATTGGGAAAGTTAACAGCTTCCGGGTTCGTGTTCTATTATACCATGTGCTGCTTCAGTTACAAAACTACTTGAATAGGGTTGAAGACAGAGCAACAGACTATCAGGATTAATTTTAGCTGGATGTGACAAAAAAACCCAGGGTAACAATGGTTTGAACACAATAGCAGTTTATTTCTCTTTCAGACAAAAAAGAAAGGCTTGGTCCAGAACACTCCTTGATGTCAGGGACCCAGAATCTCTCTACCTTTTGTTCAGCCATCTGTGATGTTGGGCTTATAGTCTAAGATGGTGGCACTCTTGGAAAAAGAATTGAAGAGATATAAAGTAGCAGGGCAAAGGGCACAGGTTCTCAAAGTCTACCCAATACACTCCTACTCATTCCATTGACAAGAACTTTTTGTCACATGGCCACACTCGGCTGCAAGAAAGGCTGGGAAACATAGCCTTTATCGTAGGCAGCTATGTGTCTGGCTAAAAATTAGGGGTTCTATTGCCATAGAGAAAGGGGAGAATCCATTTTAGGGGACAACTAGTAGTTTTGGTCACCAGTCAGTTTTTTGGTGAAGAGCATTACAGAGTTCCAGGTTAGTCCTAGACCTTGAAACCATTTTTAGGGAGAATTTAATATGTCAATTACCTTCCATTCCAATAACTGGTTCCCTTCCCTGTTAGCTGTGTAGGTCCATAGAACCAGAGCAGTAATATGTTCAGAGAAGAGCATCCAAGGTAATAAAGGAACTAAAAAATCATGCCACATATGGAACAGCTGAAGAAACTGGGGATATTTAGCTTAGAGGAAAGAGTTGATTATAACACAATGTTTTCCCATATTTGGAGGGTTATCTTGTATAAGATCTAGAGGGAGCAGAGGGCAGAACCCAGCCAGTGCATAGAAGTTATAGGGAGAGTGATATAAGTTCAATACAGAGAGGGAAATTCTAATAATAGCTGTGTCAGAAGGCAGCGAGCATACATTTACTGCTGTGTTTCATCGCTGCCGATAGGTGCTGAGGACAAAACAGTCTGCAGAGGTTTGGTTCCTGCCCTGATGGCATCTGCAATCTAGTGAGGAAGACCACAATTGATCAATCACACACGCATAAATGTGTATTGTAAAGTATAGCAACAGGTCTCAGGCCATTGATTGTAGGAGAAGCAAGGGACAGTGAACCATTTGTAGACTTCATATAGGGAAGTCTCACGTAGGGTCCAAACTAAAGGACTTTTCTCTCCCGGTTCGTTTCTAGAAATGTGCTTTATGTAGTGCTATGGTGGGAAGAACAGAAGAGATTTGCCTTGGAGGGCATAGAGAATTTCAAATTTTGGGGACTTATAAAGTGGACTTTCTAAAGTTCCATAATAGGTCACTGTGGCTAAACCAGGTTGTGCTAATCTCTTGCCTAGATAGAGGATATTGTCTGAACACATGGAAGTTCAATGACTTGAGAAATTGAAGACTTAAATAGTTTGGGAGAAGTAAAGACTCTAAAATCTGTAAATTCTCTGAAAATTCTGAAAAGTTTTCTTACTGAGAACTTTTTTTTTTTAAACTCCCTTTTGCCCAAGAAAATAACCAGGAAAGAAATCATAAAAACTCTTTTTTCAGATCTCCCAATGTCTAAATATATCAATATACAAAACATGGTAATTTTATGAGTGAAACAAGTTATACATAATGCATTTTTTTGTTCCTAAACGAACAGCATGACTTTATATCTGTAAAGGGCACTAAAAATAAGCTTTGCATGTATTTCAATCCCCTGCCCCTAAATTTTCTTTGAAGAAAAAAAAATTTTTTTTTCCATGCCTTAAAATTTCTGAAAAATGTATGTATCTAGTCTGTTCCTTTGTTCTTGCTGCCTTGTAGCTTGTGTTCTATTCCTGTAAAGTTTAGGGCTATGAAATAAGCTGTTCTTTTAGCCTGGCTGATACATAAAGTTTAACTCTCTGTAATGCTCGCATTTACCTGGTAGGTTGTCTAGAGAGGAAGGATCGGGGGTGACTGTTCTGTCTGTCAGTGGTTTTAACCAAGGTGGGCTGCTTCATTTCTTCCCAGCTTTAGTTTCCACGGGGGCCTGCTAGGTACACTGACATGCAGCAAGTTTATCCGAAAGACTAAAGAACCATACAGCTAGAGAGTAATTTGTCTTCATGACATCCCAGGAAGCATTCAAGCAAAAAGGCTGGTACCAGTGTGGAGCATTGGCAGGAGGACCAGCTTGGAGTCTGGACAGGGTGGTTGGGGGCCAAGAATCTTGGGATCTGCCACCAACTCTAGGGGCCCTGGGACAGGTTGCACACCCTCTCTGGGGCCTCTATTTGCTCACTGAAGGATGAAGACATTGACAAAATCCCCACGGTCCTCAGGCTTTAACATTCTGTGAATCTGTTATCTTGACTCTGTTACAAGGTAAGAAGGTCAGAAGATTGATATAGGTTATAAAGTGGACTAAAGGAAGAGTTGAGCTTTCTTGTTTCTGAGTGGCACTGTGGTCTTTTGGATAAGCATGTTGTTTGCTGGACAATCTTGATTTACTCTGGGAAGGACCGGAAATAAATCTGGGGGGAAAGGAGAGTTGAGAGTAAATTATTCTGGTGCCAGAAGGACTATTCCATGCAGTAATAATTTCCATACCTGCTGTAGACGGTGTCACCTTGCTATCTCTTGGGGAGCAAAGCTGGAGAAGGAATGGTTCCTCAGTTTCCGACGCTGTTTTTTTTTTTTTTTGGCTTATTTCCTTTAAAAGCCTTCCCTTGAATGCCTGGCTTAGTTCACAGCCAGCCAGCTGGATGCTGGCTTCGAGCTGTTCCTGACCCATGTAATGAAGCCTGGGCCTCATCCCCTGCTGTGGTGATGGAGATGAGCTAAGGAGCTGGGTGGCATTTCTGTCCCAGTGGCACAGAGTCCATGGGGTTCCTTTGCCTTTCCAGAAATGACTTCAAGGACAGGATTGCCAAGAGGCCACCAGGGAGCCTGATCTTGTTTTGTCTCTAGCCTGGTTGGCAGACCCGAGAGGCTGAGATGAGCATCTGAATCTAGGAGTGCTTAATGCTGATTCAAAACTTAAGCTGGGTTCTGGAACTAACCTGCATCTATAAAATTTTCAGTGGATTGCCATCAACATGCAAAATGCACATACGTGCTCTTTCAGAAATGACTAATCTCCACCCAACCACACTATTTCCTTTCTTGCTGCCCACATTCTAACACCACAAGGGCGGTTCTATTTATTGTCAATAAGGCACTGCTTAGATTTCTTAGATCTGAAAATGAAAATAAATGCCTTAGTTTGTATATGAAGCGACGTGGGTTATTATGCATGGAGAAAGTAATTCTGAAAAATTGGAAATAACCTAAACTTCCATCAATGGGGCATTGGTTAGATAATTTATGGTAAATCACAAATGAAGTATAAGGTGGAATTTAAAATGATGATACAGACATATCTTTGTTGATAAGGAAAATTGTTCTGATGTGAATTTCATAGTAATAGATGATTCCTTTTTTCCTGCAAAAAAGGTAAATATGCATATATGATAAGCATTGAAAAAAGTCTGTAAGAGAGGGTTCACCTAGGCATTTGTAGTGAATGGATGAAAACAAGAATTTCAGGTGTTCAAGGGGCCTAGAGCCAGAGCCTTAAATTTTTCACTACATTGTTTAGGTAGTGGCACCTCGATTTCCAATGCTTTATAGTTGTCCATGTATAAATAATTTGAATATTCATGAGCTAATTATGGGTGGTAGAATTATGAGTGGTTGTGTTTTCTACTCACCAGAATGATTTTTTCCCCAATAAACATTTATTGCCTCTGTGATAAAATAGTAAAAAAAAAAAAAAAAAAAAAAAAAAAGAAAATATAGGTGAATTAAACTGCATCATAAGTAAAAACTATTGTGTTACAAATGACGCTAATCCAAAAAAAAAAAAAAGAAAGAAAGAAAATGGGATTTGAGAGAATATTCTTTGCTTGGCATGTTTTGGTTGAAATTAAACTTCATTTCTAGTTCAAACTGCTAAATCTACTTCCTCCCCTCATTCCCTTTTTGTCTCTAAGTTCTTCATACTGAGTTATTTTGCATAATTGTGTGTCCTCTCCTAAATAATGGAGATATCCGGACACATGGCAGCATGGCAGATTGGGCAGAACCGTCCAAAAGTCATTTTTTCTCCATTTAGGTGGATAACACTGACCTCTTGGCACCTCGGCTCACCTGTAGGGGTGTAGACATTGTTTGGGAATCCAGAGGAGAAAACCAGAAGTAGTCAGAGGAGGAAGAATTGGTTGATATGTGCAGATTTAATCATCACTGTGGAAAACAGAATCATTGTTCTCAATTCTTCACAGCATTCTAAGAGAATTTTTTTTTAAATATCAAAATATTAAGGGAATACAAATGTTTTGGTTACAAATATTCCTGGAGAATTATTATTAAACACCCTTGCTATGGCCTCATGTTAGGAGGAGTGTGATTTCTGCCCCTTAACCCTGGGTTTGGTCAAAGAGCATAATAGTGATGTGACGTGACAGGCTTGGAAAAAGCCTGTGTATTAAAGCTTGATCTTTTTGTGTCTCAGTGATTCATTATGGGAGGAACTTCCCCCAGGCAGCTGTTATCTGCTCAGCCTGGGCCCTAGTGTGCACACACGCCAACAGCCCACACTATAGGCTGGAGCTAAGTATAGGCTGGAGCCAAGTACAGCTGAACTGTAGCCTTGCTTATCCTAGATGAGGTTAGTCACAGTCTTGCTGACTGGTGATTGTGAGACTTAATCCTTGTTTTAAGCCACTGGGTTCTGAGGTGGTTTCCTATGCAGCATTTATTGAGGACAGATACACTGGGATAAGTCTGCTAAACGGACCCTCATGGAACCCTGCTGGCTAGAAAGGGATTTCTGGCCACCTGTGCATATGGGTATATAAACCTATACAGAGACAACGTGACAATTACCTGGGAAGGAGAAGAATATGGTCAACCTGACTTCCCATCCCTAGTAACCAGCTGCCACTAATATTTGATCTAGGGCAAATGTTCCTTTCCCTACCTGATCATAAATGCATCCCAGCATCATTTGAACTCTTCAAATTAAGGATGATGACATTGACAACATTCTAGCTCGGAGCCTACAGTAATTCAGTTTTTTGTCAACGCCTGACCAGTGAGTGAGTCATTACCAACAGCTTACAGGCCAGCAGGTCTAGACTATCCCATTGACTCTGGATTTTCTGTCAATCCTTTTTTTTGCCCCCTGGGCCCTCTTTTCTTTCCATTTTAGCTTTGTTCTTACTGCGAAATCCTGCAGGCTGCTAGACAAGTCAGAGGTCAAGGTGGAGCATGGTAGCAGAAAACTCACAGAGATGGTGGCAGGGCTGTTGGATGTATTTTGCTTTCTGTCTCAGAATTTTGCAATCTGGGGGGTTTCCTCGAAGCCAGACTTGTGTTGAGATTCCCAAGTGCAAGTGCTATCCAGGTTTACCTTCTCCTTCTGTGCTTGGCAGGAAACGTGGAACTCTTTCCTTGGATGCTTGCCTCACGTGCACCGATTGTCAGTGCACGATAAACGGCTGCAACGCGGTCCTGGGGCGGTGCGCTTGGGGAACACGGGCTCAGGAACATTAGTGCACAGAGGTCATCTGACACCTTCCCTGCCAACAATAGGGAAATGAGGTCCAGTCGAGGCCTCGGCACAAAGCAGCGGGGCTGGAGCTAGAAGCCAGAGCAGCAAGACTCCCCATCCCCCACCGCCTTTCAGGGGTTCCCGTAGATTTCCACCTTTCCCGTCTTTTCTATGCAGGGTGCTCACTGGATGTGGATTTACTTATGGACTAATTTTAAAAATCAATGATCTTTAAAAAATGATAAGCATAATAAATTGTCAGTATAGGTGGACTGGAAAGTAGAGAAAAATGCAAATAAGAAAACAAAATCACCAGTGATCCCACGAGCTGGACTTCATCACTGCTGGTGTGTTTTTATCACCTGATCTTACATAGAATGTAGTGTTTAGCATACAGGTCATTCATCTGAGAATTTGTAGAAATCCGTTTTTTTTTTTGTCGTTTTATATTCTTTGAAATTGCTCACCTTTAATCACTGCAAAATAATCCATCATAGTCTAACTTTTCTATTATTGATGGGTCTTTATTTTTCCTCCAATTTTGCTATCACAAATAATGCTGTGATGGGAATTCTTTCCTTAGGATCCTTTCCTAGAAGGAGAAGAGGAGTTACTTTTAAGGGTCCTCATATTTTGTAGTGAGATGGGCATATCACATATTGCTGTTAATATATTTTAGTATAAAATTTTTGTAAGCGCTATGAAGACCACTAAATAGTTTCATACCTTTTGACTATAAAATTATTTATATTCCAAGGAAATAATTTGAATATGACCGAAACTCTATGCTCCAAATTTTCTTTGCAGCATTTTTTAAAATAAAAGAATAAAAGATTGAAAAGAAAAATGCCCTGGATTAGGAAATTAGTTAAGAAAATTATGGTTTATTCTTCCGATTGAAAATGATACTTATGAGAATTTGAAATATAATGGAAAATATTGATTGTAAATATAAAATATGGGTACAAAATTGTGTGTATGGTATGAGCTCAAATATATGGAACAATGTGCTTAGGAAGGACCTCTACCAAATATCAGTACTTATCTTTGCATGGCAAGATTAAGTGATTTTTCCCCCCCTCTTCTCTGTACTTTTTATATTATCTTAAATAGATTATTTTTATAATCAGGAAAAGAGTTGTGTTGTTGTTCTTTATGCTCACATATCAGAGATGAGGTCACTTCCAGGGAAGGCGACATGACTGGTCTGTGTATTCCATTTCCTTCCTAACAGGAAGCATTCTGAGCATGGTATAAGCCATACGCTAGTGCTCTGACCCCTCTAAACAAGATAGTGCCTTATTATGTTGTTCAGCTTAACACAGTCTAACCTCCTGCTTGATTCTCCTGGGTATGTTTTTCCCTAATTCAGTTTTTCTAGCTTTCATTTTTGTTTGTTTGTTTGTTTGTTTTATTTCAGCATATTATGGGGGTACAGATGTTTAGGTTACATATGTTGCCCTTGTCCCCCCTCCCCAAGTCCGAGTTTCAAGTATGTCCATCCCTCGGATGGTGCACATTGCACTCTTTGTGTATGCATATACCTGTCCCCTCCTTCCCCCCTCCCCCCTGCCCGACATCAGACATTTTGATGCTTTCTCCAGAATGAATGAAAGCCCAAATGTTGGGTTTAACTTCCAAAATGTTTCTCTCTTAATCTTGCTTTTATTTCAAATCTGGGGTAATGCAATTTTTTTCAGTTGTGTATATATATAAACATATATCAACTTTAGTGAGATGTAATTCACATACCGTACCATTCACCCATTTAAAATGTACAATACGATGGTTTTTAGTATATTCCCAGAGCTGTGCAGCTGTCATGACAATCATTTTTAGAACATTTTCATCACCCCAAAAAGAAATCCTCTGCCCATTAGCAGTGACTCCCTATTTTTCCCCCTACCCAAGGCAGCCCACTAATCTACTTTCTGTCTCTATAGTTTTGGTTCCCAATCCCCAGACTGTGGACTGGTACTGGTCCATGTTAGGAACTGGGCCGCACAGCAGGAGGGGAGTGGTGGGCAAGTGAAGCTTCATCTGTATTTACAGCTGCTCCCCATCATCACCACATAAGCTCTGCCTCCTGTCAGATCAGCAGCGGAGGCGGCATTAGATTCTCATAGGAGCTCAAACCCTACCGCGAACTGCGCATGTAAGAGATCTAGGTTGCGTGCTCCTTATGAGAATCTAATGCCTGATGATCTGAGGTGGCGCTGAGGCAGTGATGCTAGCGCTAGGGACCGGCTGCAAATGTAGATTATCATTAGCGAGAGGTTTGACTGCACAATAAATGTAATGTGCTTGAATCATCCTGAAACCATCCTCCCCACCCACGGTCTGTGGAAAAATTGTCTTCCATGAAACCGATCCCTGGTACCAAAAAGGTCAGGGACCACTGCTCTATAGATTTGTTTACTCTGGACTTCATGTGAATTGAATCATGCCATATGTAGCTTTTGTGACTGGCTTCTTTGACTTAGCATGGTGTTTTCAAGGTTCATCCTTCGTTGTAGCATGTATCAGTATTTTATCCCTTTTTATGGCCAAGTAATATTCTATTGTATTGATTTACAACATTTTATTTATCTGTTCATCAGTTGATGGACATTTGGATTGCTTCCATTCTGACTATTATGAATAACGCTGCTGTGAATATTGCGGACAAGTTTTACATGGATATGTTTTCATTTCTCTTGGGTTTAGACCTAGGACCGGAATTGCTTGTTCATATGATACCTTTAGGTTTAATGTTTTAAGAAATTGCTGGACTGTTTTCCAAAGTGGCTGTACCATTTTATATTCCACCAGCAATGTATGACGATTCTGATTTCTCCTAACTTTTGCCAATACTTGTTGTTATCTCTCTTTCTAAATATAGTCATTTAGTGAGTGTGAAAATGGTATCTCATTGTGATTTTAATTTACGTTTTTCTGATGGTTAATGATGATGAACATCTTTTCATGTGTTTACCAACCATTTTTATATCTTCTTTAGAGAAATGAGTATTCAGATTTTTTGTCTATGTTTTAACTGGGCTATTTATCTTTTTATTATTGAGTTGTAAGTGTTCTTTATATATTCTAGATGCAAGTCCCTAACCAGGTATAAATGATTCACAAATATTCTCTTCCATTCTATGGGGTGTCTTTTCAGTTTCATGATGGTGTCCATTGAAGCACAAAAGTTTTTCATTTTGAAGTCTAATTTATCTATTTTTTTCTCTTTTGTCGCTTGTGCTTTTGGTGTCATTTCTAAGAAGGCTCCGTCTAACTCAAGGTCATAACCATTTACTCCTATGTTTTCTTCTAAAAATTATATAGTTTTTGCTCTTACCTTTAGGTCTCTGATATATTTTTGAGTTAGTTTTTGTGCATGGTGTGAGGACAGGATTGCTATGGACTGAATTGTGTCTTTCCAACATTCATTTGTTGAAGTCCTAATAACCCCCAATGACATGACAAGAGATGGGGTCTTTAGGAGGTAATTAAGGCTAAATGAGGTCATAAGGGTAGAGCCCCATTCCGATAGGGCTGTGGCCTTAAGAAGAGGAAGATCCCGTGTACGTGTTCTCTCTCCCCCTCTCTCTCCCCTTCACCCCATCCTGCCACTTGAACACACAGAGAGAAGGTAGCCATCTGCAAGCCAGGAAGAGAGCCCTCACCAGAACCCCACAATGCTGGCACCTCGATCTCAGACTTCCAGCCTCCAGAATTGCGAGAAAATAAATGTCTGTTGTTTAAGGCCAACCATGGATGGCATTTCATAATGTCAGCCCAAGCTGAGTGACACAGGGGCCCAACTCCATTCTTTTGCATTTGGCTATCCAGTTGTCCCAGCATCATTTGGTGAAAAAACAATTGTTTCCTATTGAATTGTCTTGGCTCCAGTTATTCTTAAACTAGCTCAGAACTGAGAATAGAATCTGTGCAAATCATCTGTGAGCAGAGGAGAAACAGTGAAACAAAGAACGCCACTCCCCTCCCCAATTTGTAAGTAGATTTGGACATTCTAGAATTTTGATTTGAAACTGTCCGTGGTACGCATGAACTTTGAAATCCCCCTTTCTGCCAGCACTTACTTGGTAACACCTCAGTAACCTGCGTCTGTTTCTACTGGCAAGATAATCAAGCAACGTCAGGCACGAGTAATTTAGCACCTTAGCAAAGGTTGTTCTAGTGTTCTAGAACTCAGCTGGTGCCACTGTGAGGAGGGAAGGCAGAAGGGGGGTTGAAAGAGTACATGTGTATAAATGAATACGTTTTTAGTAACAATTTCAGTTACAAACCTATGGATTTTTAAGGAGATCAAAATTCCAACCAAAGAAAGAAAGATTTGTCTACCCAGTTCTTTTCCCTCATAGCCCACAGCCAAGTTTAATTTCTGCTCCAAACTAACACTGAAAGAGGAAAAAAAGCAACAACAACAAAAAAACCCTTTTGCTCCTTGAAGCACACAATGGATGCATTGATCTGAGAACAAGTTAGTTCAATTGCTCGCTTTACCTTGCTGCTGGGAAAAAAACAAAAAGCTCCTATGAAAACATGGCTTGTGGGAAAAGGTGTGATTACTCTAAAAAGCTTTTCTTTGTTTCTGTGGACACTCTACTCCACAGAGGCTAAAAGTCAGGCTGCACAGATTGTTCCTGGCTGAGCTGCTCATGCAGCCTGGGGCTCCGGAATACCCAGAGGTCTTCTCGAGGCACCCACAGGAAAAATGGAGACCAGCACGGGGATTGCTCCCCATGGCCACACTCTTGGATTTCTACCCTTCAGCCTCTAGGATACCACTGTGAACCTGTGAGAGACACGCAGAGGAGGAGCCTTCCCTCTGCTTCCTCCTCTGCTCATTGGCTGGGATGGGAAGAGGACTGAGAACTGGGACCAGGAGGCTGACACTTCTGTGCACACCTCACTTAGTAATGAGGCCAGGCATCCCCTAACAGAGGGGCAATTCGAGGATGGACTTTCTGTTCCCATAATCAAAGCTGACATAAAATTTGCACAGACCTTTTATTTCCGGGGTATGAGTGCCATAGACATGTCTCAGATTTTCAGATGCTACATGCGTTGGCACCTTCATGAAGGAACACAAGGAAGCTGATGGAGGGAGCCCTGCGGGGATCTGCCCTTTCATGGTGAGGGAGATCCTGGCTAACGCTGCACTTGCTCAGCTACTGTCCTGCATTGTCAACACCGCGTTTTTGGAATCTTCTGTGGCTTTGGGTCACAAACTGCTACAAGAATCACCTTCTTTGTTGGATTCAACAGACCTGGGGTTTTTCTTTTTCTTCTTCGTTATTGAATGATACACAACTAGATGTTAAATTTAACTCTTTGTGTTGTTTAGGAGATGGGCAGAGTCCCTGAAGTCAGAGAATGTTACAGTAGGTGCTAAGTAGCACCACATTATAAGAGTATGCGGTTGGACCACTATTAAGACATGCTAAGAAATCGTAAGGCCACCCCTGCTAGCATTGATAGTCGCCCATCTCCAGCCTTTAAAAAGAGTTGAAATGAAAAGCCAAGAGCGAAGATTCCCTCGGAGGCAGGTTTTAGAGGGCTCATAGGGGAGAAAAATCAGGGGCAGCAGGGAGCCTCCGTATGTTCCCTGAGTGGTGGGATGGGGTGACCAGAGGAAATAGATCGCTGGGAGCTACAGGTCTGGGGAAAGTTGAAATTTGGCCATCCAGAGGAAGTCTCCATCTGTTTTAAGTAGGGTGACTGTATAACTTCTCGTGTACACGGGGACACTCCTGAGAAAGAAAAGAGTTGCTATTAACGGATATGCCGAGGCAACTGGCTTAAACTGGAATGGTCCCTGCAAACAGGACATATAAGCCACCCTTATGTTAAGGTCACTGAGTTGGAGATTCCCATGACAACCTGCAATGCCTCCCACAAAAGGGTCAGCTTTGCATGTCTGCCAGCCTCAGCGGGGACCAATGCCAGGTCCTGACTGTCTAGTCATGTAAGATCGTTGCTCTTTTTCTCTAATTCTCAATACCCTGACTCTGATCCTGAAAGAGTCACAGACAGCAGCTGGTGAGTATGGGAGGGTCTCGGTGGGAAGAGGCGGGGAGATAGCCATGCAGCCCCACCCCCAACTCCAGGCAAACACTCAGCATCTGGAGTTCTACCCCATTGGAGGAGGAAAGGCTAAGTTAAATAAAAGTTCAGGATTTTTGTTATTACCATAGCCTAGATATTTCAAATACTGAAATGAGGCTGTTCTTGTGATTGAAAATGACCCATGTGCCTGGGAATGACCAGAAATCTATTGGACCTTTGTCTGAAATCTCGACCAAGGGTGCGGAGGAAGAACCTGCTTAAAGAGAGGGTTTCAGGAGACAGCAGAAGAGAGAAAGTCGCTTTATGGTTGCGCCCTATTGAATTTATTTCATTTACTAAAACATGACTAAGAGAACATGAGAACCTCTTCTGAATTGTGCTGAAGCAACTATTGCACAAATCTAATGTGAAGTTTTGAGAAGTTCCCCAAGACGCTGACCGTCACCATTCCTCATGCCCTGAAATGAAGCAGGAGTGTAAAATGCATCCAGCCCACTGAATTCAATTCAGGAGATACGTATCTAGGGCCTAGCACATGCCTAGCTCTGATAAGCATCAATGAGTATGAGCTCGTGTGAAGAGTTACTGAGCATCTACTACGTGCCAGAGACATGCATTCTCTTACTACTTCCCATCACCCTGTGAGGTCGAAGGGCAAGGTCCCGCTCTTCAGTGGCAGAGTTAGGGCTCCAACCCAGGTTTCTTTCTGCTATACCCTGTTGCCATTCCAGGAGCTGCTAAAATTCTTCTTAAAGAACAGCAAGGAGAAGATACACGTTACTAATTTTAAGAACTGCTTTAGAGTCACGTGGTGGTCTAGATTAGGGATGATCCTGCATCCAAATCCTGCCTCTGAGTCTGACAAATTATGCGACCTTGAACAAGGTGCTCAACCTTTCTGTGCTAGTAAAGTTGATAGTAATGGTTACCTGTTTCATAGGGTTGTTGCAAAGTTTAAATTAGTTAGTATGTACAAAGGGCTTAAGAAGATTTTAGTGTATGTTAAAAAATGACTGTTAAAAAAATTGGTATTATTACTGTGCTTTGATTATCTCATTTCCCAGATGCTCGAAGCACAGAACCCTGTATGGCCTGTGAGATGATAGACACTACCCCCTGACCCACCCTCACAGCCTTATTTTGGACCATTCTGTCTGGTCGGCCAGGGCCCTCGCTGCCCCTGGCAGAGGTCGGGCTCATCTCCTCTTAAGCCTCTGTTCCCACCTCCCCTCTGTGCGCAGCGCTGAAGTCCAGGTTCTTGCAGTTCATGTTACCGCAGAGATTACATCTGCATCTCTGATGACGGATCTTTGCCTTGGTGCTTCTCTCCCTTTTCATGTTATTTGCTTTTCCTAACAAAGGAAATTTGTGACTTCAGTTCAAATTTCCTTTAGCAAAATTTTCCCCAAAGATAAAGTCCTTCTCAGGAGGCTACTTGGAACAGGAATCTGGGAGCTTCCTTTTTCCTTTTGTTTGTTGGCAGAGTTTCCTGTTTGCCTTTAAGGTTGGGCTGGCCTATCCCCCATGGTTCTGGGAGGAAAGGAGCCTCCAGGAGGCCTCCCCAGGACTTTTGTTAAGATGCCTTACTGTGAACTGGGATGGGCCCTGCCGGGAAGCCCCATTCCCTCCTCACCCTTCCTTCCTAGTGTTGCCGTTTTCAGTTTCTGTCACCAGACTCAGTATTGGTTGCACCACCAGGGACAGGAATGGCCTCCTCCCTGATCCTCATCTGTCTCCCCCACACACCCTGATCGCAGTAGACACCGTCTATACTAAGGGCGCTAAATGTGAGGGTAGGCTTCAAGGAGCCTGGCTTTGGAGTGGGCCGAGAGTTCCTTGTTAGGCGGCCAAACCACAGGCAACAATGTTTGAAGTTGTACCAAGTGTCTGGTCAAAGCAGAGACAGAAAGATTAAAAAAAAAAACCTGCCTTAGAAATTGGGAATTGGAAGAAGATACAATTGATTCCACGCTGAGCAGCGCCGAGAGGAGAGGAAGCTGGCCCGAAGGGAGGAGAGGTGATGGGGTGGGGTGTGCGAGCATGGCCAGCAGGAAGCAGCTCCAGAGGGGACATGACCCAGGTGGGGAGGGTGATGGAGGACAGCTGGGCGGAGGTACCTGAGGAGACGACGGTAGAGCCAGAAACAGGATCTGCACGGCTGCGAAGAGGACTCTCAGCCTGGAGCATGGGTGTTGAATCTGGAGCACACCAAGAGAGAAGACTTGCTCAGGAAAGGCCCATATCAGGCAATAAAGCATAGTGGATAAGAACACAGGTTCTTGAGTAAAACTGAGTTTGAGTCTCAACAGAAATTTATTAGCTAGTCATCTTAGGCAAATTGCTTACTCTTTCTGTGCTTTGGTTTCCACATGTTTGAAATGGGCTAATAATAGTATCTACCTCCTAGGTTGTTGTAAGGGTTAGTTGAGATAGTGCATCTCAAGGGTCTTGCAGAGTACCTGCCGCAGACCCGGTGCTGATCAGTGAACGCTGACGGGCCGTGGTCATCGAGCAGCATCTGCAGGGGTGGTGCCCAGGTTGAGCTGTTAGCCTGGAAGAGGGTAGGGTTGTACTGAGCAAAGGGGGCTTATTAATGCTATCCAGCTGGATTCAATAGCTAAGCTGTCATTCCCCTCTTCATGGAGAGCTAGTGTCCTAGAATTCCTTACAGGGGGGAAAGCAGATTTCTACTCTAAACAATTGATGAATTGGTGTGATAACGAACCTGGGGTGGCCAACTGAGACGAGGGTCAAGTTTGGAGTTAGTGAAGAGCTGCGTTTAATTCCTTGGAAGCATCTATGGGGAGAAGTGACAACATCTGCATTTCTGGATGATCCTCCTGGTGAGGTTTTGTGTTAGGAGAGCAGGAACGTGGAGACGCAGCACAGCACAGAGGTTAATGGCACGTGCTTTGAGCAGCAGTTTGCAGTTGTGGAATCATCCTAAGGACTTGCTGGAACACAGCCTGCTGGACCAGACTCCTGAAAGTTCCTGGTTCACTAGGTCTCTGACATGTTCCCAGGCTGCTGTCCAGGGACCCACTTTGAGAACCACATCTATAGAGTCAGACAGACTTGGTTTTCAATTTCCCTCATTAACTAGTTTTACGGCCTTAGGCAAATTATACAACCTCTCTGATCTTCAGTTTTCCCATCTGTAAATAGGACAATACCTACCTCCTGGACTTGTTTTGAAGATCAGTTAAAAAAAAAAAAAAGTACCCAGTGCTAAAAAAGAAACCTGATTATTAATGAGTAGATGATAGAGACTTATCAAGAGTAGGAGGCTCAAGGATCTGGAAAGACTGTAATTATGAATGGTGCTAAGAAGCAGGGCTGAGAAGCCAAGCTGCTGTCCTCCTCTGCCTCTTCTCTGCTCAGGGGGTCAGCCACCAGTGTGGGTAGGGATGGGAGTTTGCGTGGGGTAGGGGCACCAAGGGCAGCTTTGGAGAGCCTGCTGAGAGGGGAAGACTTGGCTATTTTTAGCAAAATAGGTATTTCTGGCTTGTTTTTCAGCTTAGAGACTCAAGGCAAAAACCACATCTCAGACGTATTTTGAAGGCGGAGAGGAAACCTCCTCTGAGCTGTACGCCCCTCCCACCCAGAGCTCCCAGGACGGGGCTCGGACTCCCAGAGGGACAGGATGCTGGCTGGGTGCTGGGCTCCGGCAGCCGCCTCTGCTCAGAGTGTTCTCCTCCACCCCGGCCGTGGAACTCATAGTCTTGCTTTAGATTTCTTTGTCTCTGGAAAGCTAGCGGCCTCTCGCAGGCTGGTTTAATTTTTAACTCATCTCTGGGTTTTTTAGTTCCTTTTTTTTCCCCTTAAGACTGTGAACACTGCAAAAGTACAATCTAGAACTTTATATATCTTTTGTGACCTCCAGCAAAGGACTGCCTCAATAAATGTTTGGTAGATAATAGAGGGAGGAAGGGAGGAAGGACCAAGGGAGGAAGGACCAAGGGAGGAAAGGGGAAGGGTGGGGGAGAAGAAGGGATGGAGGAAGGAAGATGGGGAGAAGGAAGGAGGAAGGAAGCGGGGATGGAGGGAAGGAGGAACACACGTCTTCAGCACCGCTTTGGTGAGATGTTAATTTCCCACGTTTGGAGGGGTTGACTAAAGAGATAGGTCTTTCCTCTGGAGAGGTCATTCTCTGGGAGAATACAATCCAGGCCCATGAGATCACAAAGCATGTAGCTAAGCGCTTGCTCCCCAAGCTCAGCAGGAGTAGAATGAAGGAGAATCGGATGGAGTTCGGGAGGTGGTCTGAGCTTCCATGCCATGCAGTGTATGATCTGCCTGCTCCCACACAGAAATGATCTCTTTCTCTGAACTGAAAAGCACCCATTTCTGTCCACATCCTGGAAGGGAGGGCTGTGGGAGCTCTCGTGTGGCCATGAGGGCAGGACGTCCAACCACCACCCTGAGCGTCTTTTCCTTTTCTTTCATCGGTAAAATCCGGGGGTTGGATGAGATTTCTGAGTGTTTCAACCCAATGTCCAGGCCTCAGCTCCCATTGACTGAAGTGGCACCAGACCTCGGAAAGCCCACAGGCAGCGGGAACCCTGACCATGTGCATTCAGCCATACTGTGCTGCGGCCCTGTCTGGCTCCGTGGGTTTGGGACCAAATGACGTCTCTGAAATGTCAACCCCGACTGTGGACACAGTGCTGCTCACGCCCTGCTTCGCTGCTGGCTCCCGGCTCCTGAGCGGGAACTCAGGCCTGTTTTCCTTCCCAGCTGTGGTCCCCAAGTGCCTTGACTCTTCCCACACCAGCCTCAGCAAGTGGGTTCCCTCTCCTTCCTGCTTCCTGCTAGCACCGTTGGTCTTCTCTTCGACTCCCTAATGTTTGCCAGGGGGAAGATGCCCCTGGAGAGAAGTGACAGTCTCTAAGATTCTCAATGGGTATTACTAGTATTTGTATTCTGAAACAGAAGTTTCTAAAGGCAGGCTCTATGTTCTACTTCTGTTTTATCTTCCACACTTAGCACCCTGAATACATCAGGCATTCAGTAAATACTTTACAAATGTTCCTACCTTCAGTGAGGGAGGAATTTGGATTTAAAGAGTATCTGTACTTAACAGCTTCCAATTTCTTTTAGTTTTCTCATTTCCCTCTATGATTTTTTTCTTTATTCTTTCCTCTGTTCATGGCTTTATTTTGTTTCCTTCTTTCCCATGAATATATTAATATATTAAACACATAGCTAGACGTATAAGTAACTTTCTATGTAAATTTAGTTGTATTCTACATTCTCTTATAATTACAGCATTAAATTATTTTAAGAATCTACCTATAGTGGGGAACTCTTCTCTCCCCATGTTCTGCTTCAACCTATAAAGGAAGAAACTTCCACTAACAATATCACTTTCTTGAGGAACTGCTATACTTTATGTTTTAGTTGGCTTGGGGCTACCATAACAAAATACCACACTGAGTGGTGAGAGAGAAAAAATAAAATCCTAAGCCTCCCGCTTGACTGAACAGACCCTCTCTGGCCAACGGGACTCCAGAGAAACCTTAACACCAAGCTCCTGGCCATGATGGGATGGGAGGTCAGACAGGCCTTGTTATACCCCCTCCCTCACTAACCCCCATCAGGCTTCCTTCCCTAAGGGCTAAACAGAAACCAGCCGTTTAGAAAGACTTGCTTCGTCACTGACTTCAACCAACCTCGTGACCACCCCTCCCTTCTGTGTGTTTTGACACAACAATTGACCAGCATTCCTTCCTGATAAGAGACCACCAACCATGGAGTGGTTCAGGCCAGTTTATGGAGGCTGTGGACAGAGGGCTTTCACGTCCTCTGCTTCACCTTTTGATGTCAGAGGGCCATAAACTCTAAACCCTTGGATCATGCTAACACTACCATTTTTGAACACGTGACCCATAAAGAGACATGGAACTCAGTTGTGCATGCACGTGTTTCTCCTTTCATAAATATTCACGATTCCTCCTATGGCTTATTAAACATATGTACTTAGCCACCCTGTTCAGCATAAATTCCTGTTCCCTTTACCTGTCCCTTGAAGTGCCTGTTTCTGGCTTCTGGCCAGAGACTATGTTTCCCAGCCTGCAGGCTACAACCCTTTATGAGAAACAAAGCTCTCTTTTCTAAATTTATCAACCTCATCATTCTTTAGTTGATAGTGGCTTAAGGAGAAATTTACTTTCTCACAGTTCTAAAGGCTAGAAGTCCAAGATCAAGGTGCTGTTGATTTAGTTCCTAGGGAGGACTCTTTTCTTGGCTTACAGACAGCTGTCTTCTTGCTGTGTCCTCACGTGGCCTTTTCTCTGTGGCATGTGAAGGGAGAGAGAATATCTCTTTGGTGTCTCTTCCTCCATTTCTCATAAGGATATCAGTTCTATCCAATTAGGGGTGCACCATTATGACCTCATTTAACCTTAATTACCTCCATAAAGTTCAGATCTCCAAACACAGTCACATTAGGTATTGGGACTTCAACATGGGAAATTTTGGGGAACACAATTCATCTCCTGACACCTTGGTTGTGTTAATTGGGTGGGTGAAAGCCCAACATATCCACGGGGCCATGTTTTTAGGGACTGGGGCATGATGCAAAGAGGGGGTTTCTTGTGCCCTGCCTCCTGCTCCCCGGCCCTCTCCCACGAGGCCTGGGGCTGAGGCTGTGCTTCCGGCCACACCCCGCAAGCAGGACAGTGAGCCGACTTGGACTGCCCTAGCCAAGCTCCTACTGAGTGTCCTCTTCTTTTCAGCCTTGGCCGGGCAGGTAAGTCAGGACAGTGCTGCGTTGCAGATCTGTCTGTCTGCAACTCTGGGAAGGAGCAGAATGCCTCCATTTTGGGGCCAAGCTATGTTCTGCAATCAAACTTCATGTGAAAGCCCAGTTCTTTGAGCATGAGCTCCTTGATTCCAGTATCCTAAACTGCACCCCTCCCATCCTAGCCTCTTCCACCCCTTTGCCCGGCTCCTTTTGTTTTCTCCGTGGCACTTTTCCTCTTCTGACATTTCTCTAATTCACTCCTAAGAATCTTTAACACACTTTCAAATAGCTTTCCGAAAAAAGGTACATTAACTGAAGGGTCTGAATGTTATTCTCTTAAGGAAGGGAGGGGTATTTAACTGAGGAACAAAAGCTTTTTAGGTGCAGTGAGGGGGAGAGTATATTAACTTGTTGTAGCAGAGACATTACAAATAGACTCTGGAATTTTAGCTCATGGAAGGAAACGAAGATGATGATGAATGTCTGTTGAATGCTTCAACATGTCAGGCAGAATGCTAAGTACTTTATATGCAT
Source organism: Propithecus coquereli (assembly GCF_000956105.1). Classification (NCBI taxonomy): domain Eukaryota; kingdom Metazoa; phylum Chordata; class Mammalia; order Primates; family Indriidae; genus Propithecus; species Propithecus coquereli. Next base: position 366,839 of record NW_012150696.1, on the reverse strand, counting down.
TTTCTGTCTCAACATTCCCCGTGATATAGCTAACACCATTCGTCCCATTTTACAGTAGAGGAAACTGAGGCCCAGTGAGGTGAAGTGACTGGTCCAAGAGTCCACCTTAGGTCTGCCTCCTCCCAGGGCCCATGTGCATGTTGCTAGGCTTAAAAAAAGAACATTCTAACAATCAGAGCTGGCCAGCAATGCAATGGCAATGATCACCATGTGGTCCCTTCTCTGCTCTGAGCCTGATCCAAGCAGAGGCTGGGTGACCATCTGTTAGGACCGTTGCAGAAGGAAGATCGATTTAGACAACTTCTGAGTCTCTTTCCAACTGTAAGATCTTATGAAAACTTGACGGGCAGCCCTGTGGGAAAGGAATTAAATTTATTCTTTGTAGCTCTGTTCAATAGAGTAGCATTTCCCAGCCTTTTCCATCTAGAAATCTCCAAAGTCAGAGGCAAGTGAATAGATGCTCCTGGGAGGTCTGGGGTAGAGCTGGCAGTGGCTGCCCGAAGCAAAATTTTATGCCAAATCTGAAAAAGAAATCATTTGAATTTTATATTATACACTAAAATATGCTTGTTTGTTTTAATGGAAAATATTTTAAATCAGAAAGTATTTTTAAAAGCATAGACATTCAATGCAAAGCTTAAATTCCTTCCCCATAATAAATCTTCATTTTAATTTGGTTCATCAGGAAAACATGCCATATTTATTTTATGGCTTTACAGATCCTCAGTACATCACCCAGAGTCCCCGGGGGTACGTTTATCCCAGCGTGAGAAGTAAAGCAGTAGTGTTAGGACCAATGGGGAGAAGCTATAGAGTGGCAGATCCAATTTTATCCCGGTGCAAGAGGGATCTTTCTAAGAGCTGCTGTTGTCCAACAGTGGAATGAGTCCTCTTTAAAAGTAGTAAGTAGTCAGTATTACTACTGAAAAATTTCCAAGCAGAAATGGGTCATGGGCCTTGGGAGAGTTTTGATGTGTCACTGAGCTCTTGGGGTGACCCATATTATCTTTGATCCCATTTTCTGGGTAAGGAAGTAGAGGCACAGAGAATTTAAATAAATGCACAAAAGTCTCCCAGAGGCTAAGAGCGGAGACGGGTTTTGAGCCCAGACTGTTGGAGTTGGGGCCAGAACTGCCTCCCTTGGTGCCCTCCCTGCCCTGTCTGCCTTCCCCACCACACAATGGCATCTCCTTGGTTCCCAGCTCCTACCTGGAAGGGACCTTGCACAGGAGGAGGAGGACTGTTGGTGGGTGGTCAGGACTCCAGGAGTCTGGTCCACACTCTGCTTCTGACCAGAGGACCCTGGGAAGGTCCCACATTCCCTGTTTCTTCACGTGCGGATCCATCATTTCCGAGTCTGTCACGGAGGCCAAACTTTCTTATGTCTCTTGCTAAAACTCCGGGAAACTGCCACATCATGAAGGAGTCCCACTCTGCTACCTGTAGACGGAACTACAGTAAAAACATAACAGAGCAAGGCAACAACAACAACAAAGACAAGCCAGACAAAAAGCAAAATACCTCCTGGGAAGTGTCTCTCTGTGCCTTGGATTTACCTTCCTGGCAGGGACCCTGAGCATGAGGCTCGAGGGAGCAGGTCCTTCGCCAGATCAGGGGACTAAGGGGCGTTCCTTATGGCCCAGCACCAACATTGTAACAGGTTTCATTGCGCTCTTCTCACTCACTGTGTATTCACAGCTTCGCCAAAACACAGAGAGATTGTGTCCAGCCAGGTGGCTGCTTGGTTCCCAGTTAGATGGCCACGTGATGTGGCGTGTTGATGTGGGGCAGTGGTTTCAGCTGTGGGTCGCCTCTGCGTTCCTGCTGCGACAGTGAGATGAGGAGGCATCTTCAGGGCCTCCCGGGGCATCTCCGTATTAATGCTCCCCATCCCAGAACAGTGGGGACTGGGATGGCTCCCTAATATGCATTCTTAGTGACCACTGAGAGCTTTATCTTACAGCTCAGGACAGGTGAGGCAAGTGTCAAGGAATTCCCGGGTGCTTTTAAATCTCCAGAGGATCTCACAGGGACATTGACGCACTCACTGGAACAGCCTCCCCTTTCGTCGTCTCTATTTCATCCTCAGAGTCAAATGCATTCAGGCCCGGTGTTGTCAAGGAGGTTGGAAAACACACCTGAGTGTCCTGAGGGTCCCACACTCTGCAGTTTGTAGGTGGCAAGAGAAGGCAGCCTCCTGTCTTGTGGCGTCCCTGGAAATTCTTCCCTAAGTGGCCTAGCAAGACTGGGATGAACTCAGAAGAAACACTCATTCCGCAAGCATGCTTTGAGTGCATGCTGCGTGGAGATGTCCAGATATATGGGTTCCTTCCTGCAAGCAGCTCGTAATATGGTTAAGTGTGTGTCACAAATGGAACTGGGTAACACGAGGCGGTGAGCGCATTGTCAGAGGTGGCCGCAAAGAGCGACAGAGGGAGGGACTGATTGTCTTGCACAGGAGAACAAGAGGAGAAGGGCATTCTGGGAAAAGAGCTCAAAGAAAATAAGGACAGAGAGACACCAAAGAGCTGCCACCTGGGAAGAGTGCAGTGTGGCCAGTGCAGGTGAGTTGATAGGCGAGGAGAATATCTGGGGCTTGGAGAGGTGGGAGCAGATTGAGAAGAGACTTGTCAACCTGACTCAGGTAGGTGGGAGTGAAGGCAGTGAGGAGGGAGGAGGCTGGAGGAAGATGGAGTGGACTGAGGGCTCAGCAGGGTTAAATCGGGAGAAAATGAAGACTGAGAAATTTATGAAGGGAATATGAATATTAATAGCAAACATTACTGGATATCTTCTATGTGCCAAGTAATGTGCTAGGCGCTGCATTCACATTTAATACTGATAGTTACACCGAGAGATGGGTGCTTTAATTGTCTTTTATTTTACAGATAAAGAGACTGAGGCTTATGGAGGTAAAATAAATAAAATAAATTGCTCAGCGTCACACAGATAGTAAGAAGAGTGCGGAAGTTCAAACCTTGGTTGTCTTATCAAAGGGGGAAATAACTCAAGACAAGAAATGTAAAGAGAGGAAAAAGTCAATTTATTTGTCCTGAGTTATATCTCTGAGCAGTTAATTATATGCCACCATTTAAAAATATTTTATTTGTCCTAGATGATCCTTCTTTCTAGTACCTTTGGTGGAAGTTTTTGCTTCTTCCTTTTATTATTTCCCTCTCCAACTGCCATCATTGCTACGTTAACACAGTTCATTGTAAAAGACTTTTTAGGATGCAGTTGTATGGAAAAGCATATTGCAAAACAAAAATTAGTCTGTAAAATACATGGACGGGGCAAACAGCGTCTGTGCAGTTTTCCCCGCGCGGGTCATTTGTTTCTCCAAAGCTGGGCTTTGGAGAGGACATTCCGAGTGTCTGTTTCATTTTTCCACATTTCCTGAGCAGGACACAGAGGTTTTGGAACTTGTGCATATCCACTGATGTTTCGGTATCAACTGAGATGCAAAATATTTGAACAGGACAAACGAAAAAGAAATCCTTCATCCCGTACCACCGTGTATGACCCGTGTATTTATGGAATTCATAAATACAGTTAGCTATAGTGAGGCTTCTTGGTGTATGAGTGGGGAGGGGAGAGGAGGCTGTGGTAGACATTCGGATAGACAGGGAAGGTGTCCTGTCACAGGTGGGGGCTCTGAGAATAGCCCCTCCTTGCTCCTTCCTAGGGATCTGAGCGTGCGTTCATAGCCCCTTACAGCACACTCCAGTGAAGATATTTTTCAGGGGTGGAAAGGGTGGGGTGGAAGGCCATTCTTGGCCCACACTATGGCTCCTCTGTCCTCCTAGCAGTTAGGGACTTCTGCTGGTGACAGGAGTAGCAGCTGAAAGCCACCGATAGGTAGGGACTCCCGGAGAGTGCCTGTAAGTCCTTCCCCTTCTCCCACACGACAGTGCTCACAAGGGAAGGAAAACTCAGCGTAATGTTCATGCGTCTCCTTAGGAGTCGTCGGAAAGGACTTCTAATTTGTGCACCTTTGTACACGCAGCATTCTTCAGACCATCCCATGACAGCAGAGGCAGCAGAGTGCTGTCACCTCCCGAGGTAGGCCAGTTCAGGAGGGCGCTTGGTGCCGTGTCCTAAAGATCAGGACAGACAAGCTGAGGGAGGTGCTGTCACAGCAGCCACCCCGGGAACTGAGACGGGAGGAGATGCAGGAATTCTAGGGAGGAGGGACGGTTAGCTGTAGTTCCCAAGTCACTCGCTGCTAGAGTCTGGGGTACAAAAGCCTAGTAGTGTGGGTTGAGAGAGTTTGGGAGAAAACTTAAAGACAGCGACCACAGACAACATTTTCAGGGAGTTTTATTTAAAAAAAGGGCGAAGAGAACAAGTAAGAGGGCAGTCGCTGGCTGGCAAAGTCAGTGGCAGTTTTCTGGTTTTGTTTCTAAGACGGGAGAAGCAACAGCAGTTGGGACGTGTAACTGAGAGTCACGCGTGTCATTGTGGCTCCATTTCAAAAGCACAACATGGGTGAAAAAAGCAAGTGCAGAGCAGAACCTACAACATGACAATTCATTTACATTTTTTAAGAACTCCATTAATTCTTTGTGTCCGTATGCAGTGGACATTCTGTCAAGGTCTTTGTGGGCCTGATGCCATTAGCCCCAGGTCAGAGGTGACCGCCGGCGTGGGGGGAAGCGAATGGGATGAGGGAGGAACACTCAGGCCCGTTACACAGATCTCAGTGCTTTGTGTTTTACAAAAACATCTAACAAAACTCTTAATAATGCTAAAGCTAGATGCCACCATCTAAGCAGATATTTATTTTATTATTGTATACACCTCTCTCCTTATGTTGAAATACTTAAGATGTAAAACAAGGAAACACAACGAATGTTATCGTTGCCATCAACAATAACAGAGGAATTCTCTACCACTTGGGAGGTTTCAGATGTAGACCTACCAGAATATATGGGGTATTGGTTGTGATTTCTCAAGGTCATTTTTTTTCCTGCCTCTTGATGCTATGAGACCACAACTGATTGATTCGTTGCAAGCGTGTCGAGTAAAAGGATGTATCAGTTAATGTTCTGCTTTCTGCCAACTCCCTTCCCAGCAAAGGGGAGTGTTCTGGCACATGGGGCAATTGGTGGGAGGAGTATGGGGGGGGGTTTGCGATGTTGGTGTGTGTCACAGTGTACCTGTACCTTTTATTTAGGGCAGTGTTGACACATTTGCTCAAATACTTTTGGAGAGGAATTAAGCGCAATGCCTGGATGGAGTTATGTGATTCCACCACTAGAAAATGTCAAGTTTATCACTGCGGGTTTTATTTTTCCCCTAATGGGCATTGAACAGCAGTCACAAATGTGTTTTTCTTGATATCCACAGTGCTTTACTTTGACCTTTGCAGGGCATTCTCCATGGTGCTCCATGCAGCACGTGCTGCAAACTGCAATGACTGGAAGGTTCTGTGCTGTGAGGAAGGGCAGGTGGGGAGGCATAGGAAAAGCGGTTATTGGGAAAAGCCTTTTATAATCTACCAAAATGTGAGACTGAGGGTCTTACTTTAAAAACAAGTGAGAGCCGGGTGTGGTGCCTCGTGCCTATAGTCCCAGCTACTTGGGAGGCTGCGGCAGGAGAATTGCTTGAGGCCAGGAGTTTGAGGCCAGCCTGGGCAACATAGTGAGACCCCATCTCTATGAAAATAAAAATAAAAAACAAATCAGAAAACAAAGAACCTCTCAGGGAATAGATTAGAGGAAGATCTAGAAGGGACAGAGCAGAGGCACCTGTTCCTCTTATTTTCGCTGACCCATATTTTCTGAACATATGATACAAACATGGTATATCTAATGGACGAATGGAAGAAAGTTCTAGAGAAGCTGGTTTCATTTCAATATAAGGAAGGTTATTTTTTCTTCAAATAATTGAATATGCATCAGAGCGGGGGGCTGCCCCATGCAGTGGACTCTGAGGTCAAGCTGGGTGGTTCCCTGTCAGTGAGGTCACGGGTGGTTTTTTCAGGTTTGCGTTTGGAAGGGAGGTTGTACAGGTCTAACAGCAAGGGTGGACTGGTTCTCTGAATAGTTGGGGCTCTCCCCACTGTTTTCATGGCACCATCTCCCGTCCGTTCCACCCCACAGGCACCAGGATAGCAGGACATTCTTCCTGAGGATAGAGCGTGAGAATATCCCCATCTCTCCCACGATGCTGTAGGGATACTGAGCAGGTGCAGATGAACCAACTACAAATGTGCTTGAAGTTTAGGAGCAGACGCAGATTCAGTGAAATGTTATTAGATGTCTGTCCCTGGATACTTGTGGGCCAATTGCCCGCAGTTCCCCTCTAAACAACTTTAGGTAACTAAGAAAGAAGGAAAAGCCACAGTGAAGACAGCGTTTACACAACTCCTCAAATTGACCATTCAGAGTTTGCCTCTGTTTCTCCCTGAGAAGTAGAAGAGTTCAGAGCTGGGCGAATAAATCGGACTGCTCACCTGTCACACCTGATCTGGTTGTTGAAAGGACTGAGATAACAGCCCGACTCTTCACGACCCACATCATCTGGAGCTCAGCCGGATGTGCAGCAGTCGAGCACATGGTCCTGGCCGGAGTTCCCGGTGGAAGGTTAGAGTGTTTGCCTGAGGACTGCTTGGGACGGATCCCTTTGGAAGGACACCAGCCAGATGTCCACGCACACTCAGATCCTGTGATATGAAGCTGTGTTCCAGACCTCTGGAGCCTGGTAGTCAGGGCATAGTGATTCAGACAGTGTCCAGCCCACAGAGACAGGGCGGAGTTACAGAGGATGGTCGCATTCCGGTAGCTTCAGTGTAGTGAAATACTTCAGGATTCCTAGCAAAAGTTTTAGAAATTCTTTCCTTTCCCATCTGACTCTTCGTCAATTGAAACCGCACAAACGTCCAGCATGTGCTACGTAAAGCTGTGCCCAAGAAGAGACGGAGACAAGGATTAGGCATGGACAGGTGCCTGACACCCAGCCTCCTTTGCGGCCCTCCGCCTCCCGCGACACCACGCCTTCCTCAGGGCAGAAGCACGTGTGGAGATAACTAACCCTTCCTTCAAGGGAAGAGTAGTTTGGAATATTCAAATATAGTGTTTAATGGAGCCTCACCGATTTCTGGAAACACAATCTATCCTGGGTTTGATTAGCAGAAACGTAAGGGATAATAAAAGCTGACATTAACTTAGCATAATCTTCAAAGCGCTTTTGGACAATCTCTACTCACCAATATTCTCATCTACAAATGATAAAACTGACTCAGTGGTTGAGGGGCTCACAGAAGGTCACAGGCCTAGTTCTGTGAAGCCAGAACTGGGTCCAGGTTCCTGCCTTCAAGTCTCCACTGTCTGTTCTCGTGCCGGCCTGCCTGGTGTCCACCCACCTCTGGCCGCTCGAGTCTGGTAGGAGCTGCTCGGGCGGTAGCTGCGTCCATGGACCCAAGTGGCATGAATGCAAGGGGACTCCCCACCAAGAGCTAGCAAGTGGCCCTGCAAGACCTCCAGCGCTGGACACCGTGCACATGGTTCTCACCTTGCAGTCACTCCAAGAGCAGGGCTTCATCTCTCTTGCTTATCCCTGGATTCCCCACACCTGGAACAAACCCACCCAATGCATACTTGCTGAACTAATCTGTTGCACTAACATTTCTCCTATAGATTATAAGGAAAAGGGCTACGTTGTCGTCCATGGTTGCAACTGCCACGTGAACTACAAAAGGTAATGCTATAGTGAGTGTTTTAATGGCTTTTAAGACAGAAATAAGCTTCAAATCCTGGCTGTATGCATTAGTAGTCTTGGACTTTGGTGAGTTACTTAAACCCCTTGGAACCTTAGTTTCATTCTACATACGATAGGAACACAGTAGTGTCGTGTGGATTAAAGGAGATAATGCACTTTGGATGCTCAGCATTTACACATTTAACATTTTTGGTTCTTATCGTGAGCTTGAATCACAGGGACTGCGAGGCTAGTCACTGCATAGAGGAAGAGTAAACCATCCATGCTATGTTATCCATAGAAGTTTGGGGAGTCGGGGTGCTCTTGGAATTTATCTCTTAGGTATGTCCAGATTCTATTGCACGTGACGTGCTCTCAAAAAGGGGACATAACAGTCCTTCCTGCCCATGGTAACATCCCACTGTATAAATGTTTACTAATGGTTGTGTGAATTTCATAGGCACTCTCCCATCAAAACAATGATCGTTTAGTGGTCCCTTTTTAATCGGACTGTCAATAAGCCAGGAAAATACCAAATGGTATTTAATAACTAAAATATTTCCATTATTTCTGTATCCTAATTCATTCAACCCATCCCAATTCTTAAGCTGTTTGGACCCAGTTACCTTTAATTCTGACTTTAGAGTTATTTAATATATATAATATAAATATATATAATTAGTTGCATTTGCTGTTCTTTATAATTACCAGATACTCTCAACACTATTTGCTTAATCCTCAGGACAACCCAGTGATTGAGCAGTATTATCCCCGTTTTATAGGTGCAGAAAGGGAAGTTTGTGGAGGTTAAGTGAGTAGGCCCAAGGTCACCGCCAAGAAGTCGCTAAACTCTTGGACTAAGGTGCTCTGACTCCTGAGTTCAGACTTCCCCATTACACTCTCCATTCATCAGTCATCATCATCAGCTACGATATAAGGATATTTGGATATTTAAGTCATTGTCTATTTCTCTTTCTGTTCCTACCAGTTTCACTCTAGTTTTCCCCCACTATTTCAGCCCCTTGCACTCCCAAGACCGGCTGTAGCCAATTTACCTTGTTGCAAAGACCTCGGCGGTTGGGTCTGCTTCACCTCTAACTTGTCCCAGCTTTTGCCCAGACATCTGAACCGTAATCACGACTCTTATTTCAGGACTTGGAAGGTGCTCTTCCATTACCTGCCTTTCCCTGGCGCAGCTGACAGATCATCCATGTGGGTAGAGTGCTTTTCGCCTCAATTGTAATAAAAATTTTAATTATTCATCAGTACAGTAGCTGTTAGACAAATGCCCAATTATTATTCATCCATAGCTAAGTAACCTCCTGCTCTTTTTTGGAGCAGTGACAAACACAGCCCTGCCAGAACTGGCAGAGGGCACAGATCAAAGAGTGCTTTGTGTCTTGCTTCACCAGGAAAGGGGACGAAAGCCAGCTCATGGCAGGGCTCCCTGCCACGCCTCTGCCTCCCCCTCACCTGTCCCCGGTGCAACTCTGAGCCTGACAGCCCCGAGTCAGGGAAGCTGGGAGTGGGGGAAGCTTGGATTCCCCAGCCAGCAGGCCCGTAGCTGCCGGGCACCGAGCACAGCCCTCCGGGTCACCTGGCAAAGGCTCTCTGGGTGGAACAGCTGCACGGGGCCTTTTGCCAAAGGAGCAACAGAATTGCAAACGAGGATGCGGAGAGTGGCTCTTGGTTAGATCTGCTCTGTGGCCGATTCTCCTTCACAATCTGTGGCACCTCCCCGCCAGGTTCCCTGTAGGCCCAGGTCACTGGGTGGGCAAATTTGCGGAGGAGGGAGTCTCCCAGGTGGCAGCTCTTCCCTCCTGGTTTTGCATTCTCCTTTCGGGGACCCTCTCCCATAAAGCTCTTCCTCCGGCTCACCGAGTCATCAGAACTTTGAAGCTGACCCACATCTTATTGGGTGGGGCTTTTCCTGGGCTGGACACTTTTCCAGGTTTCTACTTTTTGCTACCTTTTCCTCTCAAAATTTACCACCAGGCAGATCTTGGCTAGAAAGTCTCCTGCAGGAGTCTGGGCCTACTCCTACTCCTCAGGGTGCCTTTCCGCACATTCCGAGAGGCATCCCGGCTTCCCCACGTCCCCTCCAAACACTGGGAGCCCTTGTGAGAACCGGCTTCTGGAGGCTTCCACCTGGTACCTCAGGCCTTTCCTGGGGGTCTTTCTGCCCTCTGCAGACCCCAGGTGGCTCTCAAGTTGCCTCTGCCTCCTAACCTCATCCTGCCTCGAAGAATCTTCTTCCAGTGTCTCTCATGCCTTTCGTCATGGGTCTCCAAGGTCACCTCCCACCTTCTGTCCCCTCTCCTGCTCTCTCCTGTCTCAGCTGCCCAGCCCTTCCCCACCGGCGCCCTCCCACCGCAATGGCCTCTTCCCGCCACCCAACTCTGTCATGCCTGTGGGGCCTTCATCCCTCTGTGCTCTGCCTGTTCCAACCACTCTGCCTTCACCTTCCTGTCCTTCCTGCAGCCCACCTTTCTCCTAGGGAACACCACACACGTGACCCCCTCTACTGTAGGGTCTCCATTCTGCCCTTGCTGGATCGTGTCACTGCTCCCTTCGTCAGCCTATCATGGCTTTCCACCTCACTCAGAGTAAAAGCTGAATTCCTTACACTGTCTGTATGTGATTGGCCCCCTGTTACACTCCGATGACAATAAATTCTACCACTTTCCTTCTCTTCCCTCTCCCTTCTCCAGCTTCACAGGTGAAACCTGATCCTGCCACAGGGCCTTTGCACTTGCTGCCTCTCAGGCTCTAACACCCTTCACTTGGACAGTCACTGTCTCACTCCTCCATCTTCCATACTCGTGCTGTGCACAGTGATGTCCCACCTCTCCCTCACCCCACCAACCTAAGATTTTATAGCACTTACTACCCCAACATATTTAAATTTTGTTTATTGTCTGCCTCCGGTAGAATCTAAGCTTCATGAGAAGACGGATTTTGCTTTGTTCACAAATAGTGGAGTGCTAGGGACTGAATTGTGTCCCCCCACCAAATCTTATGTCGAAGCCCTAACTCCCAATGTAATGGCATTTGGAGGCGGGGCCTTTGGGAGCTGATTAGGCTTAGATGAGGTCCTGAGAGTGGGGCCCTCATGGTGAGATTAGTGTCCTTATAGTGTCCAGAGAGTTCTCTGCCTCCCGTCCCCGTGTGAGGACACAGTGAGAAGGTGGTTGCAAGCCAGACCCCTGGGGAGAACCCAACCGTGCTGGCTGCACCCTCGTCTCGGGCTTCCACACTCCAGAACCGTGAAAGATAAGTTCCTGAGGTTTAAGCTGTGGAATTTTGTTATGGCAGCCTGAGCTAAGACACGGAAGTTTGTTATTTGCTTAAATGAATAAATTAGTGTTCCGTGCAGCAAGGGGCCAGGACAGGAAAGCTGGGGTTTTCTCGTGGTTGTTGCTTGTTTGCTCCCTGCTGCTGCCTCTACCCACCTGTGCGTAAAGCCCTTCCTGTTTCCAGGTTATTGCCACCTGGCCTCACCTCGTCCTCCCGCTCCGGTTACTGTTCCCCACCCTCTCCCTGTAACTCTCACTGAGAACTCTGGGGTCCGGCTTCCTTCTTACTCTTCCTCCATCTCCGTTGTTGACATCCATAAAGGTGATCTGTGTCTCAGACTGCTTCCTCATTTCCAGATCTCCTTAAGGCACTGAGCCCTGCCATGGGGACGTGTGTGCCCTTCCCCACGCCGAGCACACCCCTTTGAACTCACAGACTCCTGTGTTTCCCGCTGTAACCGCAACACCATCCTCATGACTCCCTGGTCATCTTGTTCCCACCGCACGTGCTCTTTCACTTCCGAGAGACTCCGAGAGGCCAGGAGGCCCTTGTTCCCTCTATTTCTTCCCAGGCAGTAAGGTCTAGAGTTGTCACAAGTGGTTGTGCCACCTAGGGAGGCAGGAAGGGGCCAAAACCCAACCTGCACTTTGCTCAGCAAGCTGTGTACTGGGGCAGGGCAGGTGTCCCCCAAACATGTTTGTTCCTCCAGGAACATGGTTTTTTTTTTTCTTATAAAGGACAGACCTTGGCAAATCATGTGCCTACAGGATTGTGTGTGCCTAGCAGGGTATTTTAAAAGGTGTTCAGAGAGGCACCCTGCAGGCCAGCAGCTATACCATGTAGTGGATGGCTGTCCAAAACCTCTTGAGCTCTTTCTACACTTTGATGGTTCTCCACAGTTTAGATATTAGCCGCTCAACAGGGGTGCAGAGGGGAAGGGAGATGACACGCGCGCACACACACACACACACACACACACACACACAATTGCTGCCAGGGGCATGTATGTGATTTAGGCTCCATCAATCTAATGCTCCCACATGGGTCTTTGACTCGAAACCGAGTCCTCCAGGGAAGGCAGAGCAGGGGCATCTGTTTCAGCAGGAGGGTGGTGGCAGGGGGTGGTTCTAGAGCAGGCAGCCATGGTGGCGGGTCTCTGAGCGCAAGCTTCATGGTGATGGCAGAGGCTCAGCTCCCTTGATAGGCCAGTTCCACGGCGTGTGGTGGGGAGTCATTCCTGGGTGCTCAGCCAAGAGTCTGTTTCTTTACACCTCTCAGCAATTTTTTTGAGCTATCTATATCCCTTTCTGCTTAAACTAGCTGGAGCGGATTCTGTTGCCTCTAGCGAGAACACTGGGGCCCGTAAGCACCCTCCCTGCCTCTCTCCCTCCCGTCACAGCCCAAGTCCTGTGATCATCCGAGCTACTCTCCTCTCATCACCCTGGTGTCTCCCACAGCCCTTCCTCTGCACCCACCTGACAACCTACCTACCCCTTGCTTTTACACCTGGGCAGCTGAGCAGCTTTTCGGGAAACCACATACCATGCAGACTGCCCGCCACCATTTGTGTCTCAACCTCAAGTGGGCCTCGGTGGGTGCCCGGTGCAGTAATCCTTCCATTCTCTTGTTACGTCCCCCTCCTATTCTCTTCAACAACTTAGGATGCTCTCCATTCTCCACATGCATGGCCTTCTGCATCTCAGCAGACAGCATTTAGGCTCCCTGCTCCGCTCACCCAGGCCCCCGGCACCCTCACTCCGTGCCCCATCAATCTATATGCATCCTTCCTGTATTTCCTCCAGGCTGGTGCATGGGGCACCCTCCTCCTACCCAAAGGCACCCTCATCACGGTGCCTCCGACACTGCCGCCTCCCACCATCCCTGGGACCTTTCTTCATCCGTTACCACCATTTGCTCTGGCATCTTCTGCTATTCTTTCTCTTTTCAAAACATAACTCAAAAAACAGTTAGTTTGCATGTTGGTTAATTATTTTGTATGCAAATTGTTTCCTCATATGTGAGCAAATCAGTTCTTAAGCTGAGTTAAGGATTTACAAAAAAAGAGTGGAGATTGGGGAAAAACTGCAGACAGTGCACACAGTAAATCTTATCTGTACTTTGTCTGAGGAGGGGGTTGGTGAACTGATTAGCTGGCAGCTAGCAAAGACAGCCAGTCTGGGCCTCTGGTCCTTGAATAGGTTAAGAAGGGACAGCAAAGAAAATGACTCCACTTGTTTATAGGTTCTCGAGAAAACATTGAGAGTCTGGCTGAGGAGCTCACGTTCTGGGCTCTTCTGTGATGTTTACCAGCGTCCTTCCATCAGCGCCCCCAACTCTGTTCCGATCTCTCACTCTGGAGCCTCTCACTGTGCTCAAATAATTGCCACCCCCAAACTATTCTCCTGTGACCTCCCCTGCCAGCAGCCCTCCCAGTTCCTTTTTTTTTTTTTTTTTGAGACAGAGTCTCGCTTTGTAGTCCTGGCTAGAGTGAGTGCTGTGGTGTCAGCCTAGCTCACAGCAACCTCACACTCCTGGGCTCAAGCGATCCTACTGCCTCAGCCTCCCGAGTAGCTGGGACTACAGGCATGCGCCACCATGCCTGGCTGATTTTTTCTCTATATATTTTTAGTTGTCCAACTAATTTCTTTCTATTTTTAGTAGAGACAGGGGTCTCTCTCTTGCTCAGGCTGGTCTCGAACTCCTGAGCTTCAACGATCCTCCCACCTGGGCCTCCCAGAGTGCTAGGATTACAGGCGTGAGCCACCGTGCCCGGCCTCAATTCTTATTCAAATGTCTCTGAAAACTCACTTCTTCTGTCTCTATTTCCTCACCTCTCTTCTGTTCCTTAGTCCACGTGTCTTCTGAACCCATCATTGTACCAAAACTCTCGTGCAAAAGTCATCCATGACCTATGTACCAAACACAGGTGATATTTTTTAGTTATCTTCTTCCTGGATTTTTCTGCTCCTCTGACTCTTTGGCACTCCCAAGAGACCTGTCTATGCTGGTTCTTCACGTACATCCATTGTCATCCTACACCATGACATCCATTGTCATTCAAAGGCTGCCCCATCCATGGGCTTCTTCTCTTCATATCACGGCCTTAGATGCTGGCATTCCCCAGGGTTTTTCTTGGCCTGTTCTCTTCACTCTGGACTCTTGGTGTCATCTATTGTCATTTTCTACAGCTGATGACTATGTGCTAGTGATTCCAAAACCTGCCAAGCATTGCTAGGAAATCATACGGAAGGAAATTACAGTCAAGTGGAGGGGAGAGGGTTTGTTTCATCCTAAGACAGAAACATGAACACTTCACTGAACTCCTGGCATTTGTTATCCGCCTTCACTGGGTAGTTACTCTGATGTTTTTGATGAGATGATCACACTGGCTAAGGTGACAACAAAGCACCACCTTGCCCGAATAACTCCTCTTCTGCAGCAGGGACTTCACAATGAAGACTGGGAAGTGGCTGTCTCTTGGGTCACTCCATCCATGTTGTCCCATGAGGTCCCCGGTCAGTATTCACACTAATGAGGTACATTTCAGGCAAGGAGAGCTGCCATCCCTCAGATGGCCACGATCTATCCAGTCAGGCCATCCATGAGCCGTTTTTCTGGTATTAGAGTATAATTATGGTGCCCCATTGTGTGGCATCAGGTAAAGAGACTTCTTGAGGGGCTGGTGTTGCAGTTTACAATTTTTATGCCCAGAATTTGTGCTGGGAGCATTGCCAGAATTCCATGGAGGCAGCTGAAGGGACATGAAGTTTTAAGAAGGGTATCCTCTCCTCAAGGACCTACCCCTCTGCCACCCAGAATTACCCCCTGACCCCTGCAGCACAAATTATCTCTGCCTTATATTTCGACAGTTGATCACCCTTTGGTTTGGCATTTTCTTGTCCTCCACCATCCTGTGTATATGACTTGCTCCTTGAAGGCAGAGGCCATGGAGGTTACACATGACCCATTTCTAGTGAGGAAAGAAACAGAGGAAAGAGCCCAGGCCTTGAAACAGAAAGAACAAAAACTGTGAGCTGGAAAAACCTGTGTGTGGGTTCTGCTCAGTCGCTTATAGATCGTGTGACCTTGGGGTAATTAGTTATCTGAAACTGTGCTTAGTTAAATATAGAAATAAAAATTTACTTTATCATATGGTGGTTGCAAAAAATTAAATGAGAAATCACAGGTAAAGCACTTGGCATTTATTAAATGTCTCCAAATGGTAGCTGTTAGTAGTATCATTACGAGATGCTTAATATTTCTTGCTCATACTGCTTTCTCCTTTCTCCCTGGGGAATTCACTCAGTCCAAACATGGCTGTGTAGTGGATGATTTCTCTCTCAACTCTCTGCTGTATGTACAGCACACTTAGGCATGTATCATCACTGGTGAATATTAATGCATATACTTTTATGTTTATGGTTTGTGTCCTAAACGCAAGTGTAAGGTTTCTGACGTTGGCATTCTATTTTATAGCTTTTGAATCTCTATTGGCTTTCACGGTGTCCCAATCATTAGTAGATGCTCAATAAATATTTAGTTGACAGATGAATAACATTTCACCTTAGAATGTAATCATACCCCTGCTGGAGTGAAAATACCTCCTTAACCTTCACTCTATATTCTACTTCCTCCCTCTACACTCTGTTATGCAGCCCTGACCCACCCAAGCTGGCACCTACTGTGGTAGCCCAGCCTGGAACAGATTGCTTTGCAAATACTTGGCAAAGAAATAATCTATTTGTGGATAAGCAGAAATTGGCTGTATCTCCAGTAGAGTTATGAATTGTCACTATTAACACCCATGAGTCACTAACATGGTGGGCTGAGTGATTTTTCTGCAAAGCTTATAGGGCACATCATACTAAAAATGCCACTATCTTAGTCTGTTTTCTGTCGCTATAACAGAATACCACAGAATGGGTAACTTGCAAAGAAAAGAAATTTACTTCTCACAGTTCTGGAGGCTGGGAAGTCCAAGAGCATGGTGCTGGCATCTGGTGAGGGTCATCCCACGGCAGAAGGTGAAAGTGAGTGCATTAGACAGAAGAAATTGGGCCAAACTCATCCTTTTTATCAGGAACCCACTTGTATGATAACTGACCAGTCCCTTGATAATGTCATTAATCTATTCGTGAAAGTGGAGCCCTTATGGCCTAATCACCACTTAGAGGCCCCCTTCTTAATACTATTACAAAGGCAATTAAGTTTTCAACACAAACACTATGGGGGATATATTCAAACCATAGCATTCTACTCCTGGCCCCCAGATTCATATCCTCTCACATACAAAATACAGTTGACTCTTGGATGACACAGGTTTTAACTGTGCCGGTCCCGTTATATGCAGATTTTCTCCTGACTCTGTCACCTATGAGGCAGCAAGACCAACCCTTTCTCTTCCTCCTCCTCCTCCTCAGTCTACTCAGCATGAAGACAAGACCTTTATGATGATCCACTTCCGCTTAATGAATAGTAAATATATTTCCCTTCCTTACGATTTTCTTAATAACATTTTCGTTTCTCTACCTTTATTGTAAGCATGCATTGTATAATATATATAACGTACAAGATGTGTTAATTGACTGTTATCAGTAAGGTTTCTGGTTAATGGTAGGCTATTCATAGTTAAGTTTTGGGGGAGTCAAAAGTTATGTGGATTTTCAACTGTGCAGAGGGTTGGCACTCCTAACCCCCCACATTATTGAAGGGCCAAGTGTACATTCATTTCGTCTCAATCTTAACTTGTTCCAGCGTGAACTCAAAAGTCCAAAGCCCAGAGTCTCATCTGAATCAGATATGGGTGAGACCAAGGCATGATTCATCCTGAGGCAAATTTCCCCCGATGTGAGCCTGTGGAATTAAATAAGTTATCTACTTCCAAAATACAATGGTGGAACAGGCATAGGCAGAC
The DNA here is from genome assembly GCF_000956105.1 of Propithecus coquereli. Lineage (NCBI taxonomy): Eukaryota > Metazoa > Chordata > Mammalia > Primates > Indriidae > Propithecus > Propithecus coquereli. The sequence continues at coordinate 349,927 of NW_012150696.1, read as the reverse complement.
ATTTCTATTCTAAAAGGGAGAAACAGGCAAGAAAAGATGGGTAACTAGTCCCAAGCGAGTCCAAAACCCAACAGGGAAAAAACATTAAGTTTTAAAGCTGGAGAACAATTTCCTTTGACTTCATGTCTTATATTCTGAGCTGGTACAGTTGCACCACCAAGGCCTTTGGCAGCCCTGACCCCATGGCTTTGCTGGGTTGAGCCCACGCTTCAGCTCTCTTGAATTGGTGTTGCATGCTGGTAGCTCTACAGTTCTGGAGTCTTGGTGGTGGTCCTGCTTCCAGGGTTCTACTAGGCTTTGCCCTGGGAGGGGATATCTGTGATAGCTGTGCTCCTAAGACAGGTCTCTGTCTGGCCCCCGGGCTGTCAGCAATATCCTTTGAAATCTAGGTGGAAGAAGCCATGCCCCACAGCTCTTGCATTTTGTGCACCTGCAGACTTAACACCACATCCAGGATGCCCCCCCGCCCCAAGATTTGCCATTTGTACCTTCTGGAGCAGGAGGTTGAGCAGCCCTGGGGTTGCTTAAACCACAGCTGGAGTGGCTGAGGAGTGTTGCGCTGGGATACAGGGAGAATGGTCCTGAGGTGGCTCTAGGCAATGAACTTGTCAAGGGGTGTCCTGGGCCTGTTCCCCAAAGCCATTCTGCCCTCTGCGGGTTCTGGGCCTGTGATGGGAGGGGCAGCCTTGAAGATCTCTGAAATGCTTTGAGGTCTTTCTCCCATTGTCTTGATGAATAGCCTCTGGCTCCTTTTATCTGTGCTATAGTAGTCCCCCCTCTTCACAGGGAATGTGTTCCAAGACCCCAAGTGGACACCTGAAACCAAGGATAGTACTGAATCCTATACTACTATATTTTTTCCTGTATGTATGTACCTATGATAAAGTTAAATTTATAAATTAGGCACATTAAGAGATTAACAACAATAATAAATTAGAACAATTTTGACAATATACTATAATAAAAGTTATGTGAATGTGGTTTCTTTCTCTCTCTCTCACAGTGTCTTATTGTACAATACTCACACTTCTTGTGATGATATGAGATGATATGATGCTTATGTGATGAGATCAAGTGAGGTGAATGATGCAGGCACTGTGATATAGTGTTAGGCTACTATTGACCTTCTGTGTTCTTGAATCTATGTAAACATCCCTTATTTGCAGTAAATGGCGTGGTGTCACTTGTTTCAGGGGAACCCTTGCTGAAGTCTTTGTATAGGCTCAATGCTTTCTGGAGCAACACATTGCTATCAATCAGAACACACTTTCTGTTCGTATCTTTTAATGTTTTTTTCATCTTAACTAAGCACTTATCACGCACTGTGGCTGCAACTTTTGCATTTGAGGTGCAACAGCAAAACTAGCACAATTTCTTTTTCCTTTTTCACAATTTCACAGATAGAAAATTCTTTCTTACGATAGATCTTAGCAATCTCACCACATGATTTTTTTTCTTTGTTGAGAACTTTTACCTTTTCACTTAAAGGAAGCACTTTACAGCTTCTCTTTGGCATATCCAAATTGCCAGCGTCAGTACTCTTGTGCTTTGGAGACATTATTAAGTAAAATAAGGGTTATTGAACACCAAGCACTGTGATACCATGACAGTCCATCTGATAAATGGGATGGCTACTAAGTGACTAGTGAGTGGACACACTAGACAAAGGGATGATTTGTGTCCTAGGTATGATAGAGCAGGACAGCTCAATATTTCATCACGCTACTCAGAATGGCACACAATTTAAAACTTATGAATTTTTTATTTCTGGAATTTTCCATTTAATATTTTTGGACCATGGTTGATGATGGGTAACTGAAACCCTGGAAAGTGAAATTTGGTATAAAGGGGGACCTCTGTAGTCTCTTTAGCAAATGGTCACTTGGCCACACCTGAACATGCTTTTTCATTCTTTACACGGCCAGGCTGTGAATTTTCCAAATTTTTCGACTGCTTTTCTTTTAATTATAACTTCTGTCTTTTAGTCATTCCTTTGTTCTTGCATCTCACTGTATGCAGTTAAAAGTAGCCATACAGCAACCTGAATGAATACTTTGCTACTTAGATATTAATTCTGCTAGTTATCCTAGTTCATTGCTCTTAAGTTCTGAATTCCATGAAGTCCTAGGACACAGACACAATTCTACCAAATTCTTTGCAACTATTAATATATTACAAGGATGATCTTTACTCTGGTATCCAATACCTTGTTCCTCATTTTCATCTGACACCTCATCAGAATGGCCTTTACTGTCTGTCTACCAACGTTCTGATCATGACTGCTTAAGTAATCTCTAAGGTTAATTAATTAGAGATTACTTAAGTGGTAATTTTATTTCCCCTTCCTTATTCAACAAAAAGTGACATGTACTATATATTCTTCAGAACCTTGCTTTATTCATTTAACAATATATCCTAGAAATCAGTTGATATCAATTCACAGAGATCATTCACATTCTTTTTCATAGCTGTATAATATTCTATTATGTGGATATACCATTGTTTATTCAACTAGACTTCTTTGAATAGGCATTTAGAGGTATTTCCAGTATTTTGTTAATACAAATAATGCTGTAGTTGAATAACTTATATTGTTTCGCATTTGTAGAAGTACATATCTTCATGGTAAATTCTTAAAAATGTGACTATTAGGTCAAAGAATAAAGGCATGCAGTGTTTTATTGGAAATTTCCCAATTCTCCTCCATATGGGTTGCACTGTTTTGCACTCCAACCAGCAATATTTATATGTTAGAGAGCCTGTTTTCTAGACCTAACCGAGTGTACTCTAGGATTTGATTTTTTCATATCTTGATGGTGAGAAATGGTGTCTCACTATCGATTTTTGGTTTGAATTTCTCTCATTATAGTGAAGTTGAACATGTTTTCATATGCTAAGGTACATTCTCACTTCGTGACTGGACTATTACAGTAGCCTCCTAACTGGTTTCATTGATTTTGTTCTCTCTTTAAATTTCTGCAATTCTTCTAGGGAATTTTTTCTAACAAAAGCAATCTGATCACGAAGCACACTTGGTAAAAGTCATTCAATCATGTTCATTGTTTATAGGGAAAAAAAATCTAAGCTTTTAGCATGGTGTGCAAAACACTTTATAATCAGTTCCCTGTCTTCCTTGATTCTAGTCCCTCATCCCTATGTCCCCTTGCTGTATTCACTCCAAATATGTCTTTAAGCCTTATGTATGTCATTCCTTCTTCTTGGAATCTCTTTTTCCTTCTTTACTAGAAAACTCCTACTCATAGTTCAAAGCCCAGTTCAAATATCATTTCGTTGATAATGTCTTTCTTAACTCCCTCAGTAGAGCTACTCAGCCCTCTGGGTTTCTATAGAACTTTGCAGCACTGACCCCTACAACAGCATTCATCAGATTGTGCTATAATTGTTTATTTTTAAAGCCATCTTCACTACGCTTTGAGCCCAGAGACTTATTTTACATAACCACCCCCAGTTTTAAACACTGTGCCAGTTATATAGTGACTGCTAAATGAATGTCTGCTTAATAAGCAAGTAAATATTGAGTAAGATTTCATCCTCCTGGTTTCTGTTGATATAAAATTTGATATTTTCTCTTTCTCTCTTTGGGGTTTCCTTTTCATACGATGCTAATGTATAGATTTAGCTGCTTAGTAGGTATGGCGAGGCTTGTGACAGTTTCACAGCTTACCACCACCCAATCTCATAGGCTAACTTCCTTCTGCAAATGATGGGTCATCCAATTATTGGATCTTAGAGCTGGAAGGGATGTTGAGGAATCATTTAGTCTCTCCTCCTCAAGGCAGGACTTGGGTTTCTGCTCTGTTGAAAGTGAGAGGGAAGAGTGGATTGCATAATTTCAAATCTCAACAACATTTCAGTGCACACCTTTGCTTTCAAATGTGTCCAATAGTGCCTTAGATAAGTCATTGTGTTTTTGGACAGGACGATTACAGGGATGACAGGAATTGAATTTCAAGGTAACAAAGTAGATATGTCTTTCCCGGACAAAGAAAGTGCAAATGTCTTGTCACCAGAATTAACCTAACTTCCTGTAGATCTTTTTGGTGTAGATATGACTAACATGTCTGAAGAACACAGGTGAGGGTATTTCAGCTGTCTATGCATTTTCATCGTCTGTTTTTCTACTCTCTCACATTATTACAATTTTAGTGCAATGAAGAACTGAGCTGTTATAGCACCCATACCAACGTGATTCAAATAGAAATTGGCATTGGACTCCCACTTGCCAAAGCCCGTCAAGATGGGGTTCCTCTCTATTGTTGAAGGAAGATTTACTGATCAATTTTTTAAACAGTACTTTTCTTCCCCCTGAATCAATCTGTGTGTGTGTTTTTCCCATTCTCCACTTCCTCCAGTATAAATAGATAAACTGTTGCACCAGCCCCATAAGGAAGATGTCTTAGCAGTTTGGAGTGCGGCTGATGCCGTGTCACACATTAGGGAGCAACTGTTGTCACACATCTTAATCCTTAACCAAGTTTGTTGTGCTTCCTCTGAAGAATAGTACAACCTGGAAAACTGCCCAGAGAGATGCAAATGATATTTGCATTCGCTGTGGGATGTAATTTATTCAAACAGGTACTGTGCCAGATACTAGAGATAGGGCATGGTCCTTGCCTTCATGGAGCTAATTTTCTACTGGGGGAGCAGAAAAATAAAGCAAATGAATAGATAAGACAATAAAAATAAGTAAAAATGTTATGAAGGAAGCAAGTAAGAGGATGAAGTAGAGGATAATAAGAGTGACTTACTGTTATTGTTGAGTTTTTTTTTTTTTTTTTTTGAGACAGGGTCTCACTCTGTTGCCTGGGCTAGAGTGCAGTGGTGTCATCATAGCTCACTGCAACCTCAAACTCCTGGGCTCCAGCAATCCTCCTGCCTTAGCCTCCCAAGTGGCTGGGACTATAGGCACGCATCACCATACCCGGCTAATTTTTCTATTTTTAGTATAGATGGGATCTCACTGTTGCTCAGGCTGGTCTTGAACTCCTGGCCTCAAGCATTCCTCCCACCTTGGCCACCCAGAATGCTGGGATTACAGGTGTAAGCCACCTGCACCTGGCCATGACTTACTTTTGATAAGTTGGTTGGAGATGATCTCCCTGGGGAGGTGATGCTTGTACTAAGCCCTGAAGAACAGGAAAGGACCAGCTTGATGAAGAGCAGAACAAACACCTTTCCATACACGTGGAATAACATATAAAGGCCTCCAGTAGCAAAGGGGTTTTTTTTTTTTTTTTTTTTTTTTGGCTTTTTCAAAAAGGAATTGGAGGAAAGAAAAAATAATGAAGCTGGAGCTGAATGCACAAGGAAGAGAGTGGAACAAAGGAAGACAGGGCGGAAGAGGTAGGCAGGGTCACAACTGGCAGGGCCCTGGGGGTGCTGTTCGAGTTTGTATTTCACTGTGAGAGCAATGGGAAGACATTGTGGGGTTTTATATGACCCTATTTACCTTTTATGAAGATCACTCTTATTGCCTTGAGAATAATTTGTAGGGAGCCAGGTTGGAAGAAGAGAAACCACTGGAAGGGTGGACATAACCAGGAAGGGGTACTGGTGTCCTATTTGAGGAGAGTGGTGGCAAAGATGGAAAGAAATGGATGATCAAGAAATATTTTGGATGTTAAGTAGATGGGTCTCAGTGATAGACTGGACATTGTAGGATGAGAAAAAGGGAGGAATCAGAGACAACTTCCAGATTTATCCAGTCTGAGCAATTGGGTAGATGGTAGGACTCATATTTTTTTTCCTTCCTTCCTTCTGATGGAGTCTTGGTCTATTGCCTGAGCTAGAGTGCAGGGACATCATCACAGCTCACAGCAACCTCAAACTCCCAGGCTCAAGCAATCCTCTTGCCTCAGCCTCCCGAGTAGCTAGGACTATAGGCACACACCATAACACCTGGCTAATTTTTTCTATTTTTAGTAGAGACGGGGTCTCACTCTTCCTCAGGCTGGTATTGAACTTTTGAGTTCAAGCAGTCCTCCCACCTCAGCCTCCCAGAGTGCTAGGATTACAGGCATGAGCTACCACACCCAGCCCATATTTTCTTTTTTAAAAGTATTTTTACCTATATATGTACGCATATGTTTGTGTATATATACATATTTAAAAATCAAACAGTACTAAAAAAAATGCATAACTGAACATATCAGTCCCTTCCTATGCAACAGTTTTTTTCCCCAGAGGCAAACATCTTCAACTCTTTTAGCTCTGCTCTTGGTATTTATTTCTCAGTTTCTAAGTAATATGCTTACTTTGCTATTTTCCTTAAATGCCTGTTGATCCTTGGCTGGCTGTTTGCAGTGAAGAGTGAGAGTCATGCATGGGCTGAAGCTTTGTGTGCATGGCCAGGCCTCACCCTGGTTGGCAGGAGGCTTCTTGGGAGGAAACAGGCAGTGAAGCAGCCACACAGCCATGCCTGAAGGTCATTTCTGTGGGACCACTCAGTTTATCCAGGGAAGACACTGCCTGGGAGTTCTTGCTTGGAACTGGCCCTATTGTTCTGGGAGCAGGGCCAGAAAGGGGAGCGGGCTATGCTTCCTACTGTAAAGTGTGTAGACTTTCTGTGAGTTACCCTATTTTCAGCTCTAAATCTCCCTCGCACCCTTCTCTATGCCTGGCGTCCGGAGCTGCAAAAGACCAAACCTCTCGTCTTCTGTCTGGCTCAGGGAGGGTTCTGATCACTCTTATCCTGTGGGTGGACGGGTGGGAGAAGTCAAGAATTCTGGGTTTGAACATGTGGATGAGAGATTCGTAAGTGGTGCTGTGACGTCTGTAGCTGGATTTACACCCAGCGCTAGGTTTGGGGCTCTGAGAAGTCCTGTTTGGAGGGACAGGCCTGGAGTCGCCAGCTCTGGAGGGTCCCTAAGGCCATGGCAATAGATGCTGTGGTCTGAGAGAGTGTGCAAAGAAGTGAGGGGGAGGGTGCAGCCCCCTGAGGGGCTCTGTCGCTCCATGAATTAGTATTAAATGTGTTTGGGGACAGGATTTGTCTTAAGAGTTTTACAGAGCTTTGCCCTGAAAGAATATGTGAACGTGTTGGTTTGCATTTCGAATGCTGTTACGCTCGGAAGGGCGTCTCTGAAAGGCAGTAGCGGCTGTATCCCACGAGGCACCGCGTTTCTCAGACCTAAAGGTTTGGATTTGCTTTGTAAAGCACAAGCGAATCTGTTAAAAACTATAGGCTGAGAGCTGACAATGGAGTGCCCTCCGGAACAAACAGCTTCCCAGAAACGACAGCTTCCTGAATGGCTAAAAGCAAAGCTTTTGTTTAAATCACTCTAGACTGCCTGTCTCCATTCACAATAACCTAATAAACATGGAGCCTACATATCTCTGTTTAACCCCTCTGTTTAAATGATAAACTTACCTTAGAATTTAGAAATTAACCTTTGAAAGACTTTGTAATCGTTTGCTCACGTAAATAGAATTAGTTAAAGAATCTGTAGAAGCCTTCTGTAAAAGCCTTTTGGAAATCTGTTAACCTGAGAGGAGCTACCTGTTGTTATGTAAATCTGTTACCCCTGACAATTGTTCACTATTTCCTATAAGTTACCATGTAAGACCTCATTCGGGGCTTTTTGAGACCCACGGAGAGGTCTAAGCCCCCTGAGCTCCCGCTTTGCCTATAATCTTTATAAACTTATAAAACTATATCTTTGTCTCAGTGTATTCTTTTATTTCTTCCATTTTCCATTTCTCTCTATTATTTTCTCATCCCTTGCAACTCTACCAAAGGGACCCAGTTTTTTGCGGGGAACACTGGCCACGTTCCCCGCAGGGCTCCAGCAGTGGAGAGGGAGCCTGTGGGCTGGGATGAAAGAACCTCCTTGAGGTGAGGGGACAGAAAAGGCCCACTTCCCTTTGTCTGGGAAAAAATGGTATCTGAGAACCCGAGTTTCCATTGACAGAAGAGAGAATCAACAGAATGTGGCCTATCCATACAATAGAGTATTATTCAGCCTTAAAAAGGAAGGAAAGTCTGACACATGCTACGGCATGGATGGATTTGAAGGACGTGTCACGCTAAGTGAAAGAAGCCAGTCGCAGAAGGACAAATACTGTGTGAGTCCATTTAGATGAAGCACCTTGTGTAGTCAGACTCACAGACATAGACTGTAGGATGGTGGCTGTCACAGGCTGGGCAGGGGAGGGAAGAAGGGGGAGTTAGTGTTCAGTGGATCCAGAGTGTCAGTCTGGGAAGACGTAAAGTTCTGGAGATGGACGGCGGTGGCGATTGCTTAACAATGCGAGTGTACTTAGTGCCGCCGAACGTACACTTCAAAATGGTTAAAATGGTCAATCTCATGTGTCTATTTTACCACAATAGCAAAGAAGGAAATTAGAAAGTATCATCACTTTCAGTATCAGGGGATGCTTTCTAATTTCTGAGACTGATGATGAAGTAAAACAGAATGACATGGAAAAACAAACAACAAACAAACCAAAACTGGTGGCTGCAGACAGGCAACAGAGCCCCGTGAACCTGCTTTGTTAATTTAACCTGGTTTCCCCTCCCCTCCTCGGCCTCTCCCCACCCTTCCGTGCTGTTTTGTGTCATCCTTATGAAGGTGGGTGTGGTGTAGAGAGAAAGTAAAAGGTGAGAGCTGGAGAGGAAGTTGGTTAAAGAAAAATCTGGGGAGGTTGAATTTTGGCGACAGTGAAGAACAAGGGGAGGAGGAGGGACAAAGAGACAGAGGGAAAAATGCTCTGGTAAAGGTGTGACAGCCAGGCTCGAGGACAAAGGCAGGTCAGCTGCTCGCTGTCCTGGGCTTGCCCTGCTAGCATGTGACAGGACTCAGGTGGAGGTCCCAGAGAGCTGCCACACAGCTGGGGCAGCTGGGGGAAGCAAAACCAAGTCGTGCTTCTCTGCACCGGCAGAAGCTGATTCTGCCCATAAGAAAGGTGTGCTTTCACTCGCGCACTGACCTGTGATCACAGTGCTTCCTACGTCACGCCTCACTGCGTAGAGAGAATTTTGGAAAATATGTGGATGCATTTCTGAACTCTGTCACTGTGTTAAGCTCACAAGGAAAATGCATGAGAAACATGATTTTGGTGTAGTGCACAGAAAAGAATCTTAAGAATGATCCATGATTTTTTTTTTCCAGAACACTTATATCATAGGTAGTACCTGCTTATTTAAAGAAATTAGGAAATTAAGGTAGGCAAATGAGGAAAATGAAAATCTCCCCAAATTCCATTCCCTAGGGATAACCACTGTTATGAAACGGATGTACTTCAAGTTCTATTTTCCTGCTCCCTGAATCTGGGCTGCAGGTAGGTGACTGCTTCAATCAACAGAGCAGGGTGGAAGTGAGGCTCGGTGACTTCTGAGGCTAGTCATAAAAGCTGCACAGTGTCTGCCTTTCTCGTTGGAACACTTGCTCTCGGAGTCTTGAGTTTCCACATAGAGGTCTGACTACTCCGAGGCTGCCATGCAGTGAGGAAGCCCCAGCTGTTTGAGGTCACAAGCAAGCATACTGGTTAATGCCAGCTGAGTCATCGCAGCCTAAGTACCAGACACGTGGGTGAAGAAACCTTCCTATTTTTCAAGCCCAAGCCATTTGAGTGACATGCTGCCAAGCAGTTCCTCCCAGCTGGGGCCCAGACATCAATGGGCAGAGATAAGTCACCCTGCCGTGTCTTGCCCAAATCCCTGACCCACAGAATCGGTGAGCATGAGAAAATGGATGTGGTTTTACACCACTAAGCTTTAGGGTGGTTCGTTATGCATTTATAGGTAACTGGAACACCAGCCATTCAATTTCCCTCTCAGAGACAACCACCATTACCAGTTTCTTGTATCAAAGATAGTTAATCACATTGACTGCCATGTGAGTTGTATTTAACTCAGGCTAGTTTTGAGCCTGGGGCCTCGTGAAGCAAAACCCTGCAGTTGGTTCAGAAAAATCTTACTTGTTGATGTTCTTATTGTTATAATTAATATTGACAATTTAGTTCTAAAAACATAGTTTGTATTGTATATAATTGATATATAGAAAACAATAAAAAATAATGAATTAGAAAGAATCATTTGTTTTAATAAAACATCGTGTCCCCAGGGAAAAATTTCTTTTTCTAGTGTGGCAGTCAATGTGTTAAGACTATATAATCCTATATTTTCCGTTTTAATATATTTTTAATACAATTGCTTGCGCATTGTGTATTTCGATTTTTTTGTTTATTTAACAACATATCTTGGAGATTGTTCTCCATCTATCTATAGATATATATATAGCCTCTTTGTTTTTTTCATAGCTGCATATTATATAAATATATCATAATTTAAATAACTAGCCCTATATTCTTGGACATTTAGATTATTTTTAATTTTTAAATTTTATACACAGTTTCTGATTGCTGGGGTGGCATCTGTGATTTCGGTGACATTGACAAGTTGCTCTCCATGGAGCTACTGTGATTTTCTCTCCTAACAAGAATGCCTGAGAGTATCAGTTTCTCCACAAATATAGTGTTCTGTTAAATTTTGTTTTAAATATCTACCAAACAAATTGATAGAAATGATGTATTACTATTGTTTTAATTATTTTGTTATTTTATTATTTATCTTACGAGTGAGGTTGGACATCTTTTCATATGATTAAGAGCATCTGTATTCTTTTTGTGATGATCACTGTTTCTGTCACTTACCTATTTTCCTAATGGACTGTATCTTTTTTATTTGTTGAGCTCTTTATATAGTAAAGATATTAACTTTTTGTAATGCAAATTTAAAATATCTCAGTTTTTTTTCTTTTCTCAGTCCTTTTTTTTTTTTAAGAATTAAAACTATTTTCATGTTGTCAAATTGCTCAGTCTTTTTCTTTAAGGTTTCTGAATTTTATGGCATTTGTAGTGTGTCAGGTAGGATTCTAAGTATCGCACAACTACCAGAAACCAAAAGTCTAAACACAGTGGCTCAAGTGAATAGGACTTGATTTATTTCATCCCATAGTGAGAAGTCTAGGGATAGGTTGTTGCTAGCATTGGTTTAGCTGTTCAATAACATCAGGGCTAATGTCTCTTATTCTACCCACTTGGCCTTTCCCTTTTGGTCCCAAGATGATTTCTATAAAACTAGCTTTTCAAAGGAGATGAGGTTCCAACATATCTGCCCACTTTTATCGGGAAAGCAAGAATTTTTCCAGGAGATTTCCACTAATGTCTTGTTGACCTAGACCAAGCCGCATAGACACCATAGCTGTAAGGGAGGCTGGGAAGGTGGAGAGCAAGACTGCCATCATTGTCCATCTTTTGGGGTTGGGCTTACGGCCACCCAGAATAGGAGTTCTATTTCATTGGGAAGAAGAGAGAAGTGAATAACGGATGTAACGGATAGATGACTCACAGTGTCTAGGATATTAGAAAGGATTTTCCCCACTACAAGATTATAAAAACAATTTCCCCATGTTTTCTTCTAATATTTTTATGTTTAATTTTTCACATTTAAATCTTTGAACCACTTTCTTTTTATTTTATTATTACTTGTAGAGTACGGATCCAACTTTTTCCTGAGATGAAGGCCAAGTTGTCTTAACACTGTTAATTGAGTGACCCATCTTGTCTGCACTGATTTAAAATTCCACCTTTATCTTATACAAAATTTCTGTATAAATTTGAGTACATTTTTTGATTTTCTAGTTCATTCTACTGACATATTTATGAAAAAGTACCACACTTTTTAAATTAGCTAAATGTTGGTAAAATAGACTTCTTTCACTATTTTTTCCATGAATTCTCCTGGTAGTTCTTGCATGTTTATTTTTCAAATGAAATTTAGAATAATTTTGTCCAGTTCAAAAAAATTCTGTTGATATTTTACAGGATGATATACATTAATTTAGGAACTATTAACAACTTTATGACATTGAGTCTTCCTATCTATGAATACATGCTATTTTTCATTTGCTTAAGATTTTTTTGCAGAGGGTAGGTGGTTCCTCAGTAGCATTTTACAATTTTCTTGTATTTTTTTTTTTCAGAGTTACTCCTAGGTGTTTTATCTTTTGTTACCATTGTAGATGGATTCCTTCCATTATAAATTCTAAGCAGATGTTGTTTGTATACAGACTTTTGATTTTTAGATATTAATTTAATATCTAGACACCTTCAATGTCTTAGTATTTATGAGTTCTTTAGTGAATTTTTGTGAGTTCTCCAGGCAAACATCATAGTTTCACCAAGGATTATACTTCTCGTTTTTTTCTTCTTGATTTGAATAACGCTGCCAGCATAATGTTAAACAGAAAGAGAAATAGCGATAGCTGATGGCCTTGTCTTATTTATGAATTTAACAGAATAAATATATTTATATTTCTTGTTTTATATCTACGTAATATTGTGTGTATGTATATACATATGTAATATTTGCAAGAGAGTATCCATCTCTTCCTATGATGTTAAGAGTTTTTGACTGATGCCTTTTTAGAAGCCTTATTTTGAAAAGTAAAATTAGGCTGTAAGTCCATGTATTTTAGATTCATTGACCATATGGGAGATAATCCAAGTATGGAGGAGAGGACAAAAAGAGACCTTATGCAGACAATGGTGTGATGATGAAGTTTATAAAAGGGAAGCATTTTCAGAGTGGAGCGTGTTGCAGTACTGGAAAATGGGAACTGAGTACTCCTATTGCCCACGGACGCAATCGTCAGACTAAATTGCTGCTTATAATTGAGGGTTGAACCCAACGTGGTATATTCTGAAATGACCCCGTATTCTTCCACGTGCCTGCACTGCTCAGCTCTTCCTGGAAAGGAATATATTTTTAAAAAGTAATGTTTCCATCCATGCGTGCTTTCTTGTCAGCATCTTTCGAATCTGTAGATCTTTTTGTAAAGCCTCCTTTTTGATGTGAAAGTAATGAAATTCCTGATTTGGAGATAATGAAGGAGGAGAAGAATTTAGAGAAAAAAATAGTGTTTTTGCTTCTGGGGAAGGTTTACGTAGGCACGATAGTGCTGACTGAAGACCAAGGCCTCTTTCAGTGGTTTCAGGTTGGCAGAATCAGTGTGTACTGTTACTATTCTAGTATTTGCAAAGAGGCTGAATTCATGCTAACCCCACCCCCTAACTTCCCAGACCAGGTTGTACTTTGGAGTCCAGGAAACTGACACAGGTTTCTATGTTAGTTTCTGCTTCCTGGAGTGAGTTTCCAACGGACTTGAAACAAACAGAGGCAGCAGAGTGAAGAATGACTGTACAAGATTGAGTGACTATGCACGGGTGACAAAGATGGCAGAGGAGGACCCGAGAGAATTAGTGTTGATAAGGATCCCATATGTTTTATTGTAGTGCAAGCTCTCCTGGGAGTTCAAAGGATGTTACAGTATGGTCTGATTACCTCTCCCAGTGAATCTGGACCCTAGGTAATAAGTAGAAAGGAAGCTCTCATCTTTGGTAGCTAAATGCTGTAAGTGGAACAATGAGAGCCCTGTTCTTCTAGCATTGCCCAGACTCTGTACAATGGAAACCCCAGGCTTCTCTGAATCCCCTCTCCAGGTGAGGTGACACTGGCCAGGACTCCTCTTGCCCTCCTCTTAGTTGAGTCAGCTTTGGTTTCCCCGTTGTGTTAGAGAAAGTGAATCCCACACTCTTTTTAATCACAGTCAACAATACTGGCTTTGTGGATTCAGCTGTCCCTCCAGTGCCTGCTCTTGATGAAGGGTGAAAAGTGATAAAGTAGAAACTGGGCCCATTGAGCCGAGCTTGGCTACAAATCAATGACCCAAGCAAACAGGTCTTATCAACTTTCATTAGATCAATTCCAATCCCTGAACTGTGTAATTCTTTCCAAGATATGGTTCTTCCCATATCTCTAGATGCAAAGACGCATTGAAAAGTAACCGCAGGTGTCTGGGTGGGGGATTTGAGGAGGAATGTGTCACTGATAGATGCAGGTTTGGGTGATTGTTAATAGTGACATCTATTCTATAGTTTTAAAGGTTCTGTGGGAGTTCAAGTTGTTTATTTTTGTAGAAGTGAAGTGGAGGGAAACTGAAAGGAGGAAGAAAATTTCCCAGAAGTTGAATTATTGAAGAAGAGAGATGCAATTAATATTTACCTGCAAATTACCATTGTTATTATTAGAGTTGTATCAGAACAGTGCCTCACATCTTGAAGTAAGGATTTTGGGTATTGTGGTTGCTCAAATCATGCCTCCGAATCTAGAGCTTTTGAGGAGAATTCTTTCCACAGAAAGGACACAAAATTCCCTCCAGGGACTCTTAGAGCATTTATCATAAAGTGGAACGTACAATAAGGTTCCCCTGGATATCTCAATTCATTCCCTCTTAATTAGATGGCATTGGGTATGAAGGAGAAAGGCTGGAGGGAACTGAAGAGATGAGGATCAGAAAGAATAGGTTATAGCACTAGTAGAATCAACAAAGGATAATGCAATCTGGGGTCATTTTGTGTGATAGCAAAGAATAATACATGTTTCTGAGTCATTAAAAAATTAAAATATATAAATGGATGTTTAATAAGCCAAGGAATTTAAGTAGTGGTAAAGCTTCTGTCCAAAAGATTTTAGTAAATTTTAGAAAGTCATTCAGCTGACACACATTGAAGGAGAGCAAAGTTAGTGACTTTGAGACTTACTATAAAGTTACAGTAATCAAGACAGTGTGGTATTGGTGAAAGAATAGACAAGTAGATCAATGGAACAAAATAGAGAGCCCAGAAATAGACAGACACAAAAATACTCAACTGATCTTTGACAAAGGAACAAAGGCAATACAATGGGGAAAAATAGTCTTTTCAACAAATGGTGCTGGACTCCAATTAGACATCCACATGCAAAAAAATGAACCTTGACACAGACCTTATACCCTTGACATAAATTAACTCAAAATGGATCACGGACCTAAATGTAAAACTCTAAAACTCCTAGAACATAATATAGGAGAAAGTCTAGATTACCTTGGGTTTGACATTGACTTTTTAGAGACAATAGTAAAGGCATAATCCATGAAAGAAAAAATTGATAAGCTGGACTTCATTAACATTAAAACCTTCCGCTCTATGAAAGACAATGTCAAGAGAATGAGAAGACAAGTCACAGATTTGGAGAAAATATTTGCAAAAGACACATTTGATAAAGGACTATTATCTAAAATACACAAAGAACTCTTAAAACTCATCAATAAGAAAACAAACATCACAATTTAAAAATGGGCAAAGACTTGAATATCTCACTAAAGAAGATATACAATTGGCATATAAGCATATGAAAAGATGTGCCATTTGTCCTTAGGGAATTGCAAATTAAAACAACAATGATATACCACTACACACATATTAAAATGACCAAAATCCAGAACACTGACAACACCAAATGCTAGCAAGGATGTGGAGCAACAGGAACTCTCATCTATTGCTGGTGGGAATGCAAAATGGTGTAGCCACTTTGAAAGAGTGTTTGGTGGTTTCACATAAAACTGAACATATAATCCAGCAATTGCATTCCTTGGAATTTACTCAAAAGAGCCAAAAACTTGTGTCCACAAAAAAACCTGCACAAAGATTTTTATAGCAACTTTATTCAGAATTGTAAAAACATGGAAGCAACCAAGTAGGTGAATTATTTATTCAGTAGGTGAATAAATAAATAAGTTGGTACATCCAGACAATGGAATATTATTGAGCCCTAAAAAGAAATCAGTTGCCCAATCATGAAAAGACATGGAGGAAACTTAAATGTATATTACTAAGTAAATGCCAATCTGAAAAGGCTACGTACAGTATGATTCCAACTATATGACATTCTAGAAAAAGCAAAATATGGAGACAGTAAAAAGATCAATAGTTGCCAGGGATTGCGGGGAGGAGATAGGTGGAGCATGGGGATTTTCAGTGCAGTGAAACTGTTCTGTATGATACTAAATTGGTGGATACATGACATTATACATTTGTCAAACCCCACGGAATGTATAACACCAAGAGTGAACCTAATGTAAATGTAGACTTTAGGTGATGATCATATATCAATATAGGTTCATTAATTGTAACAAATGTGTCACTCTGATAGGGGGTGATGTTATAACAGGGGAGGCTATACATGTGTGGGATGGGGTATATGGGAAATTTTTGTACCTCCTCAATTTTTCTGTAAACCTAAAAGTGCTCTAAAAAGTAGAGTCTATTAACCACTCCCCGAAAAAACATCATTTGGGACTTAAAATAGTAATTTCAGCTTTCTAAATTTCATGAACACTTCCTATCATCAGTTGTCATGACAAATGAATTATTTCTTCATTAAACACAATTTTAAATTCTAAAAATATTGAAAATAGGGTAAGTTTGAGGATTTTTCTATATATTCTAGTTTGGGGTTTCACCAAGGCTGCAGAAATCCCATAAGAGAACTTTACGATATGAGTTACAGAGAGTAAGAATATTCTCCTTGGGTTATTCTCTATTTGACCTAGGGAATAGGTGCCTTGCTTTTTAGAAGAAAGCAGCACATTCTCTGACTCTTTACTTCCTAGCTTCTCAGCTTGGTACAGATTTCTATTAGGCAAAGGTGAGAATGGGCTGGCCACCCTGAGAGCTACGCTTTAATTAGTGATTGGTGTGAAGGAGCAAAGCCCCTGAATGACCATTGGAAGATGAAGACATTACTTCAAGGAACTTCCTAGGGGCTGCATGATATAGCTCATTCTGGCTTTTTTTTTGTTGCCTCAGGAGTGTCTCAGCTAAGGACTTGGGTGGAGACTGGAGTCTATGTGTAGTTGGGGCTAAGAATGTTGACTCACTGGCAAGGGTTGAGCTTGGCCGAGGCTGGAGGTCACCCCAAAGGAAGACCGTGGTCGTAAGGACACAGACCCTGGAAGCAAGTAGAGAAGCAAGGTAGAGTCTGAAGGAGGATTCCAGTAGGTGACTCATAATTAAAGCCATAGGTGGGTTGCAGAAATAGACCAGCCATACCATACACAGATTATTGCCACTTGAGCTTGATTTCATCATAGCATTTGCACCTGGTGCTCTATCTTTGTTTCTAAAGGGGAAAAAGGTTATAGTTTATGACAAGGAGGAACAAAGAGGGCTGTGGGGACATAGGGTCTACCTAGGTAGCAGGGCTGATGGACTATTTCAGTCATCGCTGAACTCCTAGTTAGTCCAACAAGCAGCTGGACAACATGACTGGGTGGGGTACAACCAGGAAGAGGTCAAAGTTATTCAGAATGCATTGTTTGTTAACTCTTGCTTTTCTCAGGTACCACGTAAGTGAATCTGGCCAGTGGAAAGCCCGTTTATATGGGTCAGAGAATGACAAAAGTGCCCTTTAAAAGCAACATGTCTACACTTGATTTATTCGAACTGTTGAATACTTATTGAATCATTAAGAGGTCTTGGGTCTAGGGGGATCTCTTTACTTTTCGGGGCTGATTTTGGTTTTCCATGTCCTTAAGTTACTGGCTGTTGTCTTCCTCCAAACAGATAGAACTGCCTTAGAAATAGGACCTCAGCTGTCATCTGTGGTGATACTGGAGAGCCTAAGTCTTTAAGGAGCCCCTCCCTGTCATTCTCAGCACTCTGCCCCTTCTCCCCACCAGGTATGATTTCGTGGCTGTTGATCCACACATGGCTGAGATCCCAGACTGCCACCCCCCTTCTAGACTTGGCGATTTTGGGGACCAGATCAGCTTTTCTGCGCCTGTTCATTTCTCCAGAGCTCCTACAGGGACAGCTCAGTCTTGATTCCTCTTCCCTGAGAGTCACAGCTGCAAGGGCAATAAAGCAAGATGGCATGAGTCAATCGTAGTCCTTCCTTCCTGGAGCTTAAGAAATTTGGGGCGATATGGGGAGTAGCTAAGAATTACATAAATAACCAGACATCAAGCCAGAATCCAAATCCTCGTCACGGGGAGCCGGTGTACTCATAGAAGTCAGCCAGTCACTATTTATTAAAGCTAATTTTGGGGTAGTTGTGGTTTAGAATTTAGTTTCTAGATGTGCTAAAAAAAAAAAAAAAAAAAAAGACATTCTTCCTTCTTTATGGCTGAAGCCCTTCCATGGAGTACACAACGTAGTGGAAAGAGCTACAGGAAAAGACTGAGCAGCAGCTTCCTGCAAGGCAAGATCCATCTCCTCCCAGTAATGCATTCATGACGTGTGGCGTAGCTGTGCCCTATACTCCCTTCACTCCATTACTGCCCCCTTTACTGCAGAATTGAAAGTGAGATACTGGGCCCGGGGAGTCCATAGCAGACAAACAGAACTCCTTTTTGAGTGGAGAAATCTGGTTCTGCTCTTGGATGTTACCTGTCTGACTCTGAATCTTGAACTCCCAAGACGTCAAGTGTTAGACGGCTTTGGTATGGACTTAATGACACACACTTAGATGGACCAAACAAATGACCTTAAAGAGATGTCTTTTAAAAGCAATACGTTTACCTAGATAGATTCAATCTAATGAATAGTTGTTGAGAGTCATTAAGAGATGGTCTGAGGTTTAATAAGATCCTTTTATCTTGTTGGATGTAAGCAGCTAAGATTTATAAAAGAAAGAGATTGCTTATAGGATAGAAAAAGGACTGACCAAAGGCAATTCACTATTCAGGAACAATAAAATTAAAAGTAAGCACTTCCCTCAGAAGCGCTTAATTTTAATTTTAGAATCTGGTTGATTGATTACTCTATGCATAACTCACTGAGATTTTATATTGGGGGCATTATTTCCCATGATTGCTCTCTGTGCTCACCAAACACCAGCAATCCTAGAACATAGAGCAAAACCTTTCATTCTACAAACAGAAAAAAGGCTGAATTCCTGCTACTTTCCAAGTGCTATGGTATACATGTACTGTGCATTATTTCATTTAGTCATTACACGACAGCTGAAGGAATTAGGTGTTATCACTATTTTACAGAGAGGTTACACAGCTAGTAAATGGCCAACCCTGTCCCCAAAGCCTTTCTCCAAAGAGAAATGTAGTAGACCCCGCAAGGTGAGATTGTGGAGTAGGGAAGGAGCAAACTAGGTTCCAAAGGTAAAATTTACCTATTTACAAATTTGCATAGGGCCAGTTCTCTCCTGAAACATAAAATTCGAATGCTGGGTGTTTCCAGGACCATAAGCGCTGCCGCCGCCGTTGTAAGCTTGTTTGCATCTCACTCAGGTGCAAATTTTCCAGTGGAAAGCATTATGAAAGCATATTCTATTGTGAAAAGCAACAATGAATTGTTTTGCCAGTTTTCAAAGATGCTTTGGGCTATTTCACAATACTTCCCAGGGCCTATATAAATATTATTATTATTTGCTGGATTTGGCATTTTTTAATCTATTCAATGAGTGAGATTGTCTTGTAATTTTCATTTTTGTATCATCCTTATGTGATTTTGGTGTCAAGGTTATGTGAACTTTGTAAATGAGTTAGGAAAATGTTACTTCTTTTTCTACTTTATGGAAAATCTATGTAAGATTGGATTTTATATCCCTTGGAGGTTTGGTAAAACTGTCCCACAAGATTTAGTCCTTTGTTTACCTTCCTCTGAGCTCCACCCAGTTTGGCCATATTTCAGTTCCTTAAAAACTTCTAAACTCTTTCTAACCTGAGTGCCTTTGTGCATCTTGTTCCCCTGACCTCCCCACCCTGCTGATCCTTTGCAGGCTCTTCTTCTGAAGCCCTTCCCTGACCACACTATCTTGGGCAGGTTTCCTTTCTTATTTGTTATTCTCTATCTCAGCATCATGAGTATTTTCTTGATATTAATTATCACTAATTATAGCTGGTACAGTGACTTTTTGGTTTATTTGTTTTATCAACATGAGGGCAGGGTCTGTGTTTCCATTGTTCACTTAATGCTTAGCCTCTGCCCGGCACATGGTGAGAACGTAGTAAATATTTTTTAAACAAATGATTGGTCATCCCCATTCATTTCAATTACCCATAAAGCTGGAAAGTCCACACAGCTCAGTGTTCTCAAGTTTCTCTTCTATTTGAAGAGGCTATTCTCTGAAAAATCTTCCTTTTATCTTTCCTAGTGAGAACTCAGGAAGTTAAGTGCGCTTGAACCAAGTTGTCTTAAATTCTTTTCAAAATAAATTAGAATTTGGGGAAATGGCTGTACATACTACATCTTGTCTTCCCTTCTTTTGACTTTCTTTTTTTGACTGTTTAGGTTTTATAATCAGCAAAGTAATGCCTATTTCCAGAGGCTCCTATTTTGTTGATCTCCAATAATATTTTTTGCCTTGTAGTCTATTTTATCTAATATTAATATAGTCACTTCAGCCTTCTTATGCTTTTTGTTTGCATGGTATATTTTTTCTATTCATATTTTCATCTGTGTCCTTCTATTTAAAGTATGTCTTTTGTGGACAGCATATACTTGGTCTTACTTTTTTATCCAGTCTGACAATCTCTCTTTTATGTGGAGTGCTTAGTCCTTTTACATTTAATGTAATTATTGATATGACTGTATTTAGGTCTACATTTTGTTTTTCATTTTCTGTTTGTTTCATCTGTTCTTTTTCTCTGTTACTGTTTTTCTTCTTTGGGGTTAATTGAATATTTTTAAAATTTTTATTTTAATTAATCTATTAGCATTTTTGCATTTTTAAGTAATTGTATACACATTACAATATATATTCCTAACTTTTCAGAGTCATAGAATTAATGTTGTATTACTTCATATAAATGTAAGAACTTGGTAGCCTTATAGATCCATTTACCACCTGCCCCTCTGTCGTTTATATCTATTTGATATAGATATAAAACAAGTTCATTATCATATGCATTTCATCTCTGTATGGTCTAAATTTTACACTATAGCGTTATAACTTTTGCTCTAATCTCCTTTTTTTTTAAAGTTTTGAAATTTTAGACATGAGTGTACCTAATAGTTACCGGGACATGATTGAAAAACAAGGCCTAGCTTATAGCCCCAGTAGACTCCTTGTTTCTGAAACTATGTGTATTTATAAATCACTGAGAAGCCTCTTTATTGGAACACCCAACTTCAGGCCTTCAACTAATAAACTAGGTTTGTTCATCCTCTTTTTCGATTTAAATTTCAGTGAACATCCAAGCCTCCTCCCTTTCACACAAACCAGTTCCCTGTATTTCTTCATGCAAAATCAAATATTTATGGCATGTACTTTATTATAACACTGGCATCAAGCTGTCCATAAAACTAGTCTTTTTTTTTTCTCTTTTGCATTTCTTTCTGAGATAGCACTTGTGCCTTTTCTGCTTTTAGTATCTGTTTTTCCTAAGACTAAATCGTCTTCTCAAGTGGTACTTCTCACATCTGAACTTGTGCTTTCCAGAACATTTTCCTGTCTCTCTTTTGCCTTCATGTTTATGCTGTGGGTTGGTAGCTTTTGAGGAGTGTTTTTGATTCTTTGCCTCTGATTCCTTGCTGAGGCATTTCTCTGACTGTAGGTGCCAAAGCCAATGAACCATACAGAAGCATGCTAGCAATGCCACTGAGGAGCTGTGTGATTTTAGGTCAATCACTCAAGTCCTGTGAGCTCCAGTATATATAAAATGCTCTAAGATTCCTTCTGGTTCTAACAGTCTATGTTCCCATGACTTGCACTGCACCTTTAATGACACACAAACACTACCCAGCAGGAAGTGGGGTTGGATGCTATAGCAATATCATCACCTGCTCGTGCACATACATAAACACACATAAAAGTACATGCAAACACAACCCCCCCCTCGTCATCCTCGGACACTTCTGGTTCTGACTGTCCTCGCTCTTAAAAGCTGTTATATCTGTATATCTCCGACTGTCACACCATATCTGGCTTTATGCTCCTTCCTCTTCAAACACCCTCAGGGTTTATGTTCTCAGATCTGGCTAGTTCCCATCTTGGCTGCCCTGCAACCCTCTGCTCCGCTCCTGGTCCTGCACTCCCCTCTGTCTGCTCAGTCACCAGAGCCTTTTCCTCCCTAATCCCTTCACCGCACCCTCTCTTTCCAGATGGCCTCACCTGGGACAGGGACTTCCATTCTGCTTTGTCCCCAGCCATTTCCAGGACAGGAAAGAACTGGGTTACATTCTTGTCGGTGACAGGATTCCTTAGAAAAGGCCATGGAAAAACTTGGAAAGGCTTATGAAGTCAATTTCGCAAAGAAGAGAGGTGGGAGTGCCGCAAGGAGAAATTATATCGTAGGAAAAGTTTATTTTCAGTGCTCTTCCATATCTCTTGCAGATACATTTTCCTTTCATACATTTCATGACATCCGGTGCTCTCCTACACCCTCTTGCCTTCTTGGGAAACACCACCGGCACCCTCACCTAGTTGTTAGGACTCCAAATTTCAGATCACTGCTGTGTCTGACTCTTCCATTGGGTCGGATTTACTTGTCCCGTGAGTGCTCCTTAAGGGCGCTGTGCTCTGCTGGCCAATTCAGGAAACATCTGTATTGAAGCTGACAATGGTTTGAAGAGTTCCTTTCCTAAGTAATAGAATGGGAAAAAAGGAATCAGAAGATCTTGGTTTGAAAGCAAGCTTTCCTGCTTTCCTTCTATGTGAACTTGACCAAGTAACTTATCCTCCTTTCAGTCTTAGATTCCCTTTTCCCAAATTGGAAAAGAAAACATTTTCATAGGGTCGTTACAAGGGTTTACAGATACAGTGTAAGCAAGCACTCTTTGTAAGTACTGGGCAAGTATAAAAGCTTTTTACTCTGGTTTCAAAAATGCTTTTCAGCCTCACCATACTTATTATTAATTGGGAAAGAGGCCAGTTCATTTGGAGAAAGGTAAATCTGCAATGCTCCCCATGCTGAAGTTGCTTCTGTTAAGAAAAAATTTTTTTCCTTGAATAATGAAGGGGAAAGAGAAAAAATGCGAACAGAGAAGCTGGGTAAGATTTGGTGAGTGGAAAATAAGATGTTTGGGGAGAAGATCCCTGTCTAGCTATCCATCCACTTTCTGCAGCGAGGACCCACCCAGTTGAATAATAATGAGTGCTGTTTACTGAATGTCTACTATGTACCAGGCAATTTACACGCAGTGTCTCTACTTTGTAAGGAAGCCCTTCTACACTGTAGAGAAGGAAGTAGCTTCGAAGAGAGAGTGAGCAATTTTACAAGGATTGCCTTGCTGCATAGGGTAGAGTCAGGCTCTAAACTCCGCTTTGTCTGATTCCAAAGCCAGTGCCCTTTTCGCCACCTGCCCTGATCTTACTTCCCTGGGAAAGCGTAATGATCCAACTCGGGAGCTCCACCACCCCAGGCACCTGGAGCTCCTTCAAAATATGTTCAAAAAACAAAGAGCAGGCATGTTCCAAAATAATTTGCAGTTGACTGGCATAAAGGCCTTTGGGCTAGACCTGTTAGAACTGCACTGCGGGCTGAGTAGTCTCCTCAGAACCGGGTCCTCTGCGGAGCACTCGGTAGGGAAGGGAACGTGCTTTTGCAAGTCTGAGTCCATCCAAAAGTTGGCACCCAAAATTACTAAGTGGGGGAGACTAAAGGAGCAGCTACATCCTGACACTGTGTAATTATATAATTATTTTATGTTGGTGTAATTCCTGCTTGACTGCTGGGTAAGCCACGTCACATGTCTGAAATGGAAGATGCCCTTGTACGTAAGTGTAGAATTGAACTAGGTATTCTTCATGGCAAATGTCTTAGCCAAGGTGGCCTGGTCCAGAAGTCTCGGAAGTGACCACCTCTTCCTCCACTCATGTTGAATTTGAGTCCACGCCCATATCCTTTATGAGGAGGGGCTCCGTGGCCCTCAAGGGTGGCTTTTGCGGGTAGCCAGGTGCCACGTCATTATTGGCAATATTCCAAGATGACTATGGTGGTGAATCTTGGGAGCAAAGGAAGAGAATGAAGTACCCATTAGCAAAAAATACTCATTTCATTGTTTCAAACCCTGATTATACCAAAATAGGCTAAACCAGAACCAAAATTTCCCTTTAAATGGAAAATCTTTGGTTTGGGAATAAAGCCATCTCTGGAGTTTTCCATCTTCTCTCAGGTCTTCCTCAGGCAGGGAGTTGGTGGCTGTAAAGAAAAGGAAAGGAAAGAGCTCCAAACTGAATTGCCCAAAACACGTTTCAAATTCCTTGGAGAGTTTGCATCCGTCTACTCATGTGACTAACCAGCTCCAAGCTGACGCAAATGGCGCACACAGACTTTTACTAGGAGGAAGAGGCTGGGGGAGAAGAGCTTGTGGATTTCTAGTCCTGGGGGAGGATCCTCTTGGGGGAGGCTGGCAGAGGAAGAAGCTTCTGGCTTCCCAGATTGTGCTGAAAGGTAAATCCACCTTATTTTGGTCAAGGTCTTGACTAAGGGCCATATGTGTTTGAAGAAGTAAAGTGGCAATTCAGTTGATTAGAAACAAAAGGTCTAAGATACCACAGCATTTGTCATTGGCTGATTTTCCCACTCATAATTCTATGGAATCAGAATGACAGAAATTTCGAGCTGGAAGGGCAGTGTGGATATGGGCTGAGGGGAGGGTTCAGCAGGCAGGACAGAGGGAAGGGAACTATCATGTAGGTTCTAGGATTGTTACACGTTTTCTTCACTGAATGATTTCCACGTGGTTTGAGGAAAACAGTTCTACAAGAAACCAAGGCTCTGACCTTGGGTGAGTTGCCTGAGGTGGTGGCTAGATGGGCCCCAGTGTGGCTGCGGTTCCTCCTATTGCTCCGTGCTAAGTGTCATCTTAGATTGGAAAGAGGAGATTCTCCACCTGGTCGTGTGCACCTTTTCCTTGTCTAGCAAAAAAGCAGGAGTCCAGCAGGGAGCAAGACAGCCAGGAGAGTTCCCCAAGTGCCCAGACTTCTAGGGCTTTCTGACTGGCTCCCCCATATTTGGGGCCCTTTTCAAAAGTAACGTTCTAATTTCCTAGTCTTCAGACTGAACCCAAATAACATTGTTTTGTGCATGGAAGAGCTGAGCCTGGACTTCCTTACAAAGAAAAAGAAAACAAAGTCAAAGAACCTAGCACAACTATTTTAAATAGAATGAAACCTACACATTTCCTAACGCTATTGAACTGGAAGAAAACCAGATCAAAATATTCTCAGTAAACCTGAGTCAAGCCAATATTTCCCTTGGGTGGAGTCCACTCCACAAGTAAACACTGCTCAGGTGCTCCTGGAGGCCGAAAAACGGGCCCCACGGAGGGCGGTGCCGTGAAGATGCCAGGCGGGGGGCCAGGCTCAGACAACCCCGGGGTGTGGGGGGCTTGGGGTATTCCCTCACCCGGCTGGGCCTCTGCCCCCTCGCGTGTGAAGTGAGGGGGTTGCTATTGTTCCATCATGTTCAAACTAAAACAAAATAAAACAAAAACAGTGGAAACTTTCTTTAGAAGGTATCTTTTGGGGGAATCCCAACGTATAGAAATGACAAAACCAGAGCTGCTCTGAGTGAAGCAGCACTTGGTGGCTTGGGAGATCCAGAAGTATAAAAATAACCACAGTGAATATTTGATGTGCCATGCACTTTTCTAAGCCCTTTCTCTGTTAATAACTCATTTAACCATCCTTCTGAAGTAGGCACCATTGTCATCATTACCCCAATTTTACATCTGAGGAAACTGAGGCACAGAGTGGTTACATAAACTGCCTGAGGTCATATAGTTAGTGAGAGGAGGTGTGGGATCTGGGGCCAGGCACTCTGATCACAGAGTGTCCCTGCGTCCCCATTCTGCGCTGTGCTCTCTCCGGCCAGCCAACCAGCTGTGTCGGGTTCCAGTCTGTCAGGGACGCTGGATCAGAGCCGAATAAAGCAAACACTTTATTGGCACTTTATTTGGCACCAATGAACTCAAGTCTCTAAGATTCCTGCTCTAACTGGCAAAATGAAAGCTGGACACCGATGCCCAGATAGAATCCTCAGGTGGACAAAACCAACATCCCTTCTGCTCCTGCTCTATTTCTTTTTTTTTTTTTTTTTGACACAGAGTCTCACTGTGTTGCCCGGACTAGAGTGCCGTGGCATCATCCTAGCTCACAGCAACCTCAAACTCCTGGGCTCAAGTGATCCTTTTGCCTCAGCCTCCTGAGTAGCTGGGACTACAGGCATGTGCCACCATGCCCAGCTAATTTTTTTTTCTATATATTTTTAGTTTTCCGATTAATTTCTTTCTATTTTTAGTAGAGACAGGGTCTCGCTCTTGCTCAGGCTGGTCTCGAACTCCTGAGCTCAAACAATCTACCCACCTCGGCCTCCCAGAGTGCTAGGATTACAGGCGCGGCCTCCTGCTCTATTTCTGATGACAGCTTCACCCAACCTACAGCAAGACATGTGCTGTTCCCCCAGCCCCGAGGACCATGGCCTCGAAACGTTGCTTCCCCTTTAGTTGCAATAGGCTAAAATTCTGAGACCAAATGATGGAGTATATAATACTGTTTACCAGGGATAAGTGAATAATTTTATTATCTAATTTTAAAAGCCTTTCATGTGCTTCCCAAGAGGCTGCCTAGTTCAGAAATTCACAAAAGGAGAGGGAAGAGGAAATCTGAACTACAGAACAGCAAACAGTGTTTTGCCAACATGACAGACAGAAGAAATAATTTTAAAACACATTTTGAAGATGGTTTCATTACAACAGACAAGGAGTATATCTCTATCCTTTATGCGTGAGAGACTAACGCTACCCAGTTATGAATGGAAGGATAACTATTTATCGAGATAGTTTTAGATAAAGTAAAAACGTGAAGATATGTTCAACGTGTGTAATACATTCCTTATTTTATATGTAAAAGAGTACCACCATTTATATTAGTAGAAGATCACTTTCTTTCCACCCCAACTAAATAGATGTTAGTGAAATTGTTGAAGACTAAATAATGGCACACAGGTGTGTTAAATTATCTCCCTGCTTGGTGCTTCCACCTGTCTGATTTCACTGGGTCCTTCTCAACCTCCTGGCTTCATCCTTGAGGCATTTCCTCCCCCTCACCCCTTATCCCTTTTGGGAAGCTCTCTGGCCACCCACAATACAACTCTACACCTATAGATTCAGGTGACCTTTGAGTTGCCATCTAGCAGTAAGAACCTATGACTTACAATCTCAGCATCAAACAGGCTTCCAATATCCTAGGCCACCAGCTCAGGGTAGGACCACCATCTGCACAACTGCCTAAAGCCACCTGATGCTGGCCATGGGTGTTCATCAAGGGCTGTGTGTTTCTGGGAGTCCTTTTTGGGGTGTCCGTAGTTTAAAAAATTTCTGAGAGAGATTTCTGGTTCACTTAGACTCCCTAGGCTGTTGAAAATCACAGACCTGGGGATGTTGTAGGATGAACAGAATGTGGATAATGCTCCCTGCTGTAATGGTGTTCTCTTACTTAATGTTTCACTTTTACATTATTAGTATATTTTCTCTAGTGTTCCTTTATTTGGGTCCTATATGCAGCTTTTGAAGACAGCCCCACCCGCCACATAACCAGCATGAATTGGTTGACATAGATTTGTTTTTTTCTTTTTTGTTTTGCATTTTGAAGTAAAATTATGTTCCATGAAGTATATACTTTATAAGGACACAGTTCAATGCATTTTAGTAAATTTATTGATTTGTGTAACCATCACGATGGTCTGATTTTAGAACATTTCCATTATCTCCAAAAGCTCTTTCTTGCCTGTTTCTATTCAGTCCCCACTCCCAACTCCATCCCGGGCACATGTTCATCTGCTTTCTGTCTCTATAGATTTGCCTTTACTGGAAATTGTATAGAAATGGCACTGGACAATATGTGGTCTTTTGTGGCTGTCTTATTTAGCTTAACATAATGTTTTTGAGGTTTATTCATGTTTTATTGCTGTATCAATAGTTCCCTTTTTATTGCTAAATAGTATTCCATTGCATGGATACACCACATTTTTTTTTTTAATCCATTCACCAGTTGATTGACATGCAGTTTTTGTCTATTATGAATAATGTGGCTATAAACATTCGTGTACAAGTCTTTGTGTGGACATATGTTTTCATTTCTCTTGAGAAGATACTTAGGAGGGAAATTGCTGGGCCATATGGTAAATTTATATTTTTTTGAGAAGCTGCCAAACTGTTTTCCAAAGTGGTTGTGCCATTTCTGTTCCTACCAGCAGTGTATAAGGGTTCCAGTTTCTCCACATTCTGGCCAATACTTGATGCTGACAGTCTTTTCATTGTAGCCTATTTGTGGGTGTGTAGTATTATCTCACTGTGATTTTTTGTTTGTTTGTTTTTGAGACAAGATCATGCTCTGTCATCCAAGCTTGAGTGCAGTGGCCTGATCATTGCTTATTGTAACCTTGAACTCCTGGGTTCAAGTGATCTTTCCGCCTCAGCCTCCTGAATAGCTAGGACTATAGGCACATGCCACCATGCCTGGCTAATTTAAAAAACAACTTTTTTGGTAGAGATGGGGTCTTGTTTTCTTTCCCAGGCTGGTCTCAAACTCCTGGCCTCAAGTGATCTTCATGCCTCAGCCTCTCAAAGTGTTGGGATCACAGCCTTGGACCACAGGCCTAGCCTCATTGTAATTTTAATTTAATTTCCTTAATGATTAATGATGTTGAGCATCTTTTTGTGTGCTTAATGGCCATTCCTATATCTTCTTTGGTGAAATTCTATTCAAATCTTTGACCATTTTTTAAATGGGTTATTCACCTTATTATTGAGTTTGTGGGAATTCTTTACATATCCTGGATACATGTCCTTTGCCAGACGACTTGCAAATATTTTCTCCCAGTCTGTAACATGGTTTTTCATTTTCTTAATGCTATCTTTTGAAGAGCAAGTTTTAATTTTGATGAAGTCCAATTTATCAACTTTTTTCTTTTATGAATCATGGTTTCAGTGTCCTATCTAAGAAACCTTTGCCTAACTCAAGGTCACAAAGAGTTTCTCTGACATCACTCCCTCATTAAAAAACCAAAAAACCAAAAAACATACTTCTAAAAATATACTATGTGCCAGGCACCATGCAAGAGGCTGGTGGTAAAAGTGCATAGAACACTCTCTACCTTCAGAGAGCTCTAGCAGGGGGCAGAGGCACATGAGCAGTACATTGCAGGGAGGCATTTAGTTGCTTTCACAGAAGCGCTTGTAGCTGGGGCACCAAAGAGGAGTGCTCAGCTCTAGCTCCAGCAACAGAGGAAGCAAAAGTCAACTCAGTGGATGGCCCATCACATGACCAAAATTCTGGTTGAGGGGAAAGGCACAGAGATCCTCAGAGGACTGTAAGAGGCCATCGTTAAGAGGGTTTGGGGAGAGGGAATATTCTATCGCTTTAGAAGAAATTAGGCAGAATTTCCTCAGTGGTTTTTGCTAGCAGAGATCTATCTCTTCACTCTAGCAGGGAGTGAATCTGTACATACTGCCAGTGTGGACATTGACCCAAGATTGTCTGCTTTTAATGGTAACATCTTAGACAGTTTGGATGTAAGATCTCCTTTATCCTCTTGCCTTTTGGAACATCAAGAATGGGATTGCTAGCTTTCTGTCTGATCACAGCAATCAAGATTGGTCTTTCTAGAGGCAGAGAGAGGCAGCGGTGCCTGGAATTCGCATTCCTTCCCATCCCATAAGGAGGGTGACTCTGAGGTTATGGGGGTCCAGCACATGCATGGCTGTTCCTTCGCTTGGTGAAGAGGCTTTTGATCGTGTTGTTTACTCTCATCCTTGCCTTAAAAAAGAATAAGCAAACTTGCAGAGCAGGATTGGCCTGCAGGGACTTTTCTAGGGAGGAATTGGCAAAGGAATAGAGCACAGAGAGAGTATTGCTTCGTTTTGCATTAGGGCCAGCACCTCGGAGCTTGAAGGGAGATCACGGGGCTCTTGCTACTGTGGCCTGAGGACCGCAGCATCAGCATCACCGGAGCCTGTTGGAAATGCAGAATCTCAGGCCCCATCCAGAGAGTAGGGTAGAAGAGCAAATCTTCCCATACTTCCCAAGATGTTATTACTGAAGCAAAATCTGCCTTTTACCAAGATCCACTGGTGATCAGCAAGCACTTCCAGGGTTGAGAAGCTCTGGTCTGGTGCAGTGGTTCTGAAGTCCTCTGCAAATACCCTGGCTGAGTGTTCACCCAGGCACTGCTTAATAATTCCAGGGACAGAGAGCCAAGGTCAGTCAGCAGATGAGAATGATCCTTTTATTTTTCTTTTTAGATCAGGCTGGTTAGGCAGATAAGTGGGCATAAGTGGATAAATTGCAGTGCTCTAATTTGCAAGGGCAGGTCAACTGTTAGAGTTACCCTTTAAAACAGCCCATCTTTATAGCAAACTGACCGTTTACAAAGCTTAGAGGAAATAAGACAACGACTTTGGTACGTGATTCTGTGTCCACTTAGCCTTGTTCCACAGTGTATCTACTATTAGGAAAATGCAGTTTTATTATGCGTACTATTAATACAAATTAGTGGTCATCAATTATTCTGAGTACTTATTGTTTGAAAGGCTGCACACTCTTTTTCATACCAAGATGAACAAATTGATAGCAGTGGCTCTCAAATTTTAGTGTGCATCACAATGATCAGGGATGCTTGTTAAGACGTATCACCAGGCCCCTCCTCCAGTGTTTCTGATTCAGTTTATGGGGTGGAAACTGATCATTTGCATTTCTAGCGATTCTCAGGTGATGCTAATGCTGCACTGTATTATAGAAATAATAGTGTCAGATACATTTTTAGCACCACAGGAAATATCTGAACCCTTATTTGATA
Organism: Propithecus coquereli; assembly: GCF_000956105.1. Lineage (NCBI taxonomy): Eukaryota > Metazoa > Chordata > Mammalia > Primates > Indriidae > Propithecus > Propithecus coquereli. The sequence continues at coordinate 319,265 of NW_012150696.1, read as the reverse complement.
GCATGCTTTAATGATATAGAATACAGGGCCAAATTTCAGCTGTCCACTGTCCTTAGATACAGAGTACCTGGGGCAACCTAAATACAGAAACAATCCAAGGACACTTCCTGAGACCACTGATTTCAAATTTTTGCTTTCCAAACCTACGTTGCGTTGCTAAATAGCAATGGAATTTGCTTCATTTCCCATTCTTCTTGTTTCCACCCACCACTGATGGCAGATAGATAGTTCTGGTTGACTGCAGGATGTTTGAACTTGAAATCCCAAGTGCCCACTGGTCGGCAGGCGGCTGCACTGAACAGGGTGGCTGAGACATTCTGAGCATGTCGGCTGGCTCTGGGCTGTGTGATGACCTTCTAGGACATTTCAGTCCTGTGTTTAGTCATAAGATCTATCCCAGCCTTTATGCCCTCAGCACCTTGTAGGCTCAGACCCATGATCTCAGCAGATTTAAGGGGCAATTCTGTGCGAAGACCTGGCATCGCTAAGTCCTTAGTGAGCTAGTCTTCGACACAGCATAGGACTCGCATGTCTCTGACTGGGGTTCTTTTGGCAATTTTTCCACCTGTGGCAGCTGCTCCGATTTGTACGGCTTGCTCTGACCTTTCTGGTGCTACTTATCTAAGGATCGCCTGCAGACTGCTCTGTCATGGAGGCTTCCTGCCAGTGGAAAACCATGACTGCACTTTATGCCATAATTGAGCGGAGACAGGATTTACCTCATCGGAGCACCTTGCCTGTCTGACTCCATTTCATGTTATTAAAAACAGAGACTTGGGACTTTTTTTTTTTTATAAAAAATTTATTGAGATGATGTAATTATAGGCTTTTCTTTAAAAATTATTTGCAACTCACTGGCCCTGAGAAAAGGCTTTTTTTTTGTTTGTTTGTTTTTTTCTTTTTTGTTACATTCATTTGATTCAGTCCCTTATAAACCCCACACCTCATAAACAACAAGAGATTAGAAACTAAACAAAAAAGAAAAGAAAAAGAAATTCTAGATTGGTTCTGGTTTGCAGGTGGTTGCAGTCACAAAGAGAAATCTTCAAGAATGTTCGCTTGGCGTGTGTGAAAGATTCAGGGAATTTGCAGTTGTTTAGTGTTGATGCAGACGGGGCCAAAAGAGTATCAGGTTAGTCTTCTGTGGTTTTTAGACAGGCAGGGATTATCGTGTCCTCCCCTCCCACCCCCCTGACTTCCTTGTATCACTCCCTTTATTCCAAGTTTCTGCCCAGAAGAGGAGCAGGTTGACTGAGCGAACAGCTTCTGACTAGCACCGAATGCTCGGGCAAAGAAAACTGCCCTTTGTTCTTGGTGTGTTTTCCCAAACCTTTTATCTTCAGTTTCCTGGGTGGGAAGGGGTCAACCAGGGGTACAGCCGGGCTGGATCCCAATCCTAACTCTGGTCCTGGCATGCTGTCTGCTCCTAGGACAAGTCACATTACCTCCCTGATACTCAGGTTTCCCTTCTGCAAAAGGGAGTTAATGTTTCAAAAATGTATTTGTACTTGGAGCCTAGGCAGTAAAGGTACAACTGGTGGTTACTTAGTCATGTTGGTAAATTCTGGCCTCGTCATTTAAATTCCAGCTAAAGCGACATTCTCCTTTAAACAAGGTATCAGTTTCAAAAGACACTGGATCAGAGGGTTCCAAACATACTGTTGAAAGGAGAAAAACCCACTGGTCTGTTATTCCTCTTTTCCTATGGGGACTCCCCAAAGGATGTGGAACATTGGTGATGCTGCCTTAGGCAAAGACCAAGCTGCCCTGGGTCAAGAAGATCTTAGAGGTAATGCTACCTTCAACATAGCCGATTACTACTGCTTTCTTTTGATGGAGAGAAGACAGCCTGGCTAACTCAAATGCAGGGAAGAGAATTTCAAGACACGAGTGCCCATCCCCCCCACAGCAGGGCTCTTCTGCATTTTCCTCTCCTGACTTCAGATTTTGCCAGTCAAGAATTCCTATGATGGCAACAGGGAAAGACCAACTATTCAGATGACAGATGAGCTTTTAGTTTGGTCCCTGGTGAAATTTTCATCACCTCTATTACTTAGTGTTGAATGGAGAAATTTCGTGCTAGATGGCTTCTGCAGGTGGAATATAAACCCTCTGAGGGCAGGGACTATGCCTGATTGATCTGTGCATCTCTCAGTGTCTAGCAGGTGCTTTATTGAGGTTTGCTACATTGAATCTGAAATCTTTAGGGTCTACAGTGTGTAAATATCATATCCCGTGTCAGCACTACCCAGGTCTTCTCTCAAAGAACAAATGAGGACTTTTGCAATTAAAGAAATAAACAAAAAAAATCATTATTGGTAATACAGATTGAGTATCCCTTATCTGAAGTGCTTGGGACCAGAAGTGCTTTGGATTTTTGAATATTTGTATATATATAATAGATATCTTGGGAATGGGACCCAAGTCTAAATACAAAATTCATTTGTTTCATATATACCTTACACACAATGAAGGTAATTTTATACAATACTTTAAATAATTTTGTGTATGAAACAAAATCTGTATACACTGAACCATCATAAAGCAAAGGCGTGGAATTTTCCACTTACCACACTGGTGCTCAAAAAGTTTTGGGTTTTGGAGCATTTAGATTTTGAATTTTTTGATTAGGGATGCTCAACCTGTACATGAATGGAAAATAAAGACCATATTGGAATTAGCACCTTCTATTTCTTCTTCAAGTAGCTGAAGGTGTCATCCTAAATCTTACATAGTCTCACTGGATATTGCTTTAAATACAGAAATCCTTGGGGCCAAAGAGAATCTCTCTCCATAACTCGACTATAAGATTCTTTGAACAGCAAGAAACTAAGTTCTTATATTTGGGTAAAGTGGCCAGAAGGAGATGTCCTCATCTTCTTAGCAACATCATGCCCTGGTCTCTGATTTCATATTCCCTACACGGGGCTGCAGTAGAAATCCACCCTTTCTCTCCAGTTCTTAAACTCAACAGCTTTCAGAACACATCAGGTATTTGGCTTAATCTCTCCATTTGAGACACACTATCAGTGATCTTAGAGGCTAAAAAATATATCGCTGTCTCCTGCTGAACACTCTGGAAAGACATCGGTGGCACGCTGGGATCCAGGCCAATTTCATCACCCTTCAAAAAGCCTGAGACCAAACCCTTCCCAACGAGATCTACAGGTCCCTGACCTCCCGCGAAGTAGAATGGGGGAAGCATGTGACAGGAGGGGTGGTCTGGCCACCCCCATGTATTCACCTGTGCCCTGGGGAGAGGGAGGGAGAGAGCCAGGCTGGAGAGCCCTGGTCAGCCAGCTCAGTTCCGGTGTCCCTGAAACATGGTCCATCTACTTGTCCCCTGGGCTGGCGTCCTTGTCAGTAGGGCCCAGGGAGAATTCCTCTTGCCTGTGTGTCCCCAACCTCTAAGTGCCTGAATCAGAAAAGGTCTGAGGAGAAGCCTGGGGGTGTCTGGCAGCTTCACCTGGGAATTGCTGCTGGTGACACATGGGCACCCCTGAGGAGCTGTGAGATGCTCCCCCAACCGACTGGAGGAACCCGGGGCGGGGAGGGGGGCTGAGGAGGGCGCTTCGTAAGGCAGGTCTAATCTGGATTACAAAAGACTGAACTCCGAATATTGGATTTCTGAACCTATATTGGAAGAGTCAGTTTAGATGGCTAGAAAAGGAAAAAAAAAAAATCTAAAACAGCCTTCTAAAAATAGCTGTTATCATCAAAAGTACTAAGGAATGGCACTACCCTCCTTTTACAAGATACTGTCGACCTTATTTTGAGGTGAAAAAGAGCCACAAATGGGTCCTTTCTGAAACATCGCTATGAAGGAAGGAAAAAAATAACGTATCTGAGGAATTTCCTGTCTGCCCCGGCTGGGCAAACACTGCCTGCAACTGAGACTGCATTGTGGGATCCTCCCTCTCAAATGCTCTGTGTCCAGTGGGACCAGGAAGTCTTTAAAGAGGCTAGGATTGAAAAAAAAAAAAAAAAACCAGCGAGGGCATGAAGCTGACCACAAGACGGCCTTTGGAATGCAGCAGAGAGGAGTTTTCTCACTAGCCTCGATAACTTGCTTCGGAAAAAGAAATCCCCCACAGCAGCGTATCTTTGCCCAGTTTCTGGGCTGCCAGGCCTGTGCGGTCTTTTCGTATTTTCCACTTTGCAGCACTTGCAAGCCAATCCCAAGCTGCTGGGGCCTTCCGGATGACTTGGACAGCCTTTCGTCCTTATCTCGCCCTTAGCTGCGTGGTTCTCACGGCCATTTCGGGGACAGCTGGTGGCTTCGCACACGTTTCTGGAATACAGCAGCACTGGGGATGTTTCTGGCCTCCCTCAGACGGGCGACCAAATGCTGGGATGTGGGTTTCATTTTGTGCTGCTGGCCACAAAGCACCCAGGTCACCGACTCTGTTTAGGTGCCAACCATCTCTGACACTCTCCAAGAGGCTGAACTCTGCTGACAGGCACCCGAAGCCTGACAGCAGGCAGGGAGGGAGTACAGAGGGGAGCAAGGGAAGAAAAGAGAGCTTTCCTTTTCACTTGGTCTTTTTTAAAAGCATCTTTTTTCCCACCCCCCAGCCAACACCCAATAGTAACAGGAACAAACCTGATCCATGTGGCAGGAAAAAGAGGAACCTGAACCGTCTGCAAATACTCTCTTTCCTGACCAGCTGGGCTTGCTGTACTTTATGAGATTTGCAAAAAAAAAAAAAAAAAAAAAAAAATATATATATATATATATATATATAATAGATATATATTTCCATAGGAAAACATCAGATGTCTTCCCCTCTATGAATGATGAAAAGCCAAACTGCGGATTCTTAAAAAAACAAAAACACCATGAAACTAACAACAGTGGAAGGGTGAGGGTGAGGAGTTACAGATGGGGAGATTCCAAACGAGAAGGAAATGTGACATGAGAGTCCCAGGCTCGTGCCCTCCGCCAGAATCCAGCCCCGCCTTTGCTGGGTGGTTTGTCTAAGGTGCTCTGGGGTCCCTCCTGGTCTGCAAGAGAAGTGTCCCTGCCATTTCTGGGTCTCTTCCTTTTCGACTCTCCTCAGCCCGCCTGCCCCGTCATGCCTCCAGCAGTCCTGGTGGGCAGGGGTCCCCGGGGCTGCCACCCGCCGAGGTGGAGTGCTGGTTCTTCAGCATTCGTCTTCTTGGTACATTTGTTCATCCAGCTCCTGGGACTCAAGGTGCTCCAGACGGTCTGTTCGGCCACTCATGATTTCATCTGGGGTTTTCATAAACCTTTGGGAGAAGAAATGGAGGAGTCAAGAGATTACATCTTCCTAAAGTTTTCTCCACCCTGAACTCTAACCTAGAATATATGGAAAGAAAGGTCTCACCATCTTATATAGCTGGAGAGCTACTGAACCTGGACATGAATGCTAACTCAGTACAAATTAGGAACAGGTACCCTTTCCTCTGACTGCCTGAAAGTGGCAAAATGACTATTAAAAAAGTCTAGGATGACTATGCGGTAGAGAGTGTCCTTTGGGGATGTGGGGGGCATTATTGCGAGACCATTGGAGGAAACCCTGGCCTAAATTACTTATCTGTGTTTCTTATTTTTAGAGAGTTAGATCTTACAAAGACCCACGAGAGCCATACATCCACTTCCATTCCAGACTGTGAGCGAGCCCAGGGAATGGTATTCAACACTTGAATTTAACTCAAAGGATACAATTAAATGTTAAGTGGAAAATTTTGATAATAGGACAAGTTAGTGGAGCTTTTGGAAAACCAGCAAGGCAAAAAGAAAGAGAGTGTTTTTCAGTGTTATCACTGAGCCACCCAAAATGCTAGCAATGAATCCCCTTTAGTCTGTCTTCCTTTGCAGCTGGGGCACACAGCAAGCCTTATCTTCTTGGTCAGTGGGTTTACTTGGAAATGACATCAGTGACATGTTTTGGCTACAATTTGCAGGGTTCAGGAAGGCAGCCTGGTTGCAAGATGTTCTGCCCATACCATGGGAGTGCCCTTTTCCCATCCCTGCTCTGTGCATGCCCAGCTTTCCCTTCCCATATACTCTTCCCTGCACCAAATAAGCTATCTGAAAACATGTATTTCCTCTCATCCCTCCATGTTCAAAAGTCTATGATGACCATTTAGTAAGTCAAGGATACTCTTTAGCCTGCCCGTTGGGGCCTTCTATCGTCTTTACCTAGGAACTACTACTGCTTTTCCTTTCCGCCCATTGTTGCTGCACCTCTCAAGTAGCATCATCTGCAATGTCTACAGTCTGTCTACTTCTAGAATCCCCTAGCTAAAATTTCTGCCTTCACATCTAAAGTCACAAATGATCCCCTCCAGGCCAACTCCACAGTTGTGCTGTATTTGACCCTCCAAACTACTCCTTTCTTCTCTTGACTACTTTTCCATATTAACCTTCTGATATTCCACACTAGGCTTGTGATGAAACATATACTAAAAGCCTCCATAAGGTAGAAAATAGAATTATATAAAGTATAATCCTCTTCCTTCTAGGAGCTTACAATCTTGTTGTTGGGAAAGGGCTTTACACATATAACTTACAGGTTGAGCACCCTGTATCTGAAAATGTGAAACACTTCTGGTCCCAAGCATTTTGGGTAAGGGATACACAACCTGTATTAAAAATGCAAATCATGGTGTGGTTAAGGGCCAAGGGAACCAATGAGATGATGGAAGAAGATATCTATGTGTATTGGAGCAGTTGAAGAAGGCCTCTTAAAGGGCAGTAGACTTGAGGTGGGCCTTGAGGGTATATCAGAAAAGCAAAAGTTAAAGGGATATGCCTTCGGGCACAGGGAATCATATTAGTGTTGTAGGGAAGCTGGCAGTATTTTAAATTTGGGAGGCGGGGGAGTGGACCAGAGGTACAAAGAGATTGTTGAATTAATTCCAATGTAAATCATGAAATCTGGATATCAGCTTCCATTGCCAGGGAACTAATAATAACTCTTCTGGCTTTCTCTCATCTTCCAAATTTCATGAAAGTGCCTGTCATTGGTAAACGTCAACCTGGGACCTTCTAGCAATAAATTCTGGGAAATGTAGTTCCCAGGCTTCTAGCCCCTGCAACACAGAATGGAGTGGGAAGGGTGCTGAATAGCCAATAGACAATCCAGCACAATGATTGACTTGGATATAGGAAGAGTTAACTCTAGTTTCAAGGTTGGTTGCTTAAAACAGCAGTGATACCCCTGATGAGTAACAAGAATTCTGGGTGGAATTTCTAATATGAGAAGAGGGTCTGTCTTGGAGGTGTCATGTCTGAAATGCTAATATGTCGCTCCATGAATTAATATCAAACATGTTTGGGGACAGGCTTTGTCTTAGGAGTTTTGCAAAGCTTTGCCTGAAGGAATATGTGAACGTATTGGTTTGCATTTTGAATGCTATTACACTTGGAAGGGCGTCTCTGAAAGGCAGTAGCGGCTGTATCCCATGAGGCGCCGCGTTTCTCAGACCTAAAGGTTTGGATTTGCTTTGTAAAGCACAAGTGAATCTGTTAAAAACTATAGGCTGAGAGCTGACAATGGAGTGCCCTCCGGAACAAACAGCTTCCCAGAAACGACAGCTTCCTGAATGGCTAAAAGCAAAGCTTTTGTTTAAACCACTCTAGACTACCTGTCTCCATTCACAATAACCTAATAAACATGGAGCCTACATATCTCTGTTTAACCCCTCTGTTTAAATGATAAACTTACCTTAGAATTTAGAAATTAACCTTTGAAAGACTTTGTAATCATTTGCTCAAGTAAATAGAATTAGTTAAAGAATCTGTAGAAGCCTTCTGTAAAAGCCTTTTGAAAATCTGTTAACCTGAGAGGAACTACCTGCTGTTATGTAAATCTGTTACCCCTGACAATTGTTCACTATTTCCTATAAGTTACCATGAAGACCTCATTCGGGGCTTTTGAGACCCACGGAGAGGTCTAAGCCCCCTGAGCTCCCGCTTTGCCTATAATCTTTATAAACTTATAAAACTATATCTTTGTCTCAGTGTATTCTTTTATTTCTTCCATTTTCTATTTCCCTCTATTATTTTCTCATCCCTTGCAACTCTACCAAAGGGACCCGGTTTTTTGCAGGGAACACTGGCCACGTTCCCAGCACTAATATACTTATATTTAAGTGGACACATCCTTCAAGCTCTTGGAAATTCAAATTTGGAATTTCACGGAGATTTTAGTGCTGGATATAAAGATTTAAAAGTTTAACCATTGATGTGATGAATGAATTTGTGTAATGGGATCAATTTATCCAGTAAAAAAAACGTAGAGTGGGAATAGCACGGAACCAAGGACTAAGTTTAGGGTGAAGGATGGAGAGAAGGCATTGGCAGAGCCAGAAATAGAGTTCTTTTGTGGGGGTATATATTCATGGGGTACAAGTGCAATTTTGCTACATCGGTAATAGTGCATTGTGGGGAAGTCAACCTTCAGTGCATCTGTCACTGAAACAATGCACGTTGTAGCCACCAAACAACCTCCCATCACCCACCCTCCCACACCTCCAAGTCTCCATTGTCCATCATTCCACACTCTGCTTCCATGTATTCACATTATTTAGCTCCCACCTATAAGGGAGAACATGTGGTATTTGTCTTTCTGTGTATGATTTGTTTCACTTAAGATAATGGCCTCCAGTTCCATTTGTGTTGCTGCACAAGACATGATTTCATTTTTTTTATGGCTGAATAGTACTCCATAGTGTATATATACCACATTTTCTTTATCCAATCTTACATTGATAGGTTGATTCCATTATCTTTGCTATTTGTGAACAGTGCTGCAATAAACATATGAGGGCAGGTATCTTTTTGATATAATGATTTTTTTCCCCCTTTGGGTAGATACCCAGTAGTGGGATTGCTGGATCTGATGGTAGTTCTATTTTTTAGATCTTTGAGAAATCTCTATACTATTTTCCATAGACCTTATACTAATTTACATTCCCAATAACAGTATATAAGAGTTCCCTTTTCTCTGCATCCTCATCAACATCTGTTATTTTTTTCTTTTTCATAATAGACATTCTGATTGGTGGAAGATGATAGCTCATTGTGGTTTTAATTTGCATTTCTCTGATGATTAGTGATGCCAAATATTTTTTCATATGCTTTTTGGCCATGTGTATGCTTCTTTCAAAAAATGTATATTCATATTCTTAGCCCACTTTTTAAAATGGATTATTTATCTTTTATCTTGTTGTTTGAGTTCATTGTAAACTCTGGATTTCAGTCCCCTGTCAGATGTATAGTTTGCAAATATTTTCTCCCATTCTGCAGGTTGTCTGTTCACTGTTATTACTTTTGTTGTACAGAAGCTTTTTAGTTTAATTAAGTCCCATTTGCCTATTTTTGCTTTTGCTGCCTGTGCTTTGGAGGTCTTAGTCATGAATTCTTTGCCTAGACCAATGTCCAGAAGAGTTTTCCCCAGGTTTTCTTCTAGGATTTTTAGTTTCAGGTCTTACATTCAAGTCTTTAATCCATCTTGAGTTGATTTTTGTACATGGTGAGAGTTAGGGGTCTAGTATCATTCTTCTGTATATGGCAATCCAATTTTCCCAGCACCATTTATTGAAGAGTGTCATTTCCCCAGTGTATATTCTTATCAACTTTGTTAATGATCAGTTGGCTGTAAGTATGTCATTTTATTTCTGGGTTCTCTATTCTTTTCCATTGATCTATGTGTACCATGCTGTTTTGGTTACTATAGACTTGTAGTATAATTTGAAGTTAGGTAATGTGATGCCCCCAGCTTTATTCTTTTTGATTAGGATCGCTTTGGCTATTTGGGCTCTTTTTAGCTCCATACAAATTTTAGAATTGATTTTTCTAATTCTATGAAAAATGACATTGGTTATTTTAATATGGGTCGCACTAAATCTGTAGATTGCTTTGGGCGGTATGGTCGTGTTAACAATATTAATTCTTCTAATCCATGAACATGGGCTGTTTTTCCATTTGTCATCTACAATTGCTTTCAGCAGTGTTTTGTAGTTTTCCTTGTAGAGATCTTTTGCCTCCTTGGTTAAATATATTCCTAGGTTTTTATTTTTTTTCCCCTGTAGCTATTGTAAATGGGATTGCCCTCTTGATTTAGTTCTTGCCTAGGTCATATTGGTGTATAAGAACACTACTGATTTCTGAAACTGCTGAATTCACTTATCAAATCTAAGAGTTTTTTTGGTAGAGTCTTTAGAGTTTTCTAGATATAAGATCAAAGCATAACATTGGTGAACAGGAATAATTTGACTTCTTCTTTTCCAAATTGGATGCCTTTTTTCCCCTCTTGCTTGATTGCTTGCTGAGGACTTCCAGTATAATGTTGAATAAGAGTGGTGAAAGTGGGCATCCCTGTCTTACTCCATTTCTTAGAAGGAATGTTTTCAACTTTTCCATAAGTATGATATTGGCTGTGGGCTTGTCATATATGGCCTTTATTATTTTGAGGGATATTCCTTTTATGCCTAGTTTGTTGAAGATTTTTATTATGAAGGGATGCCGAATTTTACCAAATGCTTTTTCTACATCTATTGAGGTGTGATCATATGGCTTTTGTCCTTAATTTGGTTTATATGATGTATCACATTTATTGATTTGCAGATGTTGAACCATCCTTGCATCCTTGGTATAAAACCCACTTGATCATGGTGTATTATCTTTTTGACGTGCTGTTGGATTCAGTTTGCTAGTATTTTGTTGAGGATTTTGGGGTCTATGTTTGTCAGGGATATTGGTCTGTAGTTTTATTTTTTTGTTGTGTCCTTGTTTGGTTTTGGTATCAGGGTGACATTGGCCTCATAGAATGAGTTAGGGAGAATTCCTAAGGAGGCTTCTTTTTTATTCATTCCATTCTGTTTCCATCTCTTGAATAGCCTTTTCTGTTCTTTCGAAGATCTCAATTATTTTTACTACTCTTAAGTTACCACTCCTTCTCAATGATAAAGGCTAGGTTCTCTACTCTTTCTAATACAAACTTATCATCCCAGTGAGCTCATCTGCTACATAATGTCATTTTCTACCTGTATATAGATAATTCAGAATCTGCATCTCTATCCCTATCTGTTGCTGTTTTCTGTCGCACCTGCAAAAACCCACAACCTAAGGTCATGTTTGTTAATCTCACCTTCTCCCAACCTGCACTGGGTCCCACCATGTCAATTACTACTACTGTCAGAGGTCTACTTCTACCTCTCCTGATGGGTCTTTTAGATATCTTCTCCTTCCTCTTCTACTTCTGTCTCCTCTCTTGCATTGTACTTGGAATCACAATCTATGTGGTAGGTTAAATGGTTGGAACTGTTTAGCTGTGAGGAATTCTGGAGAGAGGAAGTCTAGTGCTACAGCTTTCAGACTTTTCTGACTATGATAATAAATACATTCGACACCATGACTCATCTCTCTCTGTCTGTCTCTCTCTTGCTGTCTCTCACACACACACACACACACACACACACACACCCCTGCAACAAAGTTTTCACGAATCAGCAGTCACTCTTACTTCATGTGATGCAGTCTGATATTTCCAACTCTATCCTATCCAATTCTTATTTCATTTAAAAAAAAAGTTGGACAAACTCGTTAAATCCATTTCATGACTCACTATGGGTCATTGTACTGGTTTGGAAAGCAGCTTACAGGGTGGGTAGCCTGGAAGTCTGGGTTTAATTCCTTGCTTTGCCATTGACAGCATTCCTTTGATCGATCTCTTTACACTGGACTTTAATGTCAGATAATACTATTTGGTCACTGCATTACTTTAAAGGTGAGTCAGATTGTGTTTATTTAGCATTGACTTTATGACAGGACACACATAAGTAAAAAATTTTTTTTTCTTTTTTCTTAAATCCTAACCAACCGGCACCTGGTATCCATATGTAGCAATGATGGCTTTGAGTATTAGATAGGTAGGTAGAGATCTTAACATCTCCCTCCTCCCCCTTATTTAAAGTAAACAATATTCTCCCAAAAGAAGGAAAGGAGAAAAAGGAAGTGCTACCTGAACAAAAGCCTTTGTCCTGGCTCCTTCCTGATAATGTTTAGTTTGTAGTAGTGGCGCAGGGCTCTGGACATTTTCTCATAGGTCATGTTTGTTCTGTTCTGTTTGTTCAAAGGAGGAAGAGAGAAAAAAAAGCACAAAGACACAATGAAATGAACCTTAGAAAAGGCACAGGGGGAGCTATTAAAATAAAAGCTCTTTGGCTGCTCCCTGGGGCACTGCCAGTTTGGGAATGCCACCTGCTAATCTGCTGCCTTCCAAGCACATTAGTCCCCACCCCTTAGCTTTTACCTTCACTGTCACCAAGGTTTATTTACTCCTAAGGTGAATCACCCTTTGTGAGAAGTGCTGGAGCCCCAGCTAATAAAGCATACCCTGCAGCAACCTCTCATTTCCTTTTCCCAAGACGGCTCTCTGCTATGCCTGAGGAATTTCCTGCAGGTTCACCCTATCTTTGGGTCATCCTTCACCTTCTGACCCATACAGAATTTCTCTTTTTTGTTGCAATGACCTTTCTCAAATTTGTGTTTCTGGTCTGTCGTTTCAAGGAAGAATTTTTTTTGTTTGTTTAAATTCCTATTGTGGAAGCAAGAATACAGTGGTTTGGAGCCCTGAGGATATGGCACAATGTGGGAGCGGCAGAGGGATTTTTCTCAGTGACTCGCCCGTTGCAGTGTCTGTCGGTGGGGTCTTGCCATATTTGGCCACGATCGGCATTATCCGCTGCCTTCTTAGAGAAGGCTCAGGCCTGGGCAGAGCTTGGCCGGGCCTCCCTGCCATCTCGCTCAGCGGATCTGGGCTTGTGCCACTGCGGTGTCTTCAGGCTTTGCCCCAGATCCACCTGTTGGCTGGCCTGGATCAGGGTCACCCACTGTTTTACATCTGCACACTTGAGCAGTCTTCCTTACCAGAAAAGACTTTATGTTTTAAATTCTATTCCTTCCTCCCCGTTCAGACAACTGCAGGGCATTCACACTTCTTGCACTGTTTGCTTATAAAGGGGATACCTTACAATCAGGATATAAGTATTTGCTGTGTAGAAAGGGGCTTCTGGGAACTCAGTTTCTAACTGAGCGGAAAAGCAGTGCCACTTCCCAAATGTCCCTTGTGAGTCACAGAGTCTTGCAGTACTTCCCTTTTACCTGTTCCCAATGACAGCAGGGTGGCAGGGCTAGGTCAACGGGGTTGGGAATGGGGGTTCTCACGACGCAGCCCTATCTAACTGGGGTACGCCGAGTTAATGGGCACCTGGCATGAGGCACAAATGGAAGGAGACATCTTTAATTATTTCCTTTCCTTTGCAACTGTCTAATTGTTTGCCCAGTGAGGAAGAAACTAAATAATTATGGGCAGACTTGGGAAGGAGAAGAGAGACAATTATCCTCCAGTCCAGGGATAAGGACTTTATTTGGCACTAGTTCACAGAGCAAATATCTGGGCCTTTTTACCTTATGGTTTCCCCACAGTCGAGCCAGTCCATTGGGATCCACTATCCGGAATATTTTGGATTCTTTGTCCTCCCATCGGATGAAGTTTTCGTACCGGCTGTCAGAGAGCAACTGATAGACGTAATCCCAAAGCAGTCTACAGTCTATAAAGGAAAAGGGCAAGAAAACACTGTTGAAAATGCTTCTCGTCGAGGCGCTAACAACAAGAATCAGGAAGGAATCTAGTGGCCGTGTTTGCCTAGTGTGTACTGACTGTCTGACTTCCTCATTGTACAGAGAGGAGACTGAAGTCTGGAGCGAGGGAGTGCCAGAGAAGTGTGACCTTTGCCCCGTGGAGGCCTGAGCCAGGCCAGCGGCCTCCTTCCCCCAGTGAGGATTCAGTGACCCAGAAGTCCATGGTCAACTTGAGCGAGGCCATGTGAACGACAGGGAGCAAGCTGTACCTGTGAACCAAACGGCTCTGCAAGTGGGCTGGAAACAGGCCGGAAGGGTAAAAAGAGGGCGCCGACGTTCCAAATGGAGCAGTGTGGTAAAAAAACGGTGGGGCTACAAGCTTATTTGGGAGTTGGTGGGAGACACCTAACAGATAAAAGCGAGAAGGCTGGAGTAGGCTAAAACGTGGCAAAAAAGACGAGCGATGAATGAAATACTGTGGGAAAAGAAAAACTGTGTGGCTTGGTGACGCTGACTGTGGGAACTGTGGCTAGGATGGTTTTAAAAAGAAAGAGATATTTTCATTATATCATACTTTGGAGGCCTTTAAAGTCATTTTATTAGAACGGAATCACGGTAGAAGGGAACCCAGAGCAAAAAATTGTTTTTTCCACTTGCAGAACTGATGTTTGATCGTTGGGTCAGGCGACGAGTATTTAAGTGATCGAGCACGGCCCAGGCATGGCGTGAGGCCTGGGCTTTTGGCAGTGGCTGGGTAGTGAACAGAAGCCGTGACGCCCCTGCCCCCGTGTTCCACTGCCTTCGGGATCTGTGCTGTAAAGGTACGTGGTTTGCCCTGTACAGGGAGGTGGGGATGAAACGTGCCTTCTAGGTCCAGTCGATGCTGGACTGGCCTCAGGTGAGAACAGGGGCACCACCTTCCAGGTGTCACTGCAGGATTCTGGAAGTGCCCACTTTTTAAAGGCACTAGTCAGAATGCTGGTAGCAGGTCACTTACTGAATGCCAAGCATGTGCTTGGCACCTGATCCTCAGGGAGGGTAAAATAACTCGCCCTAGGTCTCTGGGACGTGAACTCTGGGCTCCTGCGCTACAATCCTCTTTCTTTGTTACGGCAGGTGAGGCCTGGGCCTGGCACACCTGAAGGGGAGTGTCCAGGTGAGACTTGGGATATCTTAGTGCCCGCACGTCCCCGTCCCAGAGAAAGAAACACGCCCTTCTCTGGAGTGTGTTTACCAGGGAAATTCAGTCAGGCCACCCTGGGCGATTTCTGAATCTTCCTGAGCTCCTGCTTCCTCGCTTAGGAAGCGGGAATAATGATACTTACTTTACAGGATTATTGTGTCGGTGATAATGTGAGTGAAGAGAAAGTAATAAAAATAACAACAGTGTTTAGAGGGTGCTATTTGCAGGCACCGTGCTGTGCCTTGTACAAGCGAGGTGACATCTGACCCTCATGCCACCTTACGTGGCAGGTGCTGTTGCTATTCCTATTTTATGGACCAGGAAGCTGGGGCTGAGAGGGTTTGGGGACTTATACTCACTGACGGGCACGGCCTGTGAGTGGCACATGGAGGATTCCAGGCTCTGCATGACTCTGGAGTCTGTGCTATGCCATATCCGATTTCTATTCTCAGAGAAACCAGTTAACGGGCATATATCTGTAAAATCTTAGGACCTTACCAGGGCAGAGGTCAGCTCTGCTTAGTGAGTTCCTTTTGTGAACTCCAGCTTTCTCTCTGAGCAGCAGAATGCACTGGCATAAAAGGTGGCATTTCCCAGAAGCTTAATCTTTCAAGGAACTACCATTAAACTTACAATGACCCTGTATCTTACTATCCCTTACTATATCCTTTTCTTCTGTGTTATGTGTGTCCAAAAATTAATGTGATGTGTAATCTGCTGTGTTTTAGAAAAGGTCAGGTGGTGTCCTTCTTGAAATAGTGACACCATCATGCTGGGGTTTGAACCCCATCCTAACAACAGAAGCTGCCCAGCCACTTCCATGACACCCCCTTCCCGAGGCCGTGTCCTTTATTGCCAGAGGGTGGGCTGAGGTGGGGGGGGAATAACGGGAGCTCCAAGAAGTCAGCGTCATACTATTGCAGACAGAATAATCTAGCTCATTCTTAAGGCACTTGGAAGAGGATGGCTCTGGTTTCCAGGCAAAGTAGTAGAGCTGGCAAAGTGTCTTTACCCCTCACAATCACCCCCCATCTCACATCACTTTCACTACAAACGGAAAACGGAGAACTGCCAGGGTCTGAATGTTCGTGTCCTCCCCAAATCACGTGTTGAACTCCTAACCTTCAAGGTGACAGCATAAGGAGGTGGTTAGGCCTTAAGGGCTCGATCCTCACAAGATGGATTAGTGACCTTTTAAAAGAGGCCCGAGAGTGACCCCTCGTCCTGCCACCATGCGAGGACGCAGCAAGAAGCTGCGAAGAGCCAGGAATTGGGCCCTCAGCAGATGCCCAATCTACCAGTGCCTTGATCGTGGACTTCCCAGCCTCCAGAACTGAGAAATAAATGTCCACTGTTTATAAGCCCCCCAGTCTGGGGTGGTTTGTCACAGCAGCCCAAACAGACCAAGACGAGAACTGAGCTGTGGTTTAACGTTCCAGTTTTTGTCCTACTATCAAATGGCAGATAAACTTAAATTTTCCACAGTCCCTTCCAACTGGAAAACATCTGACAAAACCAAATACTGTCACATAAAATGCCAGTAAATTAGGAGGAACAAAGGTGGTTTGTGTATGACCTCTCCCTTGTCTCCCTACAGGGTTTCCAGTCATCTTCACTGCAAATAGGCTGATGACGCCGTTGGGTTCCCCTGGATTGGAAATGTGATCCTCTAGTGCGTTCATCTTTACCTGGTTGTCTTTTGCAGTTTGGTGTAAAGATATTTTGCCCACACGAAGGTGAGTGATCTGCCAGTTCTAGGTGGAAGGCACTCTATTCAGTGGCCCACCATGGAGTTGAAACTTAAAGTGGGTGGTTCCCCCATCTGTGTCTGCATAAGGGTTTTTACTGCATTGTTTCCGTCATTTCTTTTATTGTCATGGTACATTCTATTTCTCATCAGACAGTGAAACACGAGCAGACCATTTCTGCATGCAAGGGATTAACCAGCACTGGGGTACCATGTAGGGTTGACAGAGGCATCAAACTGGGGTCTAGAACATTATCTACTCTTTAGATGGAAAATGAAGAGCGGGGCTTACCAGAGAACAGATTTTTACCTATGGGCTTCAAGAACATTTGTATCTTGCAAGTTTTTCCCTTTCATAAATGTGAAAATAACCCCAAACAAGTGCCAATTGATCATTTTAAATGACATTTAATCCAGCAAAGCCAACTTTAGCTGAGTAATAAAAATATGTTGACATTCAAGACATACTGAATTACTCAGTCACTAATGGAGGTAGCAACAGGAATTTTGTGGCATAAAGCAGTTGTTTCAAGCTCAGAGTAAGAGTGGCTTTTATAATGTTATTGATTGTTTCGTTTCTTTGGTTAAAAATTATGTCCAAATGATAAAAATAACTTCCTGACCATACAATAGGTTTTTTTTTTTTTTTTTTAACAATTGAAGTTCCAGCAATGGGAGTGATTTTTGTTTTTAAGATTTCTATTAAATAAAAGGCAGACCCTTTTTAGTTCCACAGATCCTTTGAAGGCTGTTATCACAGTCCACCTGGAATTTTTCAGTTTTGTCTAAATCCATGTCTGCGCAGGTACAATGTTCTTTGATCATCAATGAAAATGCTTAATGCTACATAATAAAACTCACCAAATTCTATAAACATCATCCCACTCCAAAACGAACACGCGGGTGTAAAAATTATTTTTGTATCACAAGGTATTCAAGTTAAGTGCGTTTCTCTTAAACTAAAGGGCCTTCTTCTGTATCAAGGCATATGGAGATTTTAAAGAAATGTCCATTATTTGGATTGTCTCTTCCACGAGAAGTTTATGAAAGGGTTTAGCATGAGTACAGTGCCATTTTCCAACTGCAGAAAGTGAACTCTCTCTTGCTGGGTGAGGTGCCCTGGGCATCCGCAGCTAAAAGACATTGTGAAAAAAATCTCTTCCTGTGGTTAAGAGAAATATTTTCACTCCCACGTCTGTCTCTTACCAGAGACTCATTGTATAAACTCATTGAGCAGACATTGTAAAAAGACGGGCAACTCTCACATAACCAACATGGTTTTTAAAGAAAAAAACCATGCCAGACAAAACTGATGTTTAAAAAAACGTGAGTAGGCAAGTCAAGTTATTGACAAAGGGAATGTTTAATGATGGTGGGTAATTCAAATTTCAGGAAAGCTTCTAAGAAAGTCATTTCATGTTGTTTTAGCTTCCCCAGTAGAATTTTAAATGAAGGTCTGTAAACCAGTGTTCCACGGGTATAATTATAACAGGGAGAGGTTGAGTGTCCCCAATAAATTTTTAAAAATTTATTACCTAAAAATGAATAAATTTATTTCAAGTTCAGCAATTAAAGGAACATACGAAATAAGAAGTTGCTACTATGCTTTATAGCAGTGGTTTTAAAGTGGGGATGATTGAGCCACCCCGGGGGGCATTTGGCAATGTCTGGAGACATTTCTAGAGTGGAGGGTGCTACTGATATCTAGTGGGCAGAGCAGGGATGCTGCTAAATAAATATCCTATAACGCACAGAACAACCCCTTACAACGAAGAATTATTTGGCCCAAATACCCAGAGTACTGAGGTTCAGAAACCTCTGTATAGAAACACGTTTACAGCATTCAGGGGGCCATTGCTGCTTGGTCTCTTTTCTTCCTTCATTTATCTAGAAGCAGAAAGTTGATAAATCTTGTGCAGCCAACTCTGTGTGATACGCAGAGGTGTGTTTACAATGGCCAATTGCTTGTGCTTTGCTGTGGCTTAGGAAAACAGAAGCCATATGTGCACCGTGGCATGCGGGGGAGGGAGACACACGGAGGCAAAGAAGACAAACCTATGCTTCCTGGCTTCATGGGGCAGAGGAACCACAGCTGCAAAGAGGCCGGACCTTTTCACCTCTGATTACATAAGGTGTGGAGAAGGCTGGGAAATGTGCAGGTGAGATTCGGCCCAGCTGCTGCTTTGCTTAGGTGTGGGCGCAGCCGGGGCCCCACACCCAGACACTGCAGCGTAGGGACACTGTATTCCAGCCAAGTGTACCCTTAAACTGGAATTTCCAGTCTCAAGTCCCTTCTATTATTTTCCACCCAGTCACTGTGCTGTTGCTGTTTTAGCTTTCAGAAACATTGTCCTGAAACTTATTTCTCTTTTAGGGCTCTTTGATTTCTCAGTCGTTCACACTGAAAATAACATGCAGCCACTCGAAATATTACTGTTGGGGAGACGGATCCTCCCCTCCCCAAGGCCCATCAGGCCCCAGTCACTGTCCCTCCATCCGCGCCAAATACGGACAGCAGGCAAAGCCTCAGAGGAGCACAAAAGCAGATCTACAAGGAAGTAAGGAAACCAAGGTGGCTTGAAGGGGCGCTCTTGAAACACCTGCGCCACACGCGAGCCCTCCTTGTGAGTGCTCCGTGCAGGCCCCTCGGGGCAGCTGTCCCCACAGTGCCTCTCAGATCTCTGGGGTGGCAGCGCTGTAGTGAAGCAGAGGAGGGGCACTAACATTTAGCGGTTTACCTACTTGTGCTATGTATTCACATGTCTCATGAACAGTCAAAAGTGCCCAGAAATGGGTATTATTCTCATTAACATGGCTAGGAAGGGAAGCCTCAGGGACATTAAGAGCACCTCTGCTTGGGAGACACGAACTGCATTCCAATCCTGCTGACTCCACAGGCCCACACTGCTTCCCCAGGGACACCTCAGGAGCTCTAGAGGGTTCTGGGCTACAAGGCTCTGCAGAAGGTTATTGCCCCGAGACAGTGCAGGAGGAAGTGGCTCTTTCAGCTGGTACCATAAAACCGGAATCCTTGTGGCTTATGGAGCCATCCCATAGCCCGTCTTTTCTCTCCTGCAAACACGGACATTTACACACACGCATGCGTGCGTGCAAAGGTGCTCATGCATGTGCAAGCCCCATGCCTTGCCCCCGTCACTTTCACACTTGTCCCTTTAGACTTTTCTTTTATGGTGTCTTTTAGCCTTCAAGCCTGCTCCTGAGGTTCATTTACAAAAAATTAAAAAAAAGTCCACGTGCTTCATTTGAAACTAATTCACACCAGCACTAAACGCAGCTAGGGAGGAAGTAAGGATGGAAGCAAGAGGTCAGAATGCAGTGTGACTTCCCCGCGTCCTTGAAGCCCCTGAGACAAGCCTCAAGCTGCTTTCCCTGGTTTCATGCTGCTTTTTCTTCATCTCTCTTAAGGTTAGAGGCTTCCCAAATTGAGTGAGTGAGTGAGTGAGTGAGTGAGTGTGTGTGTGTGTGTGTGTGTGTGTGTGTAAGTAACTCATCCTGTCAATAAAACCAAATCAAGAAATTACACCATTTTAGTCAGGTGACAAAGTAAGCAATATGGGAAACTCCACGTCTCCCCGATTAGAACCTTTTTGTTTCTGTTAAGGATGTAAGCTTGATAGATAATAGACATATTTTAAAGTCCCAAAAGGCTGTCTTTAAGGATCTGAAAGATTGCTGCCAAGTGTATGAGAGGGTTGCGGGTTGGAGGTGAGAAGCCTCGAGCTGGGAGGAATCCCACACCTCACCTGCTGTAGGATCAGTAACCCCACCAACCGGTGACATCCTCACAAACCATGAAGTTCACGTTTGCAAAGAGATCGGAGGCTTCCGAAAAAGTTATGAGATAAACACAAAAAAGGAAATACTATCTGTTTGGGTGGGTCATGGACTTTGAACAACCAAATCTGTGCAGACTTCTGAAGTCCTCAGTTTTGTGTAGCAAATGAGGGGCTGTGAATGGATCATAAAACGATTCTCAGTTTACCAAGGAATCTTCTTCCTCAGCAGTTTTGGATTAAGGCCAAGGAAGGGACAAGCAGACTAGGAAATCTGGTAGCTCAGGTTTTAACGGAATTAAATAACCTTATTTTATTGAGAGAGAAAACAAAATGACTTTTAAGATTTAGCTGTCTATAATGAAAACTGAAGTAGAAGCTTATTTTGTCTGAGGGCAATACCCCCTTGACTATATGCCATATGTCCGCAAAGACGAAATTTGGCATTTAGAGATGCTGTACCTCTATCACCTAGAACGATGCCTGGCATATAGTGGATTGGTGATAATCTTTGAATAAATGCAGGAATAACTACATAACTCAAATGTGCAAAGAAACCATTACTTTCGCTTAGCTGTATTTTATTTATGTTAACGATGGTATTGCAACTATTCTGGATTCATCTGCAAATGTAGCCTGCAGTCCAGAACCTGTCTACTCTTGCATTACTTGTTTGTTCCTTTCACACATCTTAGAAGTGCCTTGTCATCTAAAGTCAAGTAATTCCTTGAGAGCAGGGACAGTGTTTTCTACATCTGCATCCCACATTAAGCCTGCGATTCCAAGCACACTGACCATACGAGTAAACAATGCCGTACAGCAGAGGGCATCAGACTTTCTCTGCAAAGGGCCAACCAATAAATACATTAGGCTTTGTTGGCTATACAATCTCTACAATCTCAACTCTGCCTTTGCAGCACGAAAGCACGTATAGACGATACTAAAATGGGCGTGGCTGTTTTCTGGTAAAACTTGATTTACAAAAACAAGTGGTGGATGGATTAGGTGCATGAGCCGTAGTTTCCAACCTCTGCTCTAGAGTCCCAGGCTAAGAGGAAGAATCCTGAACAGAAGCTCTAGGCTGGACTGTGATGTACCTGAAGTTCAGTTCCTTCATCTGTAAAAGACCCTTCTGGCTTTGAAATCATTAAGTCCTAAAAACGAATTTCAGTACATATTGGAAACATGACTCACAGCATCACTGGAGTCACACCCCATCAACCTACAGGTGCTTGAGGCCAATATACTCTTTGGCTACGAAACACATTGGTGGGACACAGGCTAGTAAACTTTGTTAGGTAGAGAAAAGTTTTTTGACAGATGCTTCCTACTATCCCCCTTGCTCCCGAGTAATCCTTTCCTGAAGATAACAAATAGAAAACCGGCACAGAAAGAAGCAACTTGCTCATTGCTCCATACGCTGTTGGCTAGTCAATAAAAAATAGAACCTACGAAACTTGTCTCACTGTCCTGTGTTACATAAACTCTCTCCCATAAATGCTAGCCATTCCAACCTGTTAAACTCTTAATAATAGTCCTTCTTGTGCTTTGAAAAGTGACACCTTTAAAAATAAGCTACATGTTATGTTTAAATAGATCTCATTTGTGGTTTGTCTTTAAAATGTCAACCGCCTACTGAATTTCCTTTATTGATTATCTTAGTTTTTCCATATGGTAAATACCTAAATAAACTGTTATAACTTGGCATGTAATCTCTTACTTGTATGATGCAATTTCATAGATATTATACAATGAAAAAAAAATTTATGAAAAATGATAGGTTTTTAAATTGATCTGGATATACCTGGACTCTTAGATTTACATTTTCTACCTGAAATGGGAAAAAAAAAAAAAATTCTGAGTCTTGTCTTACTTTGCTCCTGGAATTTTTCTCTATCCGGAATGACCTCTTTTTCTCTAATTTCCATTTGTCCATATTCTAAGGATTCTTCTAAGCCCAGCTAAAAGCCAGCCCTTCACACGACTTTCCCTCACATCCCTCCTCTGACCTCCTGCAGTACTTCACAGGAACCCTTCTGAGACACACATCACGTGCCTCACTTTTACCGCTAACTATGCTCAACACTTTCATGATGAAGATTGTGTCTTATACTGCCTTGAACTTGCCCTCACCTTCAACAGTACAGTGGCTTAACACAGAAGGTGTCCAAGTGCATACATCGTAGTGTCCCTGAGCAAACCATATCCAAATGGTAAGAATTTGGCTTTGTTTTGTGACCCACATTCACGAGTAGTGTTTCCCTCAACACCCCCAGCTATGCCCATCAGTGTGGCGTTCGGCAGCACCTTCGTTTCTTTCTGTGCTGTGCTCATTTAAAAAAAGCTTTAAGGAGCTAAGTTTTCTCACCTAACAGCTGCTTTATGGAGATTTAAAGGCTTTTTATGACTGTTCAGTAATGACACAACTTTACATCATACATAGGAATCACCCAATGCCTTTGATCTCTAATAAACAGAATCAATTTTACAAGGATCTGAGCAGTCCAGAACGATACCGGAAGGGTAGGGCAGAGAGGCAGGGTTATCCCAAAAGAAACAAAGGAGCCTAGAACTTTGGTGAGTTCTCTTCGGAGGGTTAAGAATCAAGACAAGTGTCCGATGGCAGATGTATGGAGGTGGGAGAAACTTTAGAGACCACCCAGTCTCGCCTTCTCATCTCACCCCGGAGAAAAACACCACCTTTTGGTTAAATTAGTTAACACATACATTTTGGAGATTACTTTTGGATTTGTCATTATAATGAGCATTAATAATTAGTTTTAGGGGCCTGTCATACTGAGGGAGTTAGTGCATTCTACCAAAGATCTGGGCTCCAGGGTTATTTCACACAAATATTCTGACTTCCTAGAGCTGATTCGTCTGTTCTGAGCGCTCTCAAGAGAAGCATCCGTGGACACCAAGGCTCAATGGAATACTGTCCCCACCAAGAACCTGCATCCATCATCAAACAATGCTGATGTTCAGGAATAAGATTAAAGAAAAAGTAGTTAATTTTAAGAGACTAATACTTTGAAATTGACAAACCTACTAAACAAGGAAAAAAAGAACTCTTCAAGTCAAAACAATTTATATTTATCGCTTTATGGGCTTATTTTAGATTCCCAAGAAGTCTGTGGAGAAGACAGTGTCACAGAGGAGGTAGACAGGACAGACCTTGATGAGAAAGCCAGGCCCACATGGGCAGCAGCCATGGGGTCAGCAGGGACCGTCCTGCAGGGCCTGGACACCCAGCCAGCCCCTCTCTGACCTTACGCACAGGCCTTTGCCTCTCTGGAGCTCAGCTGCCTCTGTGCTTTCCCCTGTACAGATGACCCTTGCACGCAAAATAAATATAGTAGTAATAACCAACCTTAAAGAGTTGCCCTGAGACTTATAAACAAGCAAAAAGTATCTGCAAAGTGTCAAGTACTGCTGTACACACTGTGCAAGGCATGAGACAAGAAGGGTATACATAGGCAAGAGTCTTACCTGCAAAGCACGAGACGGGTCATTTACAGCACTCACAGAAACACACTGACCCCATCTTCTTTCTCTAATTATCTGGGGGAAATTCACATGTTTTGCCTAAGCTCTTTGCTTCTTTAACCCGTTCTTTGTTCCTCAAGTTTCTTTTTTTCCTTTTATTATTAAAACAATCGCAAGTATATGTAAAAGTAGAGAGAACAATAACATGAATCCCCATGCATCCACCACCCAGCCATAGAACCATTGGCTAGCTCGTGACTAACTTCACTTTATGCGTACGCCACCATGCCCCACACCCCCAACCCTGCGGGATTCATTTTGAATTGAATCCCAAACATCTATCATTTCATTTTTTGTAGTATTTTAAACATACAACTCATTTATGTGCCATATTATTTTCTTTATATCCTGATGTAAATTATTTATAACAATAAAATGGAGGCAACAATGGAGGTGCACTTGGGGCCAGAGAAAAATCTAGAAACAAATGATTAAAATAAAAAAAGAATAGTGCATCAAGGCAGAGGTAAAGTAAGCTGTGGGAGTACCTGTTGTTCTGTTGCTATGAGCATGGCTGTACCCTGGTGGTCAGCTGGGGCTCTGTGCTGGGCCACCAGCTCAGGGAGGAAAGGGCATTTCTCACCTTCCCCTGAACAGGTCTGTCCTCTCCTACCCCAGGCCTCCCTTCCGTTACTGAAAGCTCAATCACTTCAGTATCGAGCTCACCTCTGCAAAGCCTTCCTTGGTTCCTCCAGTCAAAATGTACCTTCTTTCTGCTTTGCTTTTTGAGCACTTTATTATTCTGGCACGTAGTAGGTGCTCAATGAATGCTTGTACATTCAATGAATGGGACATAAGGCTTATTTCATCCTGCCTTATATCTTAGTGGTTTTACATTTATCTCCCCCACTAAATTCTAAATTACTTGAGGAAAAAGATATTCCATGCTACATTAGCTCTGTATCCCTACTCCTAATGCATTTATCTGTACATAGTAGGTGCTCAACAAATTCACATGAACGGAGAGATGTTCTAGGAAAAGAGCTAACCTTGTCCAATGGTTAGAGGGTCAAGCTTCTAAAGAATGACTTCACGTAAATTACGGGCAGCCTAGCAAATGGACAATGTATGGATTTTTTTCACTCATTTCTTGCCATAGGTAAGCACATTTGGGCTTGTCATGACAAAAGGAAAAGATTTCGGAAGTGGTTTCCCCTGTCCAAATGACCCAGCAACACCTGCCTCCAATACCACAGTCCTGTCTTCCTCTCCTGCCCCCTCCCAAGGTGAAGGCTGCGATGAGTTACTGCCCCTGCGATGGAATTACAGGCCTGAATCTGAGACAAAGCTTCTTTATGCTGTGTCTGGTCATTAATTAGCTGCTGGAAACTTCAGGACAGGCCCATTAGCATGCTCATAAACCTTTTATTTTAAATGTTTTCGCTTAGCCTTGATTCTGATGTGACTCTCCTTGTAAGCTGGACGTAGGACATTTGTTTCTTAACATTTCTGAGGCTCATTAACCGCTCCATCCCAGCGGCTCATTAACCAAGCCATTAGGGATTTCCCCTCATCCAGGCAGAGGCCTCCGCTCGCCCTCGCAGAGCCCTGGAGGGCGCCTAATTGCGAGTGGTGTGAGGCCAGCTGCAGGGCTCTGAGCGGAGAGCAGCCCTGTCAGGCCGCCCCACGCTGGCGCAGGGCACAGGCGCTCACTCACCTGCTATCCTCCCGATGGGCATGGCGTGCTCTTCGGGCGGGGAGACGGAGACCATGATGTGGTTCACGTAAGCCATGTCTTCGCGATGGGAGAGGTTGATGGGCTTCCCTTCCCTGTGCAGCCCGTCCTCGGAGAGCCTGGACTGTTTGAAATCCATGGAGTGCCGGGGGTTCAGGATCAGGGGGTGCATGATGGGGCTGGGCATGAGCTGGATCACGCGTGTGTTCTCCTGCCGGGGGCTGGATGGCTTCGGGTGGGACTCGGAGGACGGCGGGCAGTGATTGTTCTCCATGGGAGACACTGACAGAGGGTAGGGCTCCTGGTGGTTGTTCTCCTGGTGCAGCCTCGGTCCCTGGGCCCTCTCGGCCGGGGAGAGGCGGCGGATCATGTTGTCCAGGGGGGACCGGAGAGGCCGCTGCTCGGGGTCGGGAGAGGGCCGGTGATTGGTGGTGACGGGTGACCGAGAGCGGTGCAACAGTTCAATGGTGGGAGGGTTGTGGTGCACGTTCTCCACGGACGGCCTGGGGGTCCTCTGGACGCAGTTATCTGTGGAGCAGAGGGAAAGACCATCACAGACGCCAGCGACCCGCAGGACGGGGACCTCGCTGCCGCTGTAAAGGCAGTCGGCAGCAGACCCGCACGTGTGCGTAAACCGCCCTTCTCCCCAGGGTGCGGAGCGTCTTTTTCGCGGCTTAAAAAAAAATTAAAGTGCACATACTTGAAATTATTTTCCTACTGTTAGATACGCTAAGAATGTCTCTAAGCATTCCATTAATCACCTATCAATGGCTTATAAACACAATGAAACCAAACTTCTGTTCTTTTTCTCACTTAACTCTTCCATGTGGCTTTTGGAGATGGATGGGTCTTTAGGGGTTTCTCTCTAGATATTTCTATTGACTTGCATTTCCATAACAAAATTTTCAAATTCTCTACCTTCAAAAGTGTTTGGTATTAAAGATAATGTTAATAGTATTAGTAATAATGATTAATGGATTTTATTGTTTAAAACTTGTAGCACTCCGAAGGAGGAGCCACCACTATTACCCCCGTTTTACAGATGTTAAAACCCAGACATAAAGAACTTAAGCAATTTACCAAAGGTCACAAGCCAGTTGGGGGATTAGAACCAGACTCTGGTCAGATTCTAGAACCTGTATACTCATTACAATAGCTGTCACCTTGCAACATAGAAACTGGGGCACAACATCATATCAAAACTTGTTCTAAGCATGAACAGTGGCACTCATTTATAGAATGACAATCTTGTTGAACCTCAAGGAACTTTTAGGAATACTTTGTTCCTGAGTGTACAGACCCTACAAATGCTCAGAGCTAGGTAGAGGTAAGTAAGGAGCAGGATGGATGGACACTCCTAACAACACCTCTACCCATCTCACTCGAACTTTCAAGCTGGTGACGTCTGAGCCAGGAAAACATCAGATGTGTGCGCAGCTTGGCAATAGAAGTAGCTCTGGAGGCTCAGTTGGGGGATGGAACAGCACATACATGGCTCCAGAAGTCCCTGTGAAGGCTCAGAAAAACAAACCTGCACATGAAAATAGGGATTTCTATAGGGCCCCAAATCTATCTCAATGAGGTCTCTCTGGTCACGTCTGTTTCCAGAGCTGTGTCACCAAAAGTATGTGCGTATTTGCTGGTCCCTGTTCTGGTTACAAACTTGTCCGTGGTTCTAAGTAAAGCAAGTCAAAGTTCTTTGTCCATTAAGACAATACCTGTAAGAACACATATAGGGGTCTGAGAATCTGACAGGACCAATAAACAGAGACAGAGATGCTGGTTTCTTCAAGTTTTAAACAGGGTTAAGAGAAAAATGGGGACTTTTTTCTTTTTATAAGGCCTACTAGATCTTACCTATCATATGAGACATTGAACAAAAGAAATATTCTTTATGATATTAAAAGATCATCTCCTTAAAGGCAACAGGCTTATTCTGTGACTATTGTATAACCAGCTGCCATAAATTCCAAAGTGCTTATCATTACAATAGCTATCAATGGGAGACTGGTTTCATAAATCACACTGTACATCTAAACAATGGAGTACTATGCAACTACAAAAAGCAATGAGTAGAATCTCACTATTTTGCTAAGGACTGGTATCCAGGCTCTATGGTTAGATAAGAAAAGCAAGATGAAGTACTTATGATCTGACATCACTTATCTGAAAAAGGGGAGGGGGGGTTCCAGTTTCAATAGTGGCAGAGTAGCTTCTATTAGCCTTCCTACAGACAGAAATGATAGACTCTGGATAAAACATATTTTAAAAACTATTCAAAGGAACTGGAGAGTCATCAAAAGCAGACAAAAACTGAAGGGGATTTCACTCTTGGAAGAAAATACCGGCACAGGGTGAGATGCATATTTATACAGCTTCCCCCCACCCCCCACCCTGAGGGAGCTCCCCAGTCCATGCAGCATGGGACAGTTAGATGATGAACAGAGAGTTGCTTGAGATGTTAGAGGATAGAGTATGTAGCTGCCAGAATGGCAGAAAATGGAGGAAGCAAATCTCATAAAGAAGGAAGCCTTGGGAGGCGGGGTGGGTAGTGACTAAATCGGCATGTAAAATTACCCTCAAATTCTTGTCTGACTCCTGAACAACACAAGTGCAGGGTTGTGTTCTAAGTTCAATGAAAAGCAACCACTGGATGGTCAAAAGATATCAGCAGGACTCTCAGTTACTGGCTGCTGCAGTGGAGACAGAGTTCAGAGTTTGAGTCTCATCAAGTTAGAAGGCTCCGTAAACACCTCAGGCTGTCCATTACCCCAGAATGGCCACACCTTAGGGATAAGAACTATGCTCCAGGACCGAGGAATCTGGCCAAGGGAAAAAGACAAAACTGAAACAGCTTCGACCTAACGAAATGTCAGACCAAGCCTCAATGTGACTGGCTAGTAATTTAACTGTCTGCTAGAACAAAAATCAACACTCTTCAGAGGAAATGAACATAATCCAGAGTCTCTACAATATAGTACCTGTCACATTTTATCCAATAAAAATTTTTTAGACAAGTGAGGAAACAGGAAAATGTGACCCATAATAAAAAGGAAAGGCAGTCAACAGAAACAGACCTTGAGATATTGGAGTTAGCAAAAAAGGACTTTACAGCAGCTATTATATTAATAAAATAATAAATAACAAATAAGTTCAAGCCCTCAAAGGAAATGATGGTCATAAAGAGTGATGACAGATAGAGACTGTCAAAAGAGAAACAGAAATAGTTAATAAAACAAAATGAAGATTCTACTAAATATAACTGATAAGTACAATTATGAAATGAAAGATTGTACTGGATGGACTTAGTAGCAGATTGGAGATGAGAGAAGAAAAGGTTAGTAAATTTGAAGACAGATCAGTAAAAATGAAATCCCAACAAATCCTCAGTGACTGGTGGAACAATATCAAACAGACTAATACACATGTAATTGGAGTCCAAGAAGGAGAATGTAGAAAGCATGGGGAGGGAGGAAGAGAGAATCATGGCCACATTGTCCACGAATTTGGTAACAACAACAAATGTAAAGATCCAAGAAGCTCAAGCAGGATACATACAATGAAAACCACACCTAGGCACATCATAGTCAAATCGCTGAGAACCAAAGATACAGACAAAACCTTGAAAGCAACCAGGGGAAAAAAAGATACCATTTATGGGGAAAAGTTATACTAATTATGTCTCATACACAAAGGATATGGATGGGAACCTATAGACTGAGAGAGACTTAAGAGATACAGCAACCATTTGCAATGTATAGACCCTCGTTTGAATTCTGATTCAAACTGGAAAAAACATTTGTGAGGTAACTGGCAAAACGTGAACACTATTAGGCTCCATGATTATGATTTTGTAAAGAGTCCTTTTCTTTTAAGACCTATGTTGATATATTTACAGATGAAATGATGTATCTGGGATTTGCTTTAAAAAAATCTGGGATGGTGAAGGAGAGAGTAGATGGAGCATGGAGAAGCGGGACTGGTCATGATTTAACCATCAAAACTGGGGATGGGTACATGGTGGTTCATTATACGATTCTACTTTCGTATAGGCATGATATTTCCCATTATAAAAAGTGTTTTTTTAAGTGTTTAATCAACCTTGCAAGGATACAGGTTGGAATGACAAGCACTAACTTCTTCGCTTTACCTCAAATGCATATAAATGCTTAAAGGGTACTGACTTTGGGGACAAGGCGAGTTTTCTTTTCACAGCTAATGTGCATCTCAATTCTGGCTGCCCATAAAAAAAGAATTAATCTTTTGTCCAGGGTTCACTTTTCATTTGTCACAGAATATGATCATTGTAAGCAACTATTCAAGACAGTTGCATTTTGAACTTTCATATATTTTCTTCCAAAGGCCATTTACAGAATGTCTCTCTTTACTTAAAAGCTTATTAAGGTTTAAAAATACTTAAGGATGATGAAGCCCATGTATCAAAAATTCCCATTTCCTGAATCCATTTCCCATCTGATAAATTTCAAAATGGACACAGGCGTTGGTCAGTAATCTGGTTACCTACAGGCATTCTTTGATGTCCCGGGCTTCAAGGCTCAGTGTGTGGGTGTGCTCTTCTAGCAAGCCTTAGGAAGTCTGGGAGGACTGTAAGAGGAAGAACTTTCATGCCAAGGGTAAAAGAGGAACTGATGTAATGTCCTGGAGAGATTTCACTCTCCGTTCCTGCCCAGATCTTTGGGAACAATGCAGGAGGGTGATAGTGCTCTGGATAATCCAACTCAGATTTTACTTTGGACTCAGGATCCAGGCAGGAACAGGACTTGGAGGAGCTTGATTTATTTATTTCTCTGCAGACACCACTCAAAGAGGAAGTACTTGATGAAGTTGATAACATTAAAGGAAGAGAACTGGATTTGAGGGTATTTAATTCCAGGCTCCTGGTGGTCTGGGCACAACCACTGTCAAGGCTGAAAGGCCTGCAATGAGACCTTCCAAGCTTTGTCTCCGTTTGCAAAGCAGCGCCCACGTATGGCGTGGGCTATGACGTTCCTACCCTGCTGCCTGCTGCCTCTGTCATTATAAGTTGGCAGCAGGGTATGGAAACTTACGAGACCAGAGCCGGCAGGCAGAGAAGCTCCGGACACAGGAAATGCACTGAGCGGACAGTGGGTGCATTAAATCCCCCAGATGTAGGAGTCTTCTGTCTAAAACAAGAAGATTTTTTTGGTCTGGCCTTGATGTCTGGGTTTGTTCTTGGTGAGTTGCCCAGCTGGAAAACTGGGAAATTATCCACGTTGCCCTCATTCTGAAGGTCTTGATATGGGCGGAAAACACACAGGGAAGAAGGAGGGAAAGCCACACATCATTAGTCAGTGTGGGCAGAGAAGGAAAGGAGGAAGAAAGACCACGGACTGGCTGGGAACTGTCATGCTGGATGAAAGTGTTTTCTGATCCCAAACCTTTCTCTTTGTAGACCTTGGTTGGAACAAATAATCCCTTTTTCTTATTACCAGACAGCCCAAAACAAATCAGAACTTTAAATGTGATAATTTTAAACAAGGTCTCATTTCTCTTCTTTCCTTTTATTTATTAGAAATATTTCTCTACTTAAAATTCATCCAAATTTGACCCAATTTAATCATGTTATAAAATAATGAATAACTAGTGAAACTTAAAAAACAAAAAGTGCCTTTAGTGAAAGTCCTGGGTTTTAACTGGGAGGTTTCCAGGGTAGAGCACAGGCTAAGATGGAGTTTGCATCTCACACCCCAGGATCACATTTCCACCATCCAGCTTTCCCCAGGCCCGGGGCGAGGATCAGAGAGTTGGTCAGCTGCAAATCTACAACAGGGCCTGCACGTGACTCCCACGCCTCAGCCGTGGCTCACTGTGGTCCACGTCCTTCCAGGAGGGACCACATCTCAACATGGTTTGGGAAAAAATTAGTGGGAACTATGAATGATATAAAGAGCTACACAAAAGTTAAAGGCTCTAGGTCTTGAGGTGGAATTCAAAATCTATTTCATATGCACACTCAAGTTTTTGAACCCACATTATAAACTGAACTGTGTCTCTCCCAAGAATGTGACCTTATTTGGAAAGAGGGTCCTTGCAGATGTCATTAGTTAGGATGAGGTCATTTGAACCATCCACTACGACTGGTGTCTTGATAAAAAGTTACTTTGGCCATAGAGACAAGCACACTGGGAGAATGCCACGTGAAGATGAAGACCTCCAAGCCAAGGAATGCCAAAAATGGCCAGCACACCACGAGGAGCAAGGAAAGGAGCATGGAACACGTCCTCACTCACAGCCCTCAGAAGGAACCAACCATGGTGACACCTTGATCTCAGACTTCTAGCCCCTATAACTGTGAGATCATAAATTTCTGTTGTTTAAGCCAACTGGCTGTGGTACTATGTCATAGCAGCCCTAGCAAACGAACACGCTACCCCCGACTCTCTTTCCCTGGGGTTCAACTTCTGCTCGGTTTGGAGGCCTTGCACTAGGACCCTGTTCATCTCAACAAGGTGCCAACATCACTGGATTCCCCTGTAGGGCCTGAGAAGTGCCCCAGTGTGGAGTGAACGATTCACATATGTTTGAGGTCGCCAACAATAAACCCTATGTAAGCTCCTCTAATTTTATAAGTCTTTGATGAAAGGAGCTAAGACAAACAAAATTGGTAACGTGTAGCACTCTGAGGCCTAATCTTCATTCCGAGGTGCCAGGCGGGACTGCCTCCAAACAGACGACCTTTGCAGTCGGCACAGAGAGCATATGCAAAACTGCAGACAAGGAGGCTTCCTGCTCTTCCCACAGTGTAGTAGGGGCATCTCTGATGAGTTTCAATGCAGCGGCACCAAGGAAGTGAATTGAGAAACCAAGGGGATTGGATTTCAAATGAATCAATTAGACCTGTGGGGGCAAACCTCTCAATCATTTATGGGGACAGGTGTCACAGTGGCACAAGGAGGTAGCAGAGGAGTCCTGGCGTGGGGAAGAGAGCAAGATAACCCCTTCGCTGACGGCTTCCTTCTCTGGAGGCAAATCAAACTGCTCCCAGCCCCCTTATCTCAAAGGGATCAGGTGGCCTTTCCCTAGGGGTAGAAGGAAGTTTCTTGGTGACTTCCTGTCTATCTTGGGAAAGTTATTCATGCATATTAGGCATCTCTGGCCTCTAAAACTTCTGGCTTAAGAGAGCAAGCTAGCCCTAGGGCTAAAAGCAGATTTCAGGCCACTGGAGGAGGTAGGAGGGCGAGGGGGCCCCCAAGTAAACCGAGGACCCAGACAAGGTGCAAGTAGCCCTTTTACAATCCAGTACCCACCCCATCTGCCACAGCAAACAAATGCTACCTCAGGGGCAAGGTCAGGAGGTCAAAGGTCATGCTGCCCCAGGGCCCTGAAATATAGGAAGCAAAGCAGGAAGAGGAAAGGACCGCAGAAGAGTGGAACGAGGCTGGTCAGGGGGAAAAGGTGTTCAGTGGTGCCTGGAGGCTCTGCTGCCAGGAAGACCAGAAAGTCAAGATCTGGGCCTGTTCTTCTGGGGGGACCTCATTACCTGCTGCCAGATTCAAGAATCACAGAATAGAAAGGGCTGCAAAAAGGTTAATCTTCCAGTTCTTAAATGTGATAGGCAACAGCCAGATGATTAATACGAAGGTTCCAAAGGGGTCACAGAGGACCTGCGGTGTGCCAGGTACTGCCAGGTGACGTGAAAGGCACGCGATGCAGTGCTCACTTCAGAACAGGCTGTGTTCTGAAAGTAATTAAGATTGGCACTTTAAAAGCATTTCCTCACAGAGACTATGGTACAGATGGCACCCAGTTAATCCACGAAGGTGTTCTAGGATAATGGTGTGGGAGGCAACAGGCCTTTCCTACGTACAGGATGCACAAATCTGGTGTCTGCACCAAGTACATGCAGTTGCAATAATGAGAATGGTTAAGAAAATTGGAATGGGAAGAACAAAACCAACCATTGCACAACAACGTGAATATACTTAACAATACTGAACTGTACACTTAAAAATGGTTAAGATGGTAAATGTTACAGGTATTTGACCCCAATTAAAAATTTACAAAAAAAGAAGAAAAAAACCCCAACCAAATAATGGTAAGAAATATCAAATAATGATAATGAATAACATTTATTGAGTGCTTACTATCTGACAGTTGCTATCTTAAGGGCATTTTCCCCATATTAACTCATTCCTTTCTTACATCAACCCTATGAGACAGGGATTGTTGTTTTCCTTCTTTTAAGATGGAGACTGAGACTCATGGAAGTTAAATAACTTGCCCAAACTCACGCAGCTAGTAAACGGGGGAGCGGGGATTTGAACCCAGGTAGTCTGGATCCAGAGCACATACATGTGCTATTACCTTCTCTGGCTCTGTCACGTATGACATGGCTAAAATGTATAACAAAGATGTCAAACCCCAGCTGATGGTCTCCTTGACACTTCACGCATCAACATGATTCTAGCAAGACAAGAGAATCGGGGTGGTTTATACAACAACCAGTGCTAGGATGTGACTTGAGCAGCTAAATTCTCCATCTACTTGGTGCCTGCTTAGCAGCCATCATGAGGGGTCAGCTTTCAGATGTGACCTGCACTGAGGGGCTGGTTCCCAGGAGGGTGACAGCCAGTGCTTCTGCTCTCAGAAGCCAGTGCCTGACTCGGAACCCACATTTCTTACGACTG
Source organism: Propithecus coquereli (assembly GCF_000956105.1). Taxonomy (NCBI): domain Eukaryota; kingdom Metazoa; phylum Chordata; class Mammalia; order Primates; family Indriidae; genus Propithecus; species Propithecus coquereli. The sequence continues at coordinate 285,036 of NW_012150696.1, read as the reverse complement.
GGAGACTTTGATCATGCTCAACCCATTCATCCTGAGGGAGTCAGTCATCTGTAAGGGTTAATTCAGTCCAAGTTAGCATGAGTTTTTAATATGATGAACTACAGACATACTTTGGGGTCTCAAAAGTGTTCTTTGACTTTGTTGGTTCAAATTTGGCAGTAATGCAGATAGGAATACTGGGCTCTGCCACACTCTACCTCAGTCAGGTGACCCGAAAATTGCCTCGGTGTCCTACTCTCCAGCGCTTCTACTTATTTTCCAACTGCTCACCCTATTTTGCACAACAAAAATTTATAAAAATGTTATTTTGGTCTGTATATTCATGCTGCAGTGAAATGAACACAGGTGTTGGAGTCAATCCCACCTGGGTTTAAATCTCAGCTTTGTTACTTGATTTTGGGGCACGTTACTGTATTGCTGTTAACATTTATTTCCTCATCTATAAAGTGGGGATAATAATATTGCCTTTTTAATAGGGTGGTTGTGAAGATTAAATGATCTAAACATTTTAGAGTTTAGAACAGGGTCTAGCACACAACAAGGACCCAAGAAATGTTAGCTATTATTTTGTTGTTACGAACAAATTCATATACCTCATCTTCTTTAATTATCTCATTAAAATTGTATATGATTTCCTTCCTCCAAAGCAGTCTTTGGGCTTTGGTGGTGGTGGTGGTGGGGTGGGAGGGTAGTATTCTCCTCAGTAAAGCAATCATGTAAATAAAACTTCTGTGGGCCAGTGTGGAATGCATGCCACCCTCTTCGCTCCTCACAAAGAAATGATTTCTCTCTACTGTCTGGGCCATCCCCATGTGCTAGCTGTAAGGAAAATTAGATCAACAGTATGTTGATGCTTGAAATTGCTCATCACCACTTGCAATTTTCACGTCCAGTTCATGGCAAAGAGCTGCCCCAAGGCAGAACTGCTACCTTAAACTGTGTCCCCTGCTGCACAAACAATTACAGTACTGCACGTGCGAACATTTAATTTAATCCAATTAAAGCAATTAAAAATTACCTTTCATAACCTCTCTGATGGGGCACAAGAAAGAGCAGGACTGAAGAGCTATAATTATCAAAAGGTCCCCAAGGGGGGATGAGAAAGTTTGAGAAATGGAGATCTTGTCCCTTCTCCCTATAGACTGTGTCATATCCAAGTTCCACAGGGTGACTCTGCAAAGCTGGCCCTGTTCAGAGATTTTAGCCCAGAAGAGAAGCCTATTTTATAGTGCCCAATGGTGTTTTTAGGGAACCTCTATTCAAGTAGTTCCAACACCAAAGAACCAGTGGCAACTGAATATATATTTTGGGGATACAGCCTTTCTTTGGAAGGGAGCTAAAATCAGTTCCTTTTAGCTCCATGGGATCTAAAAGGAACTGATTTTAGAACCTAAGTTATCCGAAGAAACTTATGGGTGTGAAAAAAACAAATTTATTTTATTGTTATTTGCCCGCCTGATATTTCTAAAGATGATTTGTTTCTTGGTTTTCATGAAAGAAGTGGCCTCATTGCTTATTTTGCCCCCTTTCTATAATACATAACTACTACCTGCCTTCTAAATCATGTTACGCAGATAAAATGAGTCATGACAGTTAAAGAAAAGGAATCGGCTTAAACTGAGCTTTTTATCATGAAGTAAGTGAACGACACGAGTCCTGGTTTGACTGAAAGGGGCAATGTTACCAGAATTCTTGATAAGATGAGACAAATGAGAACAGAAGAGAGTTTCTCCTGTTTCTGGGCAACACGAGGCAGGACACGGTTATGATTTGCCAGATTTTAGATGCCCAAGACCCTCAGGGTGGAGAATGTGTCTTATTTGTCTTCGTGTCACTCACAGAGACTTAGGCACCCTGGATGTAACGGGAGGATCTGAGAGCTGTGTGAGAGCTCCGAGACTGTTAGTCTAATCTACCATCTTACTCCTGGGCAAACTGAGAGCCAGGGACGTGGGAAACTTAGCCCTCATGATTTGTTCTGGCAGAATGGAGAATTAGAACCTGGTTTCCTGGCTGGGTGCAGTGGCTCACGCCTGTAATCCTAGCACTCTGGGAGGCTGAGGTGGGAGCATCGTTTGAGCTCAGGAGTTTGTCTCTACTAAAAAAAAATACAAAGAAATTAGCTGGACAACTAAAAAAATATATATAGAAAAAATTAGCCGGGCATGGTGGTGCATGCCTGTAGTCCCAGCTACTCGGGAGGCTGAGGCAAGAGGATTGCTTGAGCCCAGGAGTTTGAGATTGCTGTGAGCTAGGCTGACATCATGGCACTGTAGCTCAGGCAAGAGTGAGACTCTGTCTCAAAAAAATAAATTAAAAAAATAATAATAATAAAAAAAGAACCTGGTTTCCTGGCTTCCAGATCCTACCCTTTAAACATCTTTTATACACACCCCACCCCCTCACACACCCCGGTCTGTCTGAAATGGTTCTGGTTAATCCTGTTGTCCTGGCTTACTTATTGATGGAGTCCCGTGTCACTGCCATACGTGTCTCGGTATGGATGAAAAGTTATAAGGTTAACCTAATTATACAATAGCACCCTCCTTTCCCATAACTAGTAAGTAAGGAAGAGAGGAAAATGCTGGTTTTCCTAGAGGTAGGTGGTAATCTGAGGACTGCTTTGCTTTGCTCAAGGCAGGACACGATTTCAAAATAGAATACTTGTAGAGATAAAGAATGTAGACGAAATAAAGGGTTTGATGAGCCCTGTCCTCCTCCTCCCCTGTCTGGGCATGGGGCAGGACCTCTGTACTAAGCTTCCTAGCTTCCAGCACTGCCACATGGCTACTGCAAAGGGAGGCGAGATTTCCAAGTAAGATACAGAGGATATATGTTGGGAACTGGTGCTGGATTGAGCAAGACACGTTGCATTGTGACATAAATTCCCATTGTGAAATTATGAATGTCTGAATTGGTTAAGCTGGTGGCTGTCGTGATGGGGTGAAGTCACAAAGAGGTTGACTAAAGCCTTGTGTTTGCATTTGACCCTACGTACCTCACTGTGCCAGGCTGCTTACAAGTGGAATCAGGTCCTAATCTGCTTGTCTGCTATCTATCTATTTGTCCATCTACCTCTCTATGCCAACTTGATAACAACTTGAGTTGTCTTGGGCCAACATACTTTGATATGCTATTGTATCCTCAGTTCTGTAAAACAAATCATTGGGGAAATAATATTTGCTATGTATACTTTCACAGACTTTTTTTTTTTTCCAGGACCAGATCTTTCCGTATGTTAACGTATGCCCACATCAATCATCTGTTATCCTTCACAGTTAAATGTAACCGTATTGATTCTAGAGACAGTTCGTGTTGAGCTGTATCTTTTCTTCTTGGTGGAGAAGGGAAAGAGGGAGGAGGTGGTTGGAACTTGTACTGATGCAGGCACCTCTCTCCTTGGTCTCTTTGTCCTGAGGGCACTTGTGTATCTAAAAGCCGGAAGGGGTGCAGCCTCTTTATAACCTGTGTCCTGGACAACTATTCTCACTGTACTACCTGATAAAGACCTACACTCCCCATCTTATTGTGTGTACCTGTCCATCTGAGAACCTGCGCCATGTCTGGATAGAAAAACGAAGTGGACATGTACTCTCAGATCTTGCTTCCTGGCCATCAGCTTTAAGAAATGGTCTCTAAGAATGCACCACTTTTAAGAACTGGGTCTGAGGCAGAGCTAACTGGTCTGCAGGGCGTGATGACGGTGATGATGCCCTCGACCTTGGCCTCATTAGCTCCATTCTCTTACCTACTGAGCTTACCACCACTGACATTGTAACGCTTGACAGCAAACTCACTAGAGCGTATGCCATGGCTCATCTGTATTTACTTGGTTTGAGAGTAGCTCTCAGAGTGAGCCAGCTTTCTCTATTGATGAGCAAATGAGAACACCACCACACACTGACTTATGAGTCAACTCAGGCCAAGGGGAAAGGAGGAAGATTTGGAGGAGGTGAAACTATAAGTCTCCATTCACATTCGGGAACACTTTTTTTTTTTTGAGAGGAGAGAGAGAGAGAGAGAGAGGGAGAGAGGGTGAGAGAGTGAGAGAGAGAGGTAGAGAGGGAGAGAGGGGGAGAGGGGGAGAGATAACCCATTACATATCCTTTGTATCTGAGAGGCAGGCCAGGTAATATATTTCTTGCCTTAATGTCAAGCTTCAGTAAACCCACCTCCTCTTCTCTGGAGTGGCTGTTGGCTATTATGCAAGCCGGAAATGCACATGGCAGGAAGAGCAAAGGAACAAAAAACCGAATTGGGGGAGGAGGGCAGCTGCTAAATTTAGCAAGGGTAAAGCCAGGGGAGGAAAGGAGGAGAGGAAGGCAAGGACATGCACAAAATGCTCGTTTATTCTCCACCGCAGAAGTGAGGGCCATGCTGTGAGATGCTTGGCACAGGGGGGTGATGTTGGTAGCCTGGAGTCAGGCTCTCTTTTGTGGAGTATTAATTAAGAAAACAAAAAACTTCCCATTTTTTTAATTTGCCAAGAACAAAACAAAAACATAAGTCCTGCTCCAGGAGATGATCAATCAGTTTAAGAAATGACCAGGCTTTTAAGCTCCTAGTAATCTGGACCTAAGGAAAAGCACAGGTGAAAACATACGAGTGCATGTTTGCACGTCTGTTGTCTGACCCATCTGGGCAGGAGGATGTGGCCATCCTGACCCTCAGAGGCACAACCCAGCAGTGAATGCTGCTACACACTCAGCTGTTCAATGGGGCAGCACTCAAAGTAAGACTTCCACGCCCTGTTTCTGTACCCAAGCACCTACTCTGTAACTTCATCCAGGGCCTAAATTCAACACTGGTCGATTGGTTGGTTATTCATGTATGTATGTATGATTGATTGATTATTTATTTATTTATTAATTAATGAATGACAAGGTTTTGCTCTTTCACCCAGGCTGGAGTCCAGTGGCATGATCATACCTCACTGCAGTCTCAAACTCCTGGGCTCGAGTGACCCTCTCACCTTAGCCTCCCCAGTGGCTGGGACTACAGGTGTGCACCACCATACCCAGGTAACTTCTAAATTTTTTTGTAGAAACAAGGTCTCACTATGTTGCCAAGGCTGGTCTTGAACTCCTGGCCTCAACCGATCCTCCCACCTCAGCCTCCCAAAGTGCTGGCATTAAAGGCATGAGCTACTGCACTGGGCCTGGTCTTCTGTTTTCCACCAATGATTTTATGACTACTGTGACTCACAAGGGAAGAGGAGCAACCGGGACATCTGTACTAAACATGGACACTGAGCAAACTCTACCCAGCCTCCTTCGGTGCGTGATGAAGAAATCCCCGCCCCAACACCGAGTTCACAGGGTGTGGGGTTTTTCCCTTTCTCCCAGCTTTTATTACCCACTGCTCAAAAATCTTCAATAACTCCCCACTACTTTCCTTTATGTCCCAGAAATCAAAGCTCTCCACACTCTGGTTCCAAGCTAAGTTCCTTGGACTAGCTCTGCAATGGCAAAATGCTGATCATTATGGAAGCAGGCTGATGGCTCACAGGGGGTCATGTATTTTATTCTCACTTTTTGGGGTGTGTTTGAAATTTTTCATAATAAAAGAGTGGGGAGAGAGAAGATAAGCTCTACCACCCAAGTCATCTGACTGCTCCCTATTCCAAGGTCTTGGCCCGCCCTTATGTCATTTTCTCTGTCTGGAATGTTCTCCACATCATCCCTGCTTATCAGAATCCCGCTGGACGTTTAAGGAATCCCCAGAGCCCCCTCCTCTATGAGCCGAGCCTGCTTCCTGCACCTGGCCGTAGTCACCCCTTCCGCTACGCCTTCGTATTACAGTTCTGCCTCTGCACGGCTGTGGACATCCATCTTAGCGCTTCCCTTGCATGCTGAGCTTCAGAGAACCAAGATTATCTATCTTATGCATCTAAGCATTTCCCCCCATGTCTTATACATAGTAAGCACCCAATAAATGTTTGTTGAATGAAAAATGAATTTATATGAAGAAGAACAGCTGATCAAGTTAACAACTGAACCTGGATGCATCTAAACCTCAGGCAAGGTAACAGAAGCCTCTTCCCCCAAGTACCTTCTTCGTGGTTCTGATGCAGTATGACCTCCGGCTGTGTGTGTATGGAGTTTCCGGGGTGGAAGAACGGTGAGAAAAGAATCCGAGGTTTCCTCTGCTTCAGAATATGCTGAAGGAGTTCATAGAGCACATCACCTGGAAAGGAAAAGGAAAAAGACATAGAGAAATGGGAATATTTCTTTCAATAACCATTTAGCAAGCTTCAGCTGTGTGCCTGGACTGTTCTAAAGGTACAATGGTGAGAAACACAGGCAGGCTACCTACCCTCCCGGAGCTCGTGGGGACAGGATGGAGTGCCTGAAACTCACAAGGTCAGAGCCATGGGATTTTTTTTTTTTTTTTTTAGACAGAGTCTCGCTTTGTTGCCCTGGCTACAGTGCCGTGGCATCAGCCTAGCTCACAGCAACCTCAAACTCCTGGGCTCAACCGATTCTCCTGCCTCAGCCTCCTGAGTGGCTGGGACTACAGGCATGCGCCACCATGCCCGGCTAATTTTTTCTATATATTTTTAGTTGTCTAGATAATTTCTATTTTTTTTTTTTTTTTTTTAGTAGAGACGGGGTCTTGCTCTTGCTCAGGCTGGTCTCGAACTCCTGAGCTCAAACAATCCGCTCGCCTTGGCCTCCCAGAGTGCTAGGATAACAGGCGTGAGCCACCGCGCCCCGCCATGGGATTTTTTTAAATCAAACTTTTTTGATGACAATAATATACAAAAAAGTTTTTAAAATGCAGAAAACCAGAAAGAAAACAAAAGTCACCTATAATCCCACTGCTGAGAGAGAGAAGCCTTGTTAATCGTATCTATAGCTACGTAGTTCGAATCAGCTTTTAATAGTCCAGTATCCTCTCTTCTTCCCTCCACATTAGGTTTTGAAGGCTTCCCCACATTACTGAACTGCTTTAGTAGCTGCACAATAATGACCCATCAGAGGAATATACCAGACTTTACTGGAAATTTTAATTGTCCCAATTTATTGCTATTATTTTTATGAAGATATCCATTTTACATCTATCTTTGCTTGCACTTCGGATTATTCAAAGAAGAATTATGAAGTCATTAAGTATGAACATTTTTAATGTTCCAATGGCAACTCATAGATTCTTCATAGAAATCTTTCCTACAGCAAAAAATATGCCTTTCTACCCAACCCCAATCCCAGGCAAGAAAAGAATATAAAAAAAAATTCACAAGTCCAGTTAGAGGTGCTAACTATTGGAGATGCTCTATAAGGAACTGGCACATTCTGGGATGCTTCCCTCCTTTAAAAATATATGTAGGCACTGCTCCAAGGTTCTACAGTCTCTAGAAAATCATTGTGGGATGTCAGCCCCTTGCAGAGGATGGCTGGTGCTGAGTTGAGCAGGGGGCTCTCTGTTCTGATATATTTGGTATTTGAAGTGTCCACGGAGTAATTAATTAGCAAAAAAACTGTCATGGTCTTGTCCCACCCCTTTGGCTCAAGTTCAAAATGCAAGTGGATGCCTCAAAACCCATAGGGGTGGGTAGTTAATCTTTAAAATATCACAGGCCTCTGACTCTCGCCCCACACAATCCCCACACACAGATACGCAGTCAACAATGTACCAAACAATAGGCCTTCGTCTCTAATTTTAGCCATTTTAAACAGATACTTTAATTAACAACTTAGTTTAACTGCATATTTGGGGCTATAGATATTGCTATATTATTTTATCTTTCAAACTCAGCATGAACTGGAGAAATGCTCCATGTTAATTTCCTTCTTTCTGCAACCTTTGCTCCTCTACCATTCGTACCAGATGAAGTTCCACGGGTGCCCCACCCGAAATGATGCTTGAGGGAATCCCGTGTCTTTTTGACTTCTTTGTTCCTTCCTCTACCTTCGAAATTCGGTTGCTACTGGTATACCTTTCTGCCACTACTTACTGCTATGATTAAATAAAGCAAAAGACTTCAAAGAGCTGTAGACAGCCTGTCACTCGGGTATTTTATTAAAAGGAGATGGGCAGGAAGATGCAGAGATGTCCTGAACCAGACTTTTCAAAATGTTATATTTAAGGTAGAACCATGGCACACGCCGCTGCATTTGCGAGCTGGAAACGGCTTCGGAATTCATTGAATCCAAACCTAGTAGTCATGGTGATGTCTCTGATGAGGCAGGATACGGAGCCTGAAATACAGTCCTATTTTAATGATTCATATTTTAATCTCATACAAAAATAAGTCCCTAATCAACACTTTGTTTCTTTTGGTTTAGTGTAACGTCTTCCTGAACTTTTCCTAATTTACACGGCCGCACACTCCGCTCACTGGGTTTTATCCTGTGGGTCTGATCAATGCTTTATTTCGGTAGTTTGCAGAATACAAAATGAAAACATTAAAAAATGTGTTCCTGATGATTACTACTACTAAAAAAAATGGTGAGTAATTAGTGTATTCATTTCGGAAGGGAAGGCCAGGAAATATAAATTTAGTGTCGGCGGAGGGGGTTTCAACTTTGCTCACTTAGCAAGGCAGGCTGGTGTGGCGGTGGTGCGCGGGCTGCAGACGCAGGCGAGGCTGCCCGGGTCGGAGGCCCGGCTCCTCCGCACCAGGTGACCTTGAGCAAGTCCCTGACCTTCTCCACGAAATGCACCGAACAGCATGGGGGTTACGTGAGGGAAGCTCCTAGCGCTGGGTCTGGTGCACATGCCGCTCCCTGGCCCCTGCCTGGAGGCTGCTTCTGGGGCTGGAGGAGCTCCCTGGGGGGGTGGTGACAGCAAAAGCTAGGGAGCGGGCAGGCCGCTTTCCTTTCCGTGTTTTCACGTCTCTACATACATAGGGAAAGTGAGGCGGGACGGCAGAACAGGTAAGAGTCTGTGTTCTGGAATCAGACTGGTGCCTCCTCGGCTGTGCCCCTCACTTTCTCCAGGCCGTAGTTTCCTCATCTATAAAATGGCCATGTTGGTGGCACCTACCTTGTGGGATCATTGTGAGGCTTCATTGAGGTGGTCCACGTAATAAGGTCATCACAGTGTCATGCAAACCGTAAAAGCTCAGTAAATGCCAGTGGTTGCTTTTACCACCACCAACAGTGACATGAGTGTTACTATTATTACTGATATTATTAAAATGGTTTCAGACAGACAGGTCTGTAGAGCTCCAAGGAGGTCTCACGTGGAGAGCGGAGGAGGAGTGTGTCAGTCATGGTCATTTTATGTCGCCCCTTCAGAAAGGGTACAGAAGGTTGACCGAGGCCACTCTCCCATTCTCGGGCTCTCTGGACGCCTTGTCCCGACCTGGGGGCTAAACCCACAGTGGGGTCGACGTGTGTTCCACCCCATACTTTCCCAGGGCTCTCAGCTCTCAGCCTGAAGCTGGCCAAGGCAGCAGGCCGAGGTTTCTCTCCGTGCAGGAGAAAGCTGGGGAAGAGCGAGTCTGATGGAGGCTGCCAGTTTCTCACCCGAGCCGTAAGCCTGTTACGAGATCCAACGAGACAGCGGAAGTTAAGTGCAACCCGAGGGATGGCTAATGGGCGAGAGCATGGACACAAGGTCCTAGGCCAGGAAAAAACTTAATTCTAAGAACCTAGAGTGTGGCCACAGCTGGACCAGTCCCTTCACAGATATGTTTCCTCAGCAACCAGGGGCTCGGGTGGGGAACGTGGCTGACTCTGCACTAAAACACCCCGGCTGTGAGCGCGGGGACCCAACTCACTGTGCAGGTGCTGTGAGCGTATGATTGACAGCGGAACCTTAGACCTCGAGAAGATTCTAGAGGTTTCTTAGACAGAGTCCCCTGCCTCCCCCTCCTGCTGCCAAGAAGTGGCTTTGGCTGGGTACTTCCAGTGATGGGCAGCTGACCACGCACAAGCACACCATTTTTGGACAGCTCCAGTTGAAAGTTCCTCTGCTGGGTTGGAATCTGGCTTCCCCTGCAATCCCTGTACCTCGGTTCTTAGTTCTGGCTTCTGGGGTAACACAGACCACGAGTGTTGTCTACAACAGGTTTCCAAATAAAGGAAGATGCCCTCCTATCCTCCACGTCCACTGTCCCTTCTTAGCTCCTCAACACCCAGCCTGTCCTCCATACATTCTTCACATCTTCATTTATGCAGGTCACACCTAAAAAGTAATATTAACAAAAAGATCTCTAGAATAAAGAAGGTATTTGCAAATAAGTTATATTTGCCTACTGAAAATAAAGAGCATGAGTCACAGCACTGTGCGTCAAACTTAGCTAACGACCATTGGCTTAAATTCGAAAGGCACTTTTCAAAAAATTCTTAGCCCATTGGATTCGTGCTAAATTTGTTATCCCAGAAAAGAAACACAGTGACTAGTACTAACTAGTGCTTCTATTGTACTAAGCAATGGAACCAAGGCCTATTGGTCAAGGGACCACAGCTTTTGTTGGTTCCCCATATATCTTCATGTATACACATGTAGTTCATGTACATACATGTATGCACAGAGGTGGATTTGCCATGAAGCTGGTGAGCTTCAGGACCCTTTACATACACAGGTCGCTGGGAGAAGTCTTAGAAATATTTGTATGCCCCAAATACGAGGCCATAAAACCTATCCTGGGTAATGCACACATACACACACAGAAACAAAACACACATACAATTATGCACTGGTGATCTTGACCTGAAAATCCAGGTACCCACTTTGAGAATCCTAAATTCTATTATTTTATTGGAATTTGTTTCAAATGGGTAATTAAGAGAGTGAATAATACTATTGCAAATTGTCTGTCAATCTTACCAGTCTCTGAAGACGCAGAACATGCAGATATTGTTTTGGAGCTTTAAATTTATTTAAGTTACTTAATTTGAGGCAAGATCTTGGGCTCTGCAGCAGGCAGTCCCAAGTTGAATCCTGGTTCCCCTATTTGTCAGTTGCCTACCCTTAGGCAAACCACTTCTCCTGTTTCGGCCTCAGTTCAAGGCTTAGTTCAGTATTCTTGTGTGTAAAATGAGAATAACGCCTCAGATTTGGCGGGGCTGTTATGAGGATTAAACGAGATTATATGTATAAAGCACCAGCCCGATCAGTGGATGGTATCTGTTGTGAGTATGATAATTATTATATTAACAGATGTGTCTCAAAAAATCTGGCAAAAAACTCTTTTGTTTCAGGACTTTTGCATTTAAAGCACGTGCATAAGTTTTACAGTCACATTCATATGGATGGAATATTTTTCTCCCGCTGACATCATTTCGTACAGACAATTCTAGTTTACGGTTCTCCCCTCCCCCAGCCCCCCACACCCCGTTCACAGTTGCATCCCCGACCTCTTTCTTTGGGTTTCTCCCCGTTAGCAATTAAGCAGTGTCAAGCGTTTCCTGTCCACACACACATACCCTTGTTCTCATCTTCCTCTCCAGGTACTGCTCCTGTTTCTCTCCTCCTGTCGCAGCCACACTGTCCCGGGACGCTCTTCACTGTACTTCTCTCCAGTCCCTCACCTTCCCTCTGGTTCCCACTCCCACCCGTCTCCAACCTCCTCTTGCTGAGGTCACCACCCTGTTGCCAAATCCAAAGGGCAATGGTACGTACCTGGGGAACTGCCTGACCTCTCAGCAACATCCACCGCCAGCAATTACTTCCTCCCTCCTCTTAGAATGCTCTATGGCTTCAGACATTCCCACCTGTCCTGGTTTTCTCCTCACCTCTCTGCTCTTCCTCTTTCTCCCACCCTTCAATACTAAGGGTCCCCAGGGCTCTCACTAGCCTTTCTTCTTAGGCAACCTCATCTAGTCCCATGGCTTCAGTCGACTCAGCAATGATAAATATACTCCAGCCAGGTGTTTCTTCTGAACTCCAGAACCACCCTCAGTTCCCAGGTACTTCCTCATGGAGGTCATACAGGCGCCGCATGTTTAATGTGTCTAACACAAAAGTCTTTAGAAACCAGATGATGTTCCCTAGTTCAGTAAATGCTCAGTTGATCAGACCAGAAACCTGGGAGTGATCCTCAACTCCTCTCTCCCTCTCATCTAACATCCAAGACCTGTCGACTCTGTCTTCTAAACGTTTTTGGAGTCACCCCCTTTCCTCAGCTGGCCTCACCTGAGCTCAGGTTACCACCACTGCTCCTAGACTCCAGCCAAATGGATGTCCCACCCTCCACTGTTCCACGTCTGCAGCTCGTCATGCCAATCCTCTGCTTGAAACCCTGGATGGCTTCCGCCCATCTTTAAAATAACATTTGAAATCCTGAACACAACCTGCAGAGCACTGTACAATCTACTGACGAAGTAATAAATGAGTGAGTGAATGAGTGGCTGTACAGCTATGGTGTAGTCCCTGACATTTACCTTCCCCGAGTTCGCTCAGCTAGTCCCACGTTGGGGGTGGTTGGGGAATTTCCAGTTTTTGCTATTATAAATAGAATTGCTAAGGGCATCTTTTTTTGCCCACTATTGGATGATTTCCTTAGGACATTTTTCTTAGGAATGGAATTATCAGTGAAAGGGTATGATTAGTTTTAAAGTTTTTATTACACACTACTCGTTCTCAGAAGGCAGGGACCTTTGCATCATCTGCAAGGCTACCTGGAGCCTCTCCCAGGGGTTTCACAACTTTTAACTTCTCAAGTTTAGTAGGTTTAAAGCAGAACTTTAACATTGTTCAAATTTGCATTTTTCAGGTGATGACTGGCTATGTACATATCCTCATATGTAGATTATCTGAAGTAACACATTCTTAAATTTGCAAACAGTTCTCTCTTCTCTTTCATTTTTATTCAGAGATTTTAGTTTCCTTCTGACCAATCTAAAAAAAAAATAAAAGCGTGCCTGCTATGGGGGGTTACTTTTTAGATCTGTCAGAAGGTTCTCTCTGCTGTGTCCTTTCTGTGATGGGTTTAGGATGCAGTCCACGGCTTCAGTTCCCATAAGTTTCAGCATGAATTAAACAGCGAGAACAGCGGGGCAGTCACGGCCTCGGGGATCCCAATGGTGGCCACAGCACGCCCATTCCTGTAATGGGACTGCTCTATTTTCTAACTCTGCTTGGTCCTAGTCTCCAAGCATTCCATTCAATCCATTTTTATAGGTGGATTGAATTACTAACCTTTTTAATTTAACATGAAGTGCCTTCTTTGACCATAAAAATAAACTAGGCTTTTACTTAGGAACAAATATTTGAAATTCAGCTTAATATTTATGTCTTAGACATAGAGACCCTGAGAAAAAGGGGGCAGGTTGTAGGAAAATTTGAATATTAATTTAAGACAAGAACAAATCATTTAGAAAACAGATGCAGTAGGACAGTTACCTTGAGCTAGATACAGAACATAAGGTAAAATAAACAAAATAATGAGCTCTTAAGGAAACAAATATTGTGAAATCAGATGCGCTTTACTGAAGGAAGCACTGTACAGTTTGTTTTATATCTGTCATCGTAACATCACTCTCTGTGACAGTGACTACCTCCACTTCACAAATGGGAGGAGTAATGTGCTAAGAAATAAATGACTTTCCCATAAGTGACTTATCTAAACTTTTCTCTGACGTGTGACACACACTGTTTTGCTTGTTCAAAGACACAGTGCAAGGAGAAAGGTCAAGGGTCACTCTGCCACAACTCCCACATTTCAGGGCTACAACTTCCCTTGTGTGACTCAAATCCTTGAATGCTCTGACTTAATTCTAAAACAGCCAGTTGCATTCAATCTAGCAAACCACCTGCCATTGCTTAATAGAAATTAATAGGCAAATTGGTCCAAGGAACTGTAGGTAGATAAAGACTAGAATTTTCAGTTTAACTTTGAAAGGGAATTTTTACTGTATTTGAAGAATGCAAGCAAAGCATATTTCCAAAGACAAAGGTTCTGGTGACCTGGAAATAACATGCAAAATCACACTCTAGTATACTAAAAGACTGTAGATTTTAGTATACTAAAATCCCCAATATATTTAGAAAATCCTCAGTGCATTTTTGCTGAATTTAAGGAACTTTGAAAATATGTTTCTTTTCCTTTTTTTTTTTTTTTTTTAGCATTGGTAGAGAGTGAATGGAACATGAATTAAATTGATGTTAATCTGTGGGTTGTTTGTTCATATAAAATAACGGGTACATAAATCCATCCCACCTGAACGTCGAACAATGGATAACTCTACGTAAGAGTTAATATAAATGCCAATTTATCTGTTCCTTCCTATCAATGTGTTTTCTCAGAGACTCAAGGTAGACAAGTGATCAAATAAATACCTCTCTGAATATGAATCACCTCAAAACCATTTAATGTGGTAACTGTCTACTAGCCCAAGGACAAGGTAAAATTATTCTGTTTAGATGAGGTTTTATAAAATTCAGATCCCTTTACATTTATTCTTTAGCTTTGCAAATGTTATAAATCTGCGCTCTTCTTATATCCTCTGATTGGGAGAATATTCCAAAGATAATACCTTATTTATCTTGAACCTTGAAATCTTTCTGTATAGAGACCATCTAGTTATTTAAAACACATTCTAAATGTTCCTTGCTTTATTCTAATGGTTGAAAATGGAGGAGTCTTGCCCAGGACGTGCATAAAGTAAGTGTAATTTGTTAAGTTCGCAAAGAATGTGGCATTAAGTATTTGAACTTAAGGCATATTGATATTTTGGTTAATTATTAATATAACTCATGGAGCCCAGTTATCACCTCTCCACATTGGAGATCAGCTGTTTTAAGGCATGTTATTTCCACATACAGACAGCACAGGTTTGGGAGAGGCCAGGCAGGAAATAAGGCTGAGTGGAAGATTTAAGTATCCTCTCACAGTGATGGGGCATCCGGATGCTTTTGTTTCATTCTAGCAGCGCCATGACTAGTGAGAAGCTACTGCTAATTCTCTTTGCACAGCAAAAAAGATTCAAGGGAAGGCAACAGGAAAAAATTGGGTGAAGTATGAGTTTTACAAGGTATATAGATTGAGGGAGTTCCAAGTATTTATTCACTGCCTGTAGGGTAGGAGGTTACACTGTTTACTAGAAACTTAACACGGTTTCCGTGTTGAAGTCAGACCGAATTGTTAAGAGCTGATGGGAGCTTAGGATGCACGTGGTGAAAACCCCATTTCACGGATAAGGAAAGTAAGTCTAGATGAAGGGATGTGATTTGCGAAGAGCCAGGTGTAGACAGGTATCCCAACCCAGGCCTTGGGGTATCTACTATGCCAAACTGCTAAAGCGGAAAGCCCTTGTCAGAAGAAACAGTGGCAAAGGTTACACCTAGGAAATTAAAAGGATTTTCAATCTAGACCTTGCTTCTGTGTAAGGAGAATGCCACGTGGCTACACTATGCCTTCCTCACCCTGTTGGGTGGCCACGTCATGAGATGGGTCTTCTCACCGCCTTCTTAGTTCTGTCTCCCAAACCCTCTGACAATACTCCTCCTCTATTGTGAGATAAGTTTTCTGGTAGTCCTCACTGGCAAGTATCACCTTGACATTCTGTCTATGGCTTTCTGGTTGATACCTTCATTAAATTACTTACAGTATAAATCCATCTTCATGCGCAATTCATAAATATCTATGTGACGGGGATGACGTGTGTATCTATTATTCCCAACTCTGGCCTGGCTCTTGTTTCAGATTTCCAACTACAGAACAGGACATGTCTTCTTGTGTGTCCTGGCATTGCTGGCCCAAAAATGAACTCTTACCACTGTTTCCAAATCAGCAACCCATCTTAGCTAGCCACTTTGTGCATGAGGTACTGTTATCCTGGCCTCACTGATCCAATTCTGGATTCAATGTCTCTCATTAGGATGGCAACAACAGCACTAGAACTAGCTTTCCTGCTTTAAGTGACCCAATGCATCTATCCTTTGCACTGATAGCAAATGTTTGTTCCAAAGAGAGGGCTCCAACCACACTCTCCTGATCAACACCTTTCAGTGGTTTCCCATCACCTGCCAAATAAAATCCAAACTTCTTAAACTTACTACTCTCAGACTGGGTCATAATTCAAGCAATATGTACTGAGTGCCAACTGGATGCCATGCCCTTTGCTAGGCACCAGAGACTTGGCAGCTTAACAGGACACAATCCCTGCCCCTGCTGAACTTTCTACTCTAGGCACGGGAGACAGCGCAGCAAACGCACGCATGACACAGTGCGTGAGAGGGGGAGAAGAGAGCAACCACACCTACCCCAGACTGAGGTGCGACAAGATGGGGAAAGGCAGGTGGGGTGGAATCAGGGAAGCAGGGATGAGAGTCACATAAAGCTTTCCAAGGGAGAGTCAGCACAACCTGAAATGCGAGGAGGCAATTAGACAGGTGTGGGGAAGCGTGATGAGTGACACAGAGGGAATTTTATGGGGAGGATCTGCCACCTGTGGCCTTATCTCTGAACTCCTCTTCCACGTGCTGGCCTACACTTTCTCTGTAATACCCTTCCTTATCTCCCTCCCGTTTACCTTTCAAAGTTTTCAAAGTCTGGCTCCATTACCATACCCTTGAGGTTCCTTTGACAATCCCACTTGATACACCTCTCCTTCCCAGGGCCGCCCTTAGCCCGCACTTCTGTACTTCTGGCGCGGAGCTGTGTGGTGATGATCACGGAATGAACATCCACCGCGACCCCTCACTGTGGGCTACAGCACCTCACGTCCGTTCTAGTGCATCAGCGGTAGCTGGCCTTCCTGCCTCTGCTTCTGCCGCTCAGCAGGTGGCCTTTCTCGCCCTCACCCAAACACAGGAGGCTGATGCTGCTCCAGCTACCCTCTGCCTACTCAGTTCTACCTTCACGGGCCGCGCCATTCCATCCTTCTCTCGTGAGACCCATCCTGCTCTGCTCCCTCCCTCCTTCCGCATCCTCTGGCCTTCAGGGTCAGTGCAACTCCGCCTCCGTCTGGATAGTAACTCCTTGAGAGCAGCAGCACCGTCCACCCTGGCAAAGACTTCACAAAGCGGCGCGGAACTTTGTCAGGCTTTCGCGTATCTTTGTTCATAGCTTTGAGCAGAGGGAACCTAGTTTCATAAGTAAAACTGAGGGGTCACTGGGGAGAAAAATAAACCAACGATAAAAAGGAGCACCTGAGATACGATAAAGGGGAAATTTACAAAGACCCAGAGGAAAGCTTGCCCAAGGTCTAAGTCAAATCAAGTCAAAACACATGACTTTGTTTGCCTTACACGAACGGTTTCACTGGAACACAAAAGAGCTGGGTTTTTTTCCCCCATATATATAACTTTGTCTCTTTGAGTATAGTATCTTTGAGTTTCCACTGGAACAGAAAAGGGAAGTATTTTGCAATAAATTCAGTGGAATTATTTCAGATAGTTTTATTCATTTATATGGTTGTTTTACAGGCTTCCTATTGTGAGATTACAGAAAGAATCAATGATTTGAGACAAAATGTCTCAGGTACGTGTGGGTCCCTTCTAAAACCCTGAAAATTACTTGGTTTCAGAGAGATAAGCTTTCGAGTTTCAATAACAGTTCTACTTTGGGGGAAACTTCCCCTTTAACATTTCTTCATATAAACGGTCTGTGGCAATTGGAAAAAGCAGGGGAGGTACTGGGCTATCGCTTTATCTCAGCTCCTGTACGGAGGGACGTTTCCTCATGACGGTTACTTCATTAACCTCTGGCAGGCCTCCAGCGGCAAATAAGGGTTGGAGGTAGCTAGGGACTGTGCCACGACCTTCTGCAGGATCCTTGCCCTTTGTCAAGGAAAAAAGGGACGCAGCCAGACAGGTGACAGCAAAGTCGAGGGCTGCCACGGGGCTCAGCAGAATGAGGGCCTCTTGGTACTTCAGTAACTGACCCCTCAAGAGGCATCAACCTGAGACCAAAGTTCCCCGGTGGCATAGGCTGTTCCCAGATAGCTATCTTCTAAATACCCATAGGTTTTAAGAAATGAAACTGAGAACCATATTTGAAGTCTTATCCATGGCGGGCAATACACTTTGCAGATACCAATGCTCGTTACTGAATTAGATCTTCCCACGTGGTCTTAGAAGCCCTTAATTTGCCAAGTCTTCCTGGTTAGATAAGCCCGAGGAAACCTCCACTGGTATTTTTTACGATTTCTACAAGCCACAAGATGCATTACTTTAAAAAATCTCGAAGCCCTTCGAGTTTATTTCTGAACTTGCCTTGGCCACCAGGTTCTCCCTGTTTTTCAGCCTTGATTTCGTTCCCGCGTTTCTACTTTCCTTTCTACCTGCTCTGCCCCGGCAACGCTCATTGCCCTTCCTCTCCTGTCTTTGTCTAGAATCGAGCAGCGCACGACCCACACTCGCTCTCAGGCACCTCTGTTAGACGTCTTCAGGATCAGGGGCAAGGGAGAGTGAAAGGCCTGGAGTGGCATTTTCTCCCTTTTTTGGAGTCACAACTAGATTCCTGAAGTCCCAATGTCTGTAGGTCCTAAGTGGGTTACCTCTCCTAGCCTTAAAATTCTCCCCTTGATCTGGAATCTCTTCCTCTTCTCCCCTCACACTGGCTCATGTCAGTGGAATCTTCTTTCTACTAAGCTGTCATCAGCCTCTGCTTGTGCTGACCTCCCGTGGAGATGTTCCGGGCAGGGTGGGCGGTGGCAGAGACCACCCATGGGCTAACAGATTGTCCAAGCTGAGCATGCGCCAAGCGTCCAGACTCTCACCTGAATGAGGAGATCGATAGCGAAAGTCCTCTTTGGTCAGCAGCAGGAGAGCTTTGCCGTTCATTTCAAACGTGTTGCTGTCAATTGGCCTTAGAGAAAACTCATTTTCAGCCCACTTGAGCCACTGGGCTACGTCATCCCTGCTCCAGTAAATTGGCTGCAAGCCTGTTGGAGAGAGAGCAAGGCAGAAAGAGAGAGAGAAAAAAGGTCTTGTCAGTTAGACAGTTGGAAGAAAGGGAAAGGATCTCTGAATAGTTAACAAAATAGAGTCTCTGTGTCTCAAGAGCCCTTATGTCCAACTCTAAGCCCCAGGTTAAAACTCTAGCTTCATAAGTGCTCAAGTGTGAGGCCAGATTAATGTTTTATTTAGAGGCAAAATGAGAGAAAGATCCTTTTTATGTGTGGAAGGGATAGTGGATCTCAGAGCCCTGCCCTTCCTTGCCCAGCCCCAGAAAGTATCTTGATTCCAGGTTTGCTCTATGGTGACCTGAGGGGGCTCAGGACCGGGAGACATCTCAGTGTGCTTTGGAGGGGACCTCAGAATCAGACTGATCTGATGGCAGCGCGGCGTCCTTTGAAGTGAGACTGTTCCGGAGCTGGGCTTGACCTTCTGGAGCTGCCAAATAATGAAATGTTCCCTGAAACTTCTTCCAGGAAGAACAATTCACTAAGCCTCTGGGAAACCATCAGGCCGGCCTGTGGGAGTAAGAGGGCGAGGTAAGGATAAAAGGTCTTTCCCCTTTTTATTCTGCTTGCCAGTGTCAGAACTTCCTGGTGGGGGCAGTACTTGGACTCTGAGTAGGACCCGAAGTGGGCTGGAGGGAGGTCTGGGGCAAGGCTGAGAGAGAGGGTGGCTCAGGTTGGGGCTCTGGGAGCCTGACGTTGAGTCTATTCATTTATTTTTATTTTATTGTGCTAACGTAGGAAATCTTTCATGTATCAGTCAAGTGGTTAGAACAGTGGTTCTCAAAGTGTGATCTGGGGGCCCCTTGGGGTTCCCAAGACGTTTATAGGGCATCTATAAAGTAAAAACTCTTTTCATAACAATATTAAGAGATTTTTTTGCCTTTTTTACTCTCATTCTTTCATGAGTATACAGCAGAGTCTTCTAGAGGCTACATGACATGTGATATTGCAACATATTGAATGAAGAAACAGATATGAGAATCCAGCCATCTTTTATTAAGCGAGACATTAAAGAGACTTGCAAAAATGTATGACGCTACTCTTTTCGCTCATTTTTTTTTTGTTTTGGAAAATATATTTTTGAATATATATTTATAATACTACATACTTGGCTTATTATTTTTCAATGAATAAACATTTAAAAAATTCTCAGTTTTAATTTATAGTATGACAAATACAGATAGATATAACCCACATAAGTATAAGCTCTTTGGGGTCTTCAATAATTTTTAAGAATTGAAAGGAATCCTGAGACCAAAAATTTAAGAACTGCTGGGTTAGAAGAAGCTAGATGCTCAATAGAGCTTCATTCTCTAAAATCACATGGTATGAATCAATAGTTCAGAGTACAATGGAATCAGTGTTTGTTAAGAGGAGCTTCAGTCTCTCAATATAAGTTACTCGAACAGGCTAAGGAGACTCCATCAGTATGTTATAAAAGTGTCCTTCAGTTTGATCCAGGGAAGAATCACCTTTCGTCCTAAACCAGGAATGCACGTGACAAAGGACTGTCTGGTCTACTGGATGGGTGGCTCTTCCTCTTTGCTGGAGTGGGGAACAAATGGCTCAAACACCGTGGAGAATGTGCAGGCCTCTGGGCATGACTGTCAGCGCTGTCTTCCAAGTGGCTCTTTTGCAAAGCATAGTTTAGAAGAATGGCAGTTGGCATCCTCTAACCCGGTGGAAGTCCTTTCAAAACCGGTCCATCTTGTAGGGCACCAATAAAGAACTATTGGGCACTGGAATAATTAGAGATGGACATTTAAGAGTTTTTTCTTGGTTTTTATGATAATTTTTTTCACATGGAAAAACAGTAGCATTATGGACTAGGACTCGTAGTGCGCTACTGCTCCATGATCTTTAGAATAAAATACGGCCACTAAAGGTTTTGTGTTTTGATTCTTGACTAGGCCAGAAAGCGCTGTCTATTTAAAATGGTCCAAGGCTACAGGAGGTGTCCAGCTCTTTCCAATGACCTTGAAAATGCATCTCCGGAATCACAGGGAGGTGGGGGCGGCAGTGAGGCTGGCTCAGCACGATCGCAGTTTCTGAACTGCGATTCTTCAGCCTTCAACCTTACTTCTCCCTGTCAATGGTGTCACCTTTGGCAGGAACAGCACAGCCATTTGCTCTTCTGGACTGTCACCTCCCTGTCCCTCACACAAGGAGGATGAGCACAGCGAGCCACTAGGGGACAGGAGTGAGGGTCCGGGCACGCTTGGCCTCGGAAAGCGCCGGCGGTAAGAGGGCCAGAGCGCAGAAGAGGCGCAGTCAGAAACAGGAAAAACGACGGGGTGGCTTATTGGAAATGCGGGTGCCAAAGCAAATACAGAACTGAATCCCGCTTGGGAGGGGAAATGAGAGTAAAATGCTGAAGTTTCTGCAGAGGACACGCCGAAGCGGAGGGAGGCGGGCGAGCAGGGGGTGGGGGACGCAAGTAGTAATTTGAGGTTCTTTCTATTCTATGGAAGAAAATACTCATGAGTAATCTTTTCCCTAAATACAAGAAGAGTCACACACTCCAAACAGCGCTGCCGGTTAAGAACAACAGTTTCTCTTTTCACTTCCCATTAATCTCTCCCACAGCCCAGCCCGTGAAGCGGCCAGGGCCACCGCGCGGAAACCCCCTCACCAGGAACCCATGCGAACGCGCCGGGCTTGTGTACAAAGGGGACGCAGCGAGTTACCGGGAAGGCTGCGGCGATCCTAGCAGTTACACAAAAGTGATCCTGACAGCAATAGACCTGCTCGAGGCCACTCGACAGATTTCTCAGAGTCGCTGCTCTCCTGTTAGCATAAAGAGAGACGGTGGACACTTCACTGAGCTGGAAAGCGGCTTGCTAAACCCTGGTGTTCAAAGTCAAGTCCCGCTGCTATTTCCTTTTCAATTCAACAGAATAAAAAGGTAGTGGTGGAGGATGTGCTTTGCAATTCTAATTGAGGAGAGAAGAAAGCTCCTTTCCCTCAAACCTCAGGGCTCTAAGACCTTGTGTGTGGCAGCATCTAAATGGAATAGAGCCTTGTACCCAGAGGCAACTCTGGTCTAATCAGGACGATTTAATTTACTTAATAGTCGTTCATTAAGCACTTCTATGCACCTAGCACTGTTCTAAGCACTTTATAAATATCAGTTCATTTAATTGCATGTTCACACAACCCTAGGAGAGGGGGGTTCAGATGAGGAGATTGAGGCCCAGTACGTTTAAGGGACTTGCCCAAGGTCACATGGCCCTAGTAACAAGAGCAGGTGAGACTGGAATGCAGGCAGCCTGGTTCCAGAGTCTGTGCTCTTGTCTGTCATGCTATGCTTCCCATGCATTTCCCATCCAGATCCAGAATTGAGATTCGTTTTCAACATCTATTAGGGGTTCGAAAAAGACTGAGTGAATTGACTCCTACCCATCCAAGACTTAGATCTTAGAGGCTTTCTAAAGTTACCAACAGACTAAAAATATGCAAAAAAAAAAAAAAAAATCTGTAGATCCCCGGAGAAATAGATTTATAAATGGGAGGAGAAGGGAGGTGTGGGTGGGACTCTGCTTTTAACGCATTCAGGAAGACAGCGCTGTCTTCACCGGCTACTCAGGGAGTGCTCACAGGCACTCAGGACGTTTCGTGTTCAGACTCTAGCCAGCTCACAGCTGCGAATGGGATACAAGACACATGGGCAGGACGAGGGAGGATCACATACAATGTGTTTTATAGCTGTCCCTTTCAACTTTAACTCAACAGAGTCGAAGAGTATAGATGTTAACGATTATTAGGAAAGAGAAAAAAGGAAGAGAGAGAGAGAGAGAGAGAGAGATCATTATTCTGCACGTATATCATACTACTCCCTGTGCACGTAACAAGCCCGTTGAGAGCCATTTCCTGAGATGGGCATTTTTAATGCCAGCTAATTTCAGAGAATATCTGGGAAGAATTTTGTACAGAGGAAATGAACTGCTATGATTAAGAAAATTACTAAGAATTCCACTGTACTTTTCCCCCCACGTGGGTCAAGACAAGTTTGTGGTGTCATACCCCTCAGTGACATGCCCCGGCCCTTAAACTTTCTTCTAATATTTCTTCAATTCCACATTCAAAAGGGCAGCCACATGTATCAGTACTTTCGTCCCCTCATTTCAGATGTTCTGAGTTATGTTTAAACTAATGATGAAAAATGTGCTGGGAATCAGGAGTCTGAATTTTATTCCCAGATCTGCCATGAATTAACATGCGATTCTGGGCAGGCCAGTCAGTTTCTCTTTGCCTCAGTAACTTCATCTGCAAAATGAGGGGCTTCAAGTATGTGAGCTCTGTTGCCTCCAGGATTTAACACAGTCAATATGATCCTATGTAATTTGAATCTTAAAAACCAAAGAATACAAGTAGCTAGGACCTTTTCCTACAGAACGGCTCCATGCTCACGACCATGACCCTGCGATTTTGTAACTTCCCGAAGGATCGTCTGAATCATGGAAGACGAATTAGTGTTTACGAGTGTTTTATTCTAATTCTTGGAAAGGTTATAACCCAGCCATGGCAATCGTAAACAAATCAGCTGGCATCTGTGCAGAGCTCTGCAGCTGATAAGGTGCTTTCACACGTATTACCTCATTTAATTCTTACCAAAGCCCCGCGAAGCCAGTTGTATTTTTGTTTCAGTTTAGCAGGCACTGGTATTCTCATTTCAGTTTAACAGATGTCATCGTAATGACACATTGCTCAGAGTCATTAGTGATTTTACTGGTCTGTTTCAGCTCTTCTGCTGCAGTAGCCGTTCCCCCAAAACACCCGTTATCCCAAACTTCTCCCATAAACAGGAATCTGCTCTAGACTCTATGGGTTGGAGGGCAGAATCATAACACGTGAAACATGGAAGACACTTCAGAGATGATCTAGTCCAACCCACACCCCATTTCACCAATTAGGAAAATCAAGCCTGGAAAAGTTAAGAGATTGAATCATTATTAACCTGCCCCAGGTCCCCTCTTTCTGACGTCCCATGTTGTCTCATAATTGATTCAATCACACAATAATTTTTGTAGCCCTTGAGATGATGAGGACAGTTATGACTTCCTTGCTTGGTGCTCTTTCCTCCAGATCAAACGCCCATAACTGGTCCAGGTGTAACTCCTCCACTGCAGCCTGTAGACCCTCACCAACCTGTCTGCCTCCTCTGAGATCCTACCTGGCACCCATTCCTAAACACAGCACTAAGAACAGGACCAGCACTTTTCTTTCTCTGGACGATACACTTCTGATAATAATAGCTAAGGATTATGGAGCACCCACACTGAATCTAATTCCTACAGTGATTGTTAGTGTCGTTCTACAGGTGAGAAAACTGCAACACACACAGAAGTTGTGCTAGGACTGAGATCAGGTGGTCTGGCTCTACAGTCTCAACTCTCAATACCGTACCATATTGCTTCTTCTGTAGCCTAATAACAGCAAGCACTTACTTGTAAGCAAGTGCTTGCTAGGTGCTGGGAGCCTTCTAAATGCCTTGCATATCTAACTCATTTAATCCCCAGACAACCCTGTAAGGTAGGAATGATCACTATCCCCATTTAGAGAGGAGAAAACCAGAGCACAGGGAAGTTAAGTGACTTGGCCAAAGTCACACAGCTGACCTTTGGAAGAGCCGACATTTGAACCCAGGCGGTCTGGCGTAAAGTCCATATTATTAACCACCTGCCTCTCTCAGCTTATTTGGTGTTTTGGCAGGACATCAAGTAGAATTTTTGATTTAATTAAAAAAAGAAAAAAGTTTCACAGTGGTTAAGCATGCAAGCACTGAGCACCAGCATGGAACCTCTATTTCCCAGCTGTGTGATCTTGTAAAGTTACTTAACCTCTCTGCGTTTTGCTTGCCTCAGCTGAAAAATGGGGACAACTTTAAACCTGTGAATTAAGTACCACTGAATCATAGATGATTGTGCTTATTAAACTTTCAGATGACATAAAGCTAGTGTGGAGTAATATTATACAAATGATAATGATGATATAAAACACAAAGGCCAGTATCTGGCATAGAGCCATCATTTAATAAATAATTAGCTATTGTTTTTCTACTATTGTCATTACCATAATCATTTTTGTAATCTTGCCCCACCCTGCACATATATAGCTAGTACTTAGAACCAAACTGTAAGAATGTATGTTAATCAATATTAAGTTTCATTTTGCTATTTTTAACTATCATTCCAGCCTCCTACAGTCCCTCCAGATTTGGATCTATTTCTAGTATCATCTATACTCTGTAGCTTCACGTCATCTGCAGCTCTGATAAGCATCTGTACCTCAACAGGTTACTGACAGGTGCTGATCAGGCAGGGCGGAATGGGAGCACTCTGGTGACACACCAGCCACCTCCTTTAGATGGATACTAATCAAGTTACTGGCTTTTTTTGGGAAGAGTTGTTCAATTATCAATCCATCTAAATAGTCTGGTTTTTGTACTACATTTGCCAAGCTCATCCATAACAGCAACATCAGAAATTCAATGAAATGCCTTCCTCATGTCCTGAAACACAGTAACCACACAACTGACAGTAACCTTACTGAAGAGGATGAGGAAGGAGGATGAGGACTGGATGGCTGGCTCCAAAGTGGGATAGTGTTTTCCTATGTTATCATAACATGTATGTTTGAGAACACGTCCTGAATTTCACCTGGACATTCTATCGGGTTAGCTGTTTTAGTCTGTACGTGTACTTTTGTTTCCCCTTCTATTCCCATATCAGGTAAACAATGGCTTATATTCTTTCTTTTAGTGCCTCTTCCATTTCCCGCAACCCTGAAGGATCACTGTCCGTGGCTTATCTGTCCCCCTGTGAGTTCCTGACCCTGGGATATCGTTTGTCTGGGCCAAGAGCCTTGAATTTTTTTAGAACAACTTAGATTCACTTTTACAATCAATTGACCCATCTTGGGCTTCAATTCCCTTATGCCAATGTTTGCACTACCTGTTTCAGTCTGACAATCATTCTCCTTTATGGAAGAAAGGGAACAGAGAAGTTGAACAGTTCTGTTCTCCCTTTGCCATTTGCTGATTTTTGTTACCCCACCTAACCCAATCAGCAAGGTGACATCACACTTATTCATATACCCCCTTATTGTTTTCTTAAGTACCTTCCATAGTTTTCAGCTCATTTAGAGAGGTGAAAACATTCTAGGTCTAAGAAATTCTCCTTATATTTTTCTTTCAGTAAGCTGTTCTTTCATCCATTATATACATCTTTTCAAAAATCTGAGCTCATTAGATTGGTACTCACAAAACAGTGGGAAGATAAATTGGCATCAACTTTCTGACAAACGACTTGGTGATATTTTAAGAGCCCTGTAAATGTTAACTTCTGAGAATCTACCTTAAAAAAATAACTCAGTATGTAGAAAAATCTTTCGTGAAAAAAGATGTTTATTGCAGTGGTTTTTTTGGTTTGTTTGTTTTCTTTGAGACAGGGTCTCGCTCTGTCACCCAGGCTGGAGTGCAGTGACATCATCATAGCTCACTGCAACCTCAGACTTCTGGCTCAAGCGATCCTCCTGCTTCAGCCTCCCAAAGTGCTGGGATTACAGGCGTGAACCACCGTACCCGGCCGTGTTATTTTTGATAGTGAAAAACTAGGAACATCAATAAGTGAATAGTTAAGTAAATTATTAACAGCATCTATGCTAGAAAATTATGCAGCCAGCAACAGGATATTCATAAAGAGTATGTATTCACGTTGAAAAACAAAAGAGCGTGTGTCTATATATAACAATCTAAATGCACAAAAAAACATTATAATAAAACAAAGATATTTAACAGCAACCATTACTCAATAGAATTATAGGTGATGTTTATGGTCTCCTTTTCATTTTTTATTTCCCAATTTTTTATGGTAAACATGTGTTACTTTTATATTTTAAAAAGATCTATTTAAGCTGGGTAACAGATTTAAACCTAAGGAGTGAAACTATTAGAATTCTAGAGGAAGATGTTGGAAATACTCTTCTAGACATTGGCCTAGGCAAAGAATTTATGAAGAAGACCCCAAAGGCAACCACAGCAACAACCAAAATAAATAAATGGGATCTGATCAAATTAAAAAGCTTCTGCACAGCCAAAGAAACTGTCACAAGAGCAAACAGACAACCTACAGAATGGGAGAAAATTTTTGCATGCTACAAATCCGATAAAGGGCTGATAACCAGAATCTACTTAGAATTCGGGAAAATCAACAAGAAAAAATCAAACGACCCTATCAAAAAGTGGGAAAAGGACATGAACAGAAACTTTTCAAAAGAAGACAGAATAATGGCCAAAAAACATATGAAAAAATGTTCAACATCGCTAATCATCAGGGAAATGCAAATCAAAACCACAATGAGATATCACTTATCTCCAGTGAGACTGGCCTTTATCAAAAAGTCCCAAAACAATAAATGTTGGCGTGGATGAGGAGAGATAGGAACATTCCTACAGTGCTGGTGGGACTGCAAACTAGTGCAACCTCTGTGGAAAGCAATATGGAGATACCTTAAAGAGATTCCAGTAGAAGTACCATTCGATCCAGCAATCCCATTATTGGGCATCTACCCAAAAGAACAAATGATACTGTATAAGAAAGACACCTGCACCCGAATGTTTATAGCAGCACAATTCACAATTGCAAAGATGTGGAAACAACCCAAGTGTCCATCAATACATGAGTGGATTAATAAAATGTGGTATATGTATACCATGGAGTATTCAGCCTTAAGAAACAATGGTGATATAGCACCTCTTGTATACTCCTGGATAGAGCTGGAACACATTCTACTAAGTGAGGTATCCCAAGAATGGAAAAACAAGCACCACATGTACTCACCATCAAACTGGTATTAACTGATCAACACATAAGTGTACATATAAGAATAACATCTATTGGATGTCGGGTAGGGGGGAAGGGGGAGGGGGAGGAGGGAGGAGGGGACAGGTATTTGTATACACAAGGAGGGCAACACGCACCATCCAAGGGATGGGCACACTTGAAACTCGGACTTGGCGGGGAGTGGGGAGGCAAGGGCAACATACATAACCTAAACATCTGTACCCCCATAATATGCTGAAATAAAAAATTAAAAAGATCTATTTAAAAATTGAGCTCATCAGAGAATATCCCCAATGTAGTCTCATCAGTTTCTTTAGTTGCCTTCCTCCCTTCTCATTCCAGTAAGAGCCACGTGCAGCTGGTAAGTCAAAATTTCATTTTCAAGAGCGCTCTGACTCTCCCGAGTTGTGTCTTAGCATTTCAGATCATGGGATCATAGGTACTTTTTCACTAAATTTTAAAAATTTTCCTTCTTTTCCCTCCCCTAATTCTAAGATGATGCTTTCATTCTCACTCAAAGTTCTCATCGTTTATACTTTGCCAATCAATTCCTCCTGATTTGTCAGATTTGAGTCCAAATTAGCAATGCCCCTCATTGCTGCTTCTACCTTCTGGAAGGTAAACTTGCTACTTGGTAGATATGTGTGTTAAGAGTTAAAACGTGCATGCCTGTAGCTAAGGGGGATTTCTCAGTGATCTGCACGTGGTGTCTGGCACACAACGGCCCCGCAGGTAATACCAGACCGTATGGCTAAACATCCCCATTACGACGCACTCCACCTCTGCAGTCTGGGACTGGCTCTCCTGTCCTCCTAGACACCATCCTCACCACTCACTCCAGCTCTGGCTTTGATAGTCAGGATACTTCAGAGCTGCACAGTTTAAAACATTACCAGATGCTTCCATGTCCAGGTCATTCCAGCAACTATTCTGTGAGGGAGCTGAAGCTGGCAAAACTGTATTTGCAGAAGAAACTGAAGCTCAGAGAAGCTGAGGGACTTTCCCAAGGTCACAATGTGTGTAGGACCAGAACTCCAGCTCCAGGTGTTTTGTATTAGCCCAGTGAACTTCCTCTGGGTTAAAGGAAATGACGGATGTAAAAGTCCCTTGCACTCTAAAATGCTCTGTAAAAATGCAAGGGATCAGGAATACTAAACCACAAACTCGACTTCTCATGGCAGGCCTGGTTTAGCTGTAGATCCCAGGCAGTGCCCAACAGCACCTACTGACCTCTGCAGAGGGGTTGCAGCAGCAGGTTTACCTTAGAATTCTTGCCTGTGCACTTTGCCCACCAAAAGAAAACCAAGAATCCCTAGAGCCCTTCAAGCTCCACTGGACCTGTCCTGGAGCCTTTTCAACACTTTTCCCTTCCCCACTGGCCTGCTCTTCGCACTCCACTGCGTGCTCAAGGCTCCCAGGCTGGCCTTGGATGCATTCCGACAAGCTCAGCCTCCCGTTCCTCTGGGTCTGCCTCTAACCTTGGATAAGCTATTTGACCAAAATATGCTTTCTGTACGTGAATTCTGTCACTAGGGAACTGAAGTTCCAAAACATTTCCTATTTTTGTACTCGAGGTTACCCCGTATCTCAGCACTCGGTTTCCACGTGGAGGTTGGAAGGTTATACTCATGTCTTTTGGTCAAAACCCCAAGAACAGGAATACTATACGTTCATGTGTAGGTCCAGAGGCATAGTCAATTCCCTCAAACGATGTTTTTTTCTTACAAACTTCATTTTGTGGATATTTCTGACTTTCACCTAGTTTTAGCCACAAAGGGGTTTTCAGCAGAAAACCTGTTGACAAAGAAAACTGGCCCAGGGCTTGCCACTTACCCTCACGAACATGACTTAGAAGATTCTTTTTCATTTCTGCTTCTGGGCAACAAGCCCAATGTGGTGAGAGGCACGTAGCACTTTAGCATTTTAGATGAGAACTTGGGTTTTGGAGTCAGATCGTTCTGAGTTAGAGTATTGGTTTTGCCACCTACTAGCTCGGAGGCCTTGGGTAAGTTACATCTCTGGCTCTGTGTTTCCCCAGCAGTAAAATGGGGCCGAGAATGATACTTATCTCCTAGGGCAAATGTAAGTACGAAATGAATTCATCCCTATAATGACTTTGCATTGTACCTGGTACACAGGAAGTGCTTGATGTATTTTGGGCGGGTGGGTAGGATAGAGACTGGATAGCAGATGAGTTGTACTTTGCCAGGTGTCTCCAGGAGACTGAAATACTTTCTGCAGCTTAAGGGTTCTTGGAAGCTGCATGATGACTCTGGAGGGAGGTCATCCAGTGAGGCCAGGACAGTGCCTGAACTAGGGGACTGGCGTCGTCCATGCTCAGGCTGGGAACCGGCTCCGGTCGGGACACAGAGAACAACCTGTCATGGGCGAGGCTGGAGGAAAGAAGGCTGAAGTAGGAGCCCACTCAGGCCCCGGTCTAAGGGGAGCCAAGTGAGGCATTTGCCTCAGGTGTGAAATTTAAGGGGCACCTTTAAAAAATCTTAATAATTAAGATAAATAATAATCATGTAATACAATATTTTAAAAATCAAAATTAATGCAAAAATTCACGGTGAACTAAACATCAACATTTTACCTAAAGTCACATCAAAAGCAGAGATGACGGGGAGGGCACAGAGATGACAGGGACGGGAGGTGGGGGATGAGCACAGTACCTCTCAGCTTTTAGAGGGAGCTAAAGCATCTCTCGGAGAATTTAGTGAGAATTCGACTCTTTCAAAATGCATCGGCACATGCACATAGATACTTGCCTGCAACACCACAGTTTACGGACTACCTCAACTTTACCCACAGACCCTTAGAGTTTAGTACTTTTTGTCTCACACATGCAGATAGGTCTGACAATATGTACCTGTGATATAATGCAAAAACCAAATTAGGTTTGAGAAGAGAAAAACATCTCTCCTGATATTTTGGGAAGGAAGACAGAAAAGAGGCCAGGAGGGGTGCCCACTTCTCACTCAGAAGTGGAGGGACAATGAAAGGACAAAAGTCAACTCGGGGTGTCATTTCCTTACAAAACGCACATACCTGACCTTAAACAGGGAATATCCCTTCTTCAGGTATTTCAGAAATCATTGCTAACCTGCTGGAAGTTTTTATGCGTACTAGCATAGGTTAATCACTGCAAATTTTCTTAATTTATGTACAGGGAGGCAATGTGGCTATGCAAGCAGACATCCTATTGCGAAATGACTTTGCAAAGCAAAGAGGCATTCGGGGTAGAATTTCCCATATTGCAGGACAGAAAGATACTTTTTATTATCAAATTTACTGATATGTGTGCCCACAAAGAAGCTCGACTTTAAGAAGAAAAAAAAATGTAGAGAAATAGATATTAAAAGTCTAACAGTTCCTCAAACACATTTAGTGAGAAATTGAAAGTGTAAGTGGAAAGCTGGCGCGAGGATGTTTTTTCACCTTTCCCAGACACGGACGGGGGTACAGAGAACACGCAGACCCTTGGATTTGCGGCTCACGGAGCACGGAGGCTCAACTAAGGGGGTCCAAATAAAGAAGAATGAATGTCCTTTCTTTCCCCTCTTGCTCTTTTCAGCCACACATGGCTCCTCTCTGGTGCCCACCACAGTCTACAGAACATTCCTTTGCAAAGCATAACAAGAGTAAAGCTCATTCTCATTCCGGACAGGGACCCGATCTGCCCAGTCACTGCCACGGGGGAGGCCTGGCTTTGTGTGGTTCAGCTGTGCCTGTTCCCTTCCCTCTCAGCATCTCTTTATTCTACAAAATTTGAAAAAGCAAGCTGCCTTTTTAATAGGGATGGAGACAGTCCCTATTATCACTGAACCCCCTGAGGTGGATAGGAGTAGGGGACAGGAGCCAGGAGAAGGAAGCACGAAAGACACGTTGAACTTTTACAGTATTAACACCACGGACCTCGGAAAACACACCTGGGGCCCCAACGGCAGATCTGGCCCGGGATACAAGGCCACCTAAAATACTTCTAAAACAAGCCTTTTCTTGAAAATGCCTTCTTTTAAGGAGAATTCCACTGCATCCCCCACCCTCTTTCTTCCTTCTCTTCCCTGACTCTTGGGAGAGCGATTCCAAGTGTTTCCAGAGGCCACACTGGGTGCCTTTCGGTGTGGAATCCACCCTCCTTCAAGAGGCTGTTTGGGCCGATGCTGATTCAGCATCACTCAGGGCAGACTGCCTACGGCACACAGGCGGGATGAAATCATTTCAACAGTGTTGCTGACGCCTCAGGAAACAAAAAAAATCAAACTTGGAGAAGCAACTTCTATTTAAAGATAATCGTGTTGCATTTGTGTGTGTTTGTGTGTGTGTGTGTGTGAGTGAGAGAGAGAGAGAGAGAGAGAGAGAGAGAGAGAGAGAGAGAGACTACTCTCTATCCTATCTCATTCCCTTGTTTCTTCTTTCCTGAGGACATTCATAGGGATATGGCTTTTGTAGATTTATCCATAAAAAAGTTATAGTCTCTTTTATCACTAGCTATATTCCCTGGTATCGCAGTTGTAAAGGTTACTAATCCCCTGGCTTACGATGGTCACTTGGAGTCAGGAAAATGGAACAAAACAAATCAAACCCTTTTACCCCTTCTGGAGCAACAGATATGTGGGACTGGATGCATGTCTTGTGCTTTGCCACTGTCCCTGGGCTCCTCTGAGACACCCTCCCCTCCAGGGTCGGGGGTGGCTGGGCCGGCTCAGTGGCCAGAAGGCACTGGGAAGCCCTCCCTGGGAGCAGAACCCCCTTCTCTTTGGCTCTGTCATCTAGTCTGAGATTTTACGTTATTCGGCCTTTGGATGAGGCAGGAAGAGCTCTGTGGAAGAGGAAGCTGACAAAGGAAAACAGTAAATCAATATAGTTTGTTCACACTTAGCTTGGGGGGGCAGTAAGGTGAATGAGTCAGGTGGCACTTGAATTTTAAGGATAGACTCCAAAGTAGGTGGTGGGGTCGTGAGCAGGAGGGGGCAGACTGGTGGAGCGCCCAGAGGACGGAGCCCTTGCTCACTCCTGCCTGTCGTTACTCATGGCTTACGGTTCTTCAAAGGCATAGTGAGCTCTGCACTGGAAAAGGTGTGAGTGTTGGAATACAGATGTGGGCGTTCTGAGTTCTGCAGAGAGGTCTGTTTCTTAACTTTGACACGGGAGTCTGAAGAATCCGTGATGATCACGAGTGGCACATCACTGATAACGTGAGTGACGCGCATCCACAAAGCGCACAAGCACTTCCTGGAGGCCAGGCAGAGTGTGACACGGGCCGAGGTCTCCGCGGGGTCTGCAGGCTGGCTGCCTATCATCCTACCATTTATGAAAGCATGCTGCCTACTTTTATTTCTTGGCAAGGATCGTTGACTTGATGGAAATACTAAAAATCTCTTTAACCATTTTATTATAAAATGAAATCCAAATCCTGTTTTTGTCACCTATTAGCTTGGAGACTAGTGAGTTGAATGTGGGCTGCCAAAAAGATTTGTCCATGTCCTAATCCCCAGAGCCCGTGAATGCACCCTAATTTGAGAAAGGGTCTTTGCAGATGAAATTATGTTAAGGGTCTCGAGGTAAGATTGTCATGGATTGTGCAGGTGGGCCCTAAATCCAATGACAGGTATCCTTATAAGGGAGCACAGAGGAGTGACACAGGAGGTGGCCACGTGAAGACACAGTAGAGAATGGAGTGATGGAGACATGAGCTTGCTCTGGTTTTCTCTACACAGACTCCTGTCATCCACATGTAGAGATTTCTTTGTCTGTCTTCAATATCTGTCACTTTCTCAAACTTTTTTTTTATTTCTTGTTTAAAAAATTTTCCTGTTTCCACCTTCTATTTCTCTTTAAAAAAAATCACCTTTTGTATATATTCACCTTATGTTCTTATCAGTTTACTTTGTTTCTGAGATGATTTTTTTTTACTTTTAATTCTTTCCTGAATTCTATTATCACATATCAAAGTTTTTCTAATTCTGATTTATGTTATTTTCCCCCGATGTTTCGTTCATTTTCTTATTGTCTTTTAGCTCATTTGGAAGTAGGTTATGGTTTCGAATTGTTCCAAAGTCACGTAGTTTTGGCACGCTTTCTTTAAGGGTGCTATTCTGCTCTTTCTGTTCTTTTATCTTATAAAAACTTTGCATGGGATTTGACCTCACTATGTTTCTATTGCTCATTTCTGTGAGAAAACAGTTTTCCCAAATTTTTAGTAAATGGAATGGTTCCAGCTTTGGCAAGCTCTCTCCTCTATTGTTTTCATGTGTCCAATACATGGCGGCTGGCTTTCTGAGATCTCCTGGCTCTGTTTTCTATGGGGGACCTTTGTCCTAAGTCCCTTTTTTCCCTACCCTGTTCAATGTGGTTCCCCTCCCAGCAGGTTTTCCACAGGGTAGGGCCATCCCGGGAGGAGGACATGGCTGGTTGGTTACAGAGTTCACAGCGACTAGAGAATTCTACATCCTTTAAGACCTCCCCGTGGCCACTTGCACTCACTGCTATAGGAATGAGCAAAACCACTCCCACTTTCAGCAGTGAATACTTCTCGGCTATTTTAGGGTTTCCCTGTTCTGAGGGGTATCAAAAGCCCCCTTGCATCTTGGGGATATCTTCTCACTGGGTTTTCTAAAAGTGCCGTCCATGGGTTTTGGTTTTATTGTCAAGTTGCTCTGCTCTTATGTGGGGGTCCTGAGAATTATGCTGCTGCCCGGGCCATCTTCCCCGACTCTGTCCAAGTATACCTCGTATTGGAAAGGACAGAATCCCTCTGGTGTCTCATAAGAGGAGCACCAATCTTGGGGAGTCTCCTGGGGAACTGCTGCCGGGCTTTGTGGCAGCAAGTGAAAGAAATGTGATAATTAATCCGAGCGGTCTCTGTCCCCACCAACGGGGGTTACAGCGCAGGGACCTCTACACTCAGGAAACACAGAGACCACATCCAGAGGGAATACTGGGAAAAACAGATGACCCTGACGCTTAAAGGGCACTGGAAGTCAAGGCAGGGGATACGCAGGTTCTCTCACTGAATCAATTAAGGAATGGTTCTGGTGAAGATAAAACTTCCAAATGGAAGGAATTTCTAGTGGGGATTAAAACAACGACAATAAAGAAATACAATTTTTTTTTTTACCGTCTTTTCCTATCTCTTATCACAAAAAGACTTTCAGATATCGAAACTATGAAATTTTTAACAATTTACAAAAATTTGAGTGACTCAGCCTGTCGACTAGACACCTCAGCAATCCTACATCACGGTGAGGACCTGCTCAAGTCAGTCTTTCCCGAGTCAGTGACGAATTGCAGCTTCAAAGACACAGGGAGTTTTAGTCACAGCTTTCCCCACGCAAGCCCTTAGGAGGAGCCGGAGTTGGCTGCTCTTCTCACAAAGAGCCCCACAAAAGCAATGAGGTGTGTTAACGCCAGAGGCCCTGCAGGTGCGACAGCTCTTGCTGTCAGCCCCGACTCTGCTTTCGGGCTTCTGACAGCCTCCTTTCTCACTGCAGTTTTGTCTGCTTGGAAGGCCCGCCTCATCCCTCACATGCCAGTCTCCTCGGAGGATGCTGTCGTGTACTGATAATTTTTAAAAATGGCTTTTTTAATGCAGCCCTTGGAAACTTTGCAAGAAACGTATCGATTTGAAATACTCAGGCTGAATTATTGAGCTTTGGCAAAGGGAAATAAATCTTTCCCATTCCCCGTGCCTGTTGCCAAGTGCAGCTTCCAGGAAGCAATGGCTGTCCTTTCTGGAAATGAAGCAAAACTCAAAACATTCTATCACTTTCCTTTTGCCTCCCCCCTCCCTCTTCTCTTCACTTGCGATTCACTGACAAAAGCACTTTACATTCATTGCTCATTTGCCTGAATAGGCATCCGAATTAGTAATGCCCAAATTAGTAATGCCTGGCTGAGGCAGCTTCCTAAATAATGAGGCCTGATCATTTTGGCAGACTCCGAGGCCCGTGGAAAGTGAGCCTGCAGCACGCCATTAGGTTAAACACTCTTCCGGTTTTATAACCCAAATTTCCCCTACAGACCTGGATGTGTAAAGTGGAGGGTACACGTTTGCTGATGCTAGAGATTAATCAGACCAGGAGCCAGAACCGGGGTAGGAAGGTGGGAGAGGGTGCGGGAAAGGGGACTTATGCTGGAGCGTTCTAACGCACACTGTAGGATTAACACAAAAACTTGCTGACATCTGCTGTTTCTTTCATTTCAGTCTGGGCGATCATCTCACCTGGCTACGTTCCAGGGGAATTCCCATCACCACCATCAAAACACAGTTTGGTCTCAGTGTGCCGAGTGCTCACATGTCCACCTCTCTGCTCCCTCACCCACTCTCCTGTCCATCTAACCTGTCAGGCGCCCATTATGCATCTCAGGGTGGGTGCAAGGTACATAAGGCGAATGACACCTGGATGTCACGGACTTAGAAGGAACATAAGAAAGGAATGTAAAGAGACAGTTACAGCTACAAGTCAGAGCATTCGTGCACGACCAGGGAAGACGTTCTCAACTGAAGGATGGGCTGACAGCGTCCTAGGCAGAGGGAACAGCAGATGCAAAGGCCTGGACACATGAGAGGGCACAACCAGTTTGGGAAACTTTGAGGAGTTCAGTAGGATTAGAACATGAGATTTACGTGTGTGTTCAAACGGGAGTGGGAGGGGACGAAGCATCTCCATTCTGATGCTTAACAGGCATGTTAGACTTCATATGTCCCAAACTGACCCCAGATGTCACTTGTCCAAACCTGCCCTTCCCTTCTTTCCCATCTCAGAGAAGGCTGGGCCCCACGCCATGCAGCCATCCTCGACTGCTCCTTTCACATCCCCTACTGATGCATGGTGAACGCCGTCGGCTCTGCCTTCCAAATGTATCCAGATGCTCCCACTTCTGCCACCTCTGCTGCCACGACATCAGTCCCGGCCACCATCATCCCTCACCTGGATCACTGTCACTGGTCCCTGACAGTCTCCCAGCCCCCAACCCTGTTCCCCTGCAGTCTGTTCTCAATAGACCTCCCAGAGGGGTCCACTTAATCACGTCACTCCTCTGCTCAGAATCCCAGTGTTTCCTGTCTCACTCCGAGTTCATGTCAAGGTCCCTAAAATGATCTTTTGGGCCCTGCATGATCTGACCTGTCTGAACCCATCTCCTACCTTCTTTCCCTCCCTTATTCTGCTGCAGCCGCACTGACGTCCTCGCCATTGTTCCAACACACGAGGCACGTTCCCACCTCAGGGCCTTTGGACTTGCTGCTCCTTCAGCTGGAGCCTTCTCCTAGACACACTCACTTCCTTCACGTCCCCCCCTGGACATGCCGTCTAAAACCACAAATCTCTGCACTCTGATTCGTCCTTATCTTCTTTCTTGCTTTATTTTTTTTCTTAGCATAGATCGC
Organism: Propithecus coquereli; assembly: GCF_000956105.1. Classification (NCBI taxonomy): domain Eukaryota; kingdom Metazoa; phylum Chordata; class Mammalia; order Primates; family Indriidae; genus Propithecus; species Propithecus coquereli. The sequence continues at coordinate 247,996 of NW_012150696.1, read as the reverse complement.
TATCTAATTATTTTACTATTTACCTTGTTTATTATTCATTTTCTTCACTAGAATGTAAACAGGGATTTCATTCCTCAGTGCCTCTAGCAGTTTCTGGCCCACTTTAAGTACTCAATAAATATTTCTGAGTCAATGAGAAGCCATGCCGCATGAAGGGGACAGTGCAGCACAGTGGTTAGGAGTGTGGCCCTGGAGTTGGGTTTCCTGGGTTGAATGTTGACTTCTCAACTTCCTAGCTGTGTGACCTTAGGCAAGGCATGCGCCTTTCTGTGCTTCAATTTCCCCCACTGTAAAACTGGGATAGTAGCAGGACCTCTATCAAGGAATTGTGAGCATTAAGCACGTTGAGATATGCTCAAAGCCTGGCATAGATGATGTACTTGATAAATGTCAGCTGTTATTGGGAAGGCCTTGTCTGTCATACTAAGGAGTTTAGATTTTATCCTAAGGCTACATGGAGTCACTGAAAATTTTCAAACAAGGGAGTAACATAATCAGACACTGTTTTCGAAAGGTCACTCCAGGTGCTGAGTGGAGAATGAGTTAGAACAGGGCAAGGCTGGTACACGGAGACCAGTGAGAAGCTGTCGCAGAAATGGAGATGATGGGCATTGTCAGCCTGAACCAAAGCAGCAGGAATGGACAAGGGAGGAGCTCACGGTACTCTGGAAGTAGAACTGATAGACTTGGAGATGAATTCAACGTGGAGGACGCAGTCGATGACAACATCCAGGCTTCTGATTCCTGCAACCAGATGGACAGAGGTGCCTATCTGTCTCTACCCACAGAGGATGGAATGGGGGAGTATATTCCATTTTGTTTACTGTGAGATGAGTGTGGGACACTTAAGCGAAGAGGCCCGGTATGCAGTTGTATATATGCATCTGGGACTTCAGACACAGGTCTTGCTAGTTGTTGAAACTGTTGGAGGAGAAGAGCTTTCCAGAGGAAAACATTGAAGCAAAACAAGCGACGAATAAAAGGTGTACTCTTGAAGGAGGGGACAAGTCAGGGGAGTGTGTTCCAGGCAGCGTCAGACATGTGAGTCCAGACAAGGAGCAGCAAGGCGTGTCACATGGATGTGGCACCTGGTGACTATGGCCAGAGCAGGGGCGTAACGGGGCAGAGACCAGCCACGGCGGGTTGAGCGATTAACGGGAGGTGAGGGCACGAGGAGCACATGCGGGTCACTCTTTCGAACACTGGGCTGTGAAGGAAAGAGAGACGTGGAGCCCAGGCAGGCGTCTCTCGTGCTGGAAGGGAACTAAGCGCAGGTGGGAACGAGGCTGACCGTAGAGCAGAGAGGGGAGAGCTCGGAGGAAAGGGTCTCTGCGGACAGTCACGAGACAGGGAAGGAGATGGGGTGTGAGTGCAGACAAGGGGCGAGCGGGGGAGGAGTGAGGGTGCTGGCGGGTCCCTGTGGAGGAGCAGGAGAGGCCGGCTGGGAGCCCGCAGAGGCACGAGGGGCTGCGGTCTAGAGAACAGCGCAGGGCTAGCAGAGCAGAGGCGGGTCATCCTCAGGCTTGAGGGGCAGGGTGGGAGCCCAGTTGAGAGAAGTGTCTTGAACAGCTTGAAAACTGACACTTCCACTCTCCCCTGGAAGCACAGATTTTAGGCTCAGAGATCCCAAGCTCCTCACTGTAACTGGTCTATAACCAAAACTACACCAATACTCAGTGAGAATACACTGTGTTCCCGGAGAAACCTTCCTTAAGAACCATTGCCATTGCTCGTTTGATTAAAAACCTCCATGGCTCCCCGCCAAAGGCGCACGGAATAAAATCCCTCTCTTTAAAGAGGCACCCAACATCCTAATCTGGCCCCCGAGCCTTTTCTGAGCCCTTCCAACCAGCGCTCCCCGGCGTGGCCCTGCTCACACGCCCGCTGCACCCGACGGGGACACCTTCTCCTCCCTCTTTGCCTGTGGAAACTCGCGTCTCTTTTAAGGCCTGAAATTAAAGCCACTCCTTCCATGAAGCTCCTTCTAAAAATGTCTTTCCTCCTGTCTTCTTGCTTCCAGAGAACTTTGAAGATGTATGCAGAATTTCTAGGACGCTGTGTTAAATTAGAGTTCCGAGTGCAGATGTCTTTTCCCACCAGGCATCAGGCCCTGCACGCAAGCCTCTGTGTGTCTGCCTTTGTGCTCCCCGCGGAACCCACCCGCTAGGGGTGTCCAGGCTCTCAAGCCAGCCCGGGGGCGGGCCAGGCCTCGGTGTGCTGTCTGTGGCCACGGAGGAGAGCGAGACTTTCTGACAATGATTTGTCTAGTAAAACTGTCCCGTACAAGCGTTGTCTTTGTAGCTAGAAAAGTACATTATTAGTTGGGTAGGCATTGAGATTATCAGTGGAAATTAGTCTTCAAGACTTATAAGGTCGGCACATGACATTTTTGACCACTGATCAATGGATTTATTTTTTGGCTTTTCTTCCTTCTTAAGGTTTCCTTGTTTGGCATCTTAGAGACAGTTTCCTTTCGGATATGCCTCATCATTAATTCCTATTTCTTGAGCTTCCATAATCCAGTACAGCAGATGGGAGCGTCACACAAACAGGGTCTTTTGCTTCCAAGAGAGTAAGTATTGAAAGAATATTAACTTCTGGCATTTAAAGGCAAAAGCATAAATTGAGATTCTACTATATACCTGGTGCTTTGGAGGTACTATTTCGTTCTCACCATAGCTCTGGAAGGTAGACATTACTGTTCCCATTTTCCTGATGAGAAAATGCAGACATGGTCAGAGGGGTTAAAGGACTTGGGGAGACCCTGAGTCCAGTGAGTGGTGGAACCAGGATTTGCAGCCTGTCTGACTCCAAGCTCAGACTCCCTGACCATGTTCATGGCACGTCACCACGTACTTCTAAAGGCTGGAGAGTGTCACCCCTTCCACTCACCCTGAGGATGGTAATGGTAACGTCCCTGGCTTGGGACTCTGAACATCCCAATTATCTAAGTGGGCTGTGAGTCCAGTGGAAGGATGGAAAGAACCTGGTGTCTGGTGAAAGTTCCCATTCGCTATAGGGGACTATCAAAGGAAAAGCAGAGATAGTTTAATTTGATGAAATTGTCAACTGCAATGTGGACCCTTCAGCCAACTTCAAAGCTCCGTGCTGGGTGGTATCCCACCATCCTTTGGCTTAGCCAGAGAAAGACAGCTGGCTGCAGGCTCACGGAGCAGGGGGGCAGGCAAGACTTCAGATTCCAAGCTCCTTAGTTTCTGCATACCTTAAGATCTCTTCCTCTATCCAGTAAAAACTAACAGGGTCAGGTAGCTGAGAATGGAGTATGAGGCAGCGTTCTCTTTCAAACATAAAGCTGAGTGTGTGACTTCTTCGCTCAAACATTTTCAGAAGCTTCCCAGGGCCTCCTAAGCTGCTGCCTAACTTCCCACATCACCCTCCAGCAGACCTGGCTCCAGCCACATCAACATGCTTACAACTCCCAGAGGCATCTTCTCTGGCCCGTGCACAAACCACCCCCTCTGCCTGGTGAAACACTTGCAATCCAAAATACACAAACACTCTTTCAGGGCCACTCTCTTTGTGAGTCTCTTATAACCTACCATCCCAGAAGGATTAGACACGCCATCATCAGAGGTGTTGAACAGCATAACAGCAGGAACCATAATGGAACTGCCTTTTGCATAATTTTTGAGTTTCAAATCCTTCCACAACTGCGGGTTCCAGGAGTTTCTACTATAGCCACCATACTGTCCCCTGCCCCTGTCAAATGAATTTATTTGTTATGTTCTATTTACAAATATCCCCAAACCTAAGTCATCACACACACCGATTCCTTCACCTGGATGTCTTTCTCCTCTGAGCTAAAGCAGGAGAAATGGCTGGCAACTCTTTGCAGTTTGCAAAGTGCTTTCGAACACATCGTCTCATTTGGCCTTCACAGCAGCCGGGTGAGTCAGTGGTGCAGATATTATTGTTCTTATTTTCATCTGAGCCCCCTGAAGGGAAGGAGGCTAAATGGCTTGATCAAAGTTGCACAACCAGTTAGAGGTAGGGCAGGATCAGAAGTGAGATCTATCTTCTGGCTCTCAGTCCAGGGCTCTCCTAACACACTGAACGCCCAAGGGAGAGAGAGGTGGCACCATGGGTCACTGTCCTCCAAGAGGCCTCCCCATATGGACCAGCTGCCTTACCTATGCTATCAGGTTATTATAGGCATCAGGAAATCATGGATAACGAATTAGAAGCCTTGTGCTTTTGTCCTTGCTTTGTCCCCTCCCTTGCTTGGACAGGACTTAGCCAAGGTGCTCACTGTCTTTGAGCCTGTTTTCTCATCTGGAAAGCGGGAATAACTTTTTCTATGATGCTCATTTTGCAGGGCTGTTGTGAGATCAAATGAGGCAATGGACATGAAGGTTCTTTGACATTACCATAAAACACCATTAAAGGGTAAGTAGATACCCTATTTTGTGGCATGATTTGATGTCTCCAAGTAAGTGTGTGAACTGATGAACCAGAGGACAGCAGGGTATTTCCTTTTCTGTTGTTTTAGGTCCTCTGTTTCCTTCTCCTTTAGGCTCTTGCTGGGCTCAAGCTCTGGGCTTTCTGAGCTTAACCTGCGAGAAGCAGCGCCTACGTCCTGCCCCTGTACCGCAGCTACCTTGGTGGCAATTTGCATTTGTGCTTCTCAGGAAGGGCTTGATGCAAGGCAGGGGCCGTGGGGAAGAGGCACATTCTGCTCACATTTCTTTCCCTGTGCTGTGTTTTTGTCTTAACCCCTTTCCCAGACATTTATCCAATTCTAATTTCTTGGTTAAAGGCTCCTCATTGTATGCTGCAGTTTTGTTTCTATATAATGTTTCCTTCAAGGAAAATAACACAAACCACATCTCACAAAGCCTGAGAGAGAGTTGCAGAGCTTGACAAGAAGACCCATCAATCTGAGCCATTTAGGAAGTGGATGCCCAACTATTGCCAGCCTCTGATGGTGTCAAACCCAGGCACGACTCACAACACACGTGGCTGGGCTAAGATCTCTAAGAATAATAATGGCAAGTGTTTGGGGTGATCTGTCCCACACTTGGGTGATCATATTTATGATATTTCATGTCTTCAATACCTGCTATGACAAAGAAATTTTGTTTCCCTGTCATGTTTGAGATCTAATCATCTGTAGTTTGGACACGAAGTATTGAAAAAAAATTCTTTTTACAAGGTTTGGTTTACAAGGCCAAGAAATGACAAAATATTTTAGGTTGGTAGTGTCCTGGAAAATCATGATGGATGTACAATTGGGGACCCTCCTTAAAACAGATCTCAATATAATAAAATAGACACTTAACATGGACATAATCGAACTTACAATTCAATCTTTCTTTGATTCCTGAGTGGGTAATTCAGGATCTTACAGAACTTTGGGGTCACCATTAGAAACATCAGCTGTCACTGTACTGGTAAAATATATAATGTACCAGTTAATAATAGCTTTACAATTCACAGAAAATCAGATAATAGAGGTTTTACTGTAACTGCAGTCGTGACATGTTTAAAAGAATCAATGCGTTTTTCAAAAGAGCCTAAATCATTTCTAGGAAATAATTCATGCTTTGTGAGAATAGGACAGAATTTACAAGGAAGTGCTTGGTACTCCCTGGAAAAAAAGGTGCCATATAATTGTAAGTTGTTCTTCATTACAAAGTTTGCATTTTGCGTGTGTACTTCTTTGTATTATTGTTAATTCTGTGTCCAAGGCCCTAGCCACTAACCACACAGGCTCTCCTTAAATACAGTGAAAGATTTCTCCAGCATTTCCTAAATCCAAGGAACAACATCCAAGTCTAAAAGTGCCTATCGCAAGCGTCTTCTTTTCAAGGTCGTGCTCCGGGGTACCCTCTGGTTAAGGGAATTTGGGTCGGATTTATAGCTGTCAGCTCAGAGAAAGCAAGAAAGGGTAGGCAATGAAGGGGTTGGGCGGGGGGTGGAGAGAGAGAGGCGCTCACACCACAAAGCACTTAGTCACCAAGGACAAGGTTTCTACACTGTTTCATTAGAACATGAAACCTACTGTGTTGCCTATGAGTCTGCTGTGAGCTGAAAAGAAGTTAGTTCACTTCCTTAGCATCTGGGGTCCCATAATTCTGAGTCATGGCCACATTACCTCTGCTACCGAAGAGGCAAGAGCTCAGCAACACAGCCAGCCCCAGGGTTCACGGGACCACCAGGCAGGGAGGAAGGCTTCCCTCCAACGTAGGGCAGGGGGACAGTGTGCCCTTGGTGGGGTGGACTGGGGGTGGGGGGCAGATGGGCTGAGGAGGGGCAGGGAAGGGGACTTTCTTTTTAACGCTCTTTCCTTTCTCTGTTGAATCCAATTCTCCCTGATTGGGAAGGATGGAAAATTCTGATTCCCCGTATCTCTCCTAAAACACTGAAATGCACTCTCCCTGGAGGGCAGGTTTGCTGTGGCTGTTGGAACAGGCCTGGCTAAGCAGCCAAGCAAAGACACCCTCGAACTGTGAACCGCGGGCTCGGAGCCTGGGAGGCGCTCCCACGTGGCCCCTCCCCTGGTCCGAGGGGCCTGGAGGCTCCAGAGTGTCAGGGCGCCCCGCTGCCTGCCACTGGGGTGGCAGGAAATCACTAAGCTGCGAGGATAAAGACCGATTGGGGTCCCTGCGCCGCTTTAGGGCAGATTTCTATTTCCCCTTGTGGTGGAGAAGCAGACTCCGAACCGCACTCAAACACAATGCAGTCCCCAGCACGGAAGAAATGAATCCCTTTAAATCTTCAGGCCTTCACGTGGTAGCCTCCCCTGCAGCTTTCAAACTCACAGAAGCCTTTTGTTACAGTCCTAGGAATGTGTACTTAATAGAGCAGGCGTTGTTTTGCGGTCGCCGTGAAAAAACACCGAGGGGAGAAGAGACGGGCCTCTGGAAGATCCTCTCCTGAAGTCAGACAGCAGCGTGTTTCGGGAACACAGGGAAACCCACCCGAGGACAAGGCACCCACTGGTCCCGAAAGCATCAGAGAGAGAGGCATAAAATATCCCAGACGAGCACTAAACACAGCTGAGTGTGTAAGTGAGAGCAGGGGACGGAGGGAGTTAAAGGGGTTTTACAGCATTCACGGCTATGACTAATTGGGGGAGATACCTAGGAATTATTCCCACATCCTTCCCGAAGGGAACCCGTGCAGAAAGCCGGCCGTGCGCTAACTGTGATCTGATGTAAGAGCACACGGTACAGACAAAATACTGGAGGAATCAGAGGTGGAAGGCACCTCTGGGCCCATCTTCGCCAGCCTTCTGGCAAAAATGCAAGATTTGTACGGACTCACATGAAGAGTGTGACACAGTCCATTTCTCCAAAATGGGGCAATATCCATGATAATGAGTGGGAAAATGACAAAAATATTCTAAACAAGTGGAGGAAGGCTCCTTAGAAACAAATACCTTATTACACGTAAAATATTTCACAGTGTTATATGTAAATGGTAGGTAGAATAAAGCCAAGGCTTAAAATGAGTTAGCATTAGGACATTTTTATCACCACCTGTGGATGATTTCAAAGTGATGCTTTTATTTTATTTATTTTATTACTTTTTTTGAGGCAGGGTCTCACTCTGTTGCTGGAGTATAGTGGCATCATCATAGCTCACAGCAGCCTCAAACTGCTGGGCTCAAGCGATCCTCCCACCTCAGCCTGCCGAGCAGCTGGGACTACAGGCAGGAGCCACGGTGCCTGGCCTCAAAGCGAGGCTTGCAGACAAGGCAAAATTCTGAAGCAGGTGATTCTGTGTCAGCTTTCCAGCTCTCTGCCCTTTTCCCTTCAAGGATGGCACGAGGTATCACGGGCTAATATTAATGAATGAGCACGAATTTTGGATTAGGCGGCTCTGGTTTAAATCTCAGCCCTGTGCCTGACTAGCCTATGACCTGGGCAGGTCACTTAGTCTCCTGTTTTCATTTCCTCATCTGTAAAAAGTGGATCCCAACTCACAGGGATTGTAAAAATTATACAGGTGAAAATGCTGGTCCACAGCAGGCACTCGGAAATGTCACCTTCCTTTTCCTTCTTTCCTCCTAATCCCCACAGCCCCTTCCTCCAGGAGCCTGCGCCAGTGACCTACACATCCCGCTTCCTCTCTCCTCCACCACCCATTAAAACAAGCGTCCAGGAAGGAATCTAAAAGTGATTAATGCTCTAGTGAAATGACCACCGAGAGCTTAATGATCTATCTCCCTGGTCTGTATGCTTTTTTTAAACAAAAGTCCTTGCTCACGGGGTAAACTGCTCATGGTAGAAATCCAGGCATCAAAGGAAAGGCTGGGAAGTATTCTGAAAGCGACAAGTCTTTTCTGGAAACTCTGAAACCAGACAGAAAAGCAGATAACTCCAGTGGCAGGGTCATCATAGAATGTTCCAGAAGACACCGCTTCTTGGAATTGTGACTGGCCTTCGCTAAGCCGCCTTTCCTTTTCCTAATGATTGCCAAGCTTTATGTTTATATAAACAGAGCATTTCTCGTTTTCAGTTAGATACAAAATGAGTCCGGTAATCGAGATACCACGAGAGCACGAGGTAAAGGCAGAAAGACTGGCTGAGGCTGAGCTCCTGTTATTAGCAATACTGGGGCAATGATTAGAGTTAGAGAGTGAAAAACACAGGCAGACCATGAAAAGAATCAATTATTTGCCGTGCCACTGCTCTGAAAATGGCGTGAGGCTTTTGTTTAAATAAATATTTTTTATCTAAAAGTTGAAAAAACTTTCTGAAAATTGGTGATGTTTAAAAAGGGCAGGGCTGTCTGCAAGACACCGTTAGAGATGTCCAAGCAGAGGTCGGTGGCCATTACTCAGTGGTGCCACGTTTGGAATGGGGGTCACTGGTTGAAAACTAGGGATAGATGATGATACGGACTGTCCATTAACCCACAGTCCTACAACACATGTATAAAAGCAGTAGCAAACAAAAAGAAAATAATAATTTCAAATCTTCCAGAAGGTGTAGTTATTATGAAAGATGGATCCAATCTACCTTTCCGGTTTAATCCTCATCAGGAACAGAGAGGAAAGTCTGACACGTGGATCTCACTAATTGCCACAGTCATACATGTTTTAGATCGGATCTCTCCAACCAGAATCTCAAGACACCAGAGGTACTTTTGTTTTAGTGCGGTTTCTCTCACATTAATTCACACTCATACGTTTTTGCCCCTCCATGATATTTAGAAACTATGGATCAGGCACACAGATGTTTGGTTCTGAGCTGTATAGCCACCGAGACTCACACATGTACCCTCCACACGGAAGCCACCTCCAGTTCTTCCAAGGTCTTCAAAAATGCATTTGAATTACCGGTCTTCTGTGCTCTTTGTGATGTAAATAAGTGCTTTTCTTCATGGGTTTATATTTAAGGGCTTTCTAGATGGACTCTGAGGTTGGACTTCTAGATGGACTTGAGAGTCCATCTAGAAAGCCCTTGAACATAAACCCACCTTCAAACCCTCTGTTTATTCTCACTCCAAGACACCGCAATGCAGAAGGAATTAGGAGAAAAGAGGGTTGGGGCTCTCTACCCACACCCTGGACCAGCTCATAGAAGTCTTTGAGTAAAATGCTCTATTCCCTCCCCAATTTCCAAGAAATAGCCAAGATCAGGGTTTTATGGTGAACAAAGAGACTGGGAGGGTAGGTAAGCATATGGCTTAACCACAGATTAAGGGACATCTGCAGATACTGGTCCTCCCCCATCCCAAAGGAGGATGCAGGAAGGAACAAAACTAGGGATAAAGAGCTGTTTCCACTGAACCGTAGGTAACTCGTGGATTCTTCATTTTATTAAAAAAATTTTAAACCACACACACACAAAAGACAAATATACAGTTCAGAATAATTAAGAACATGTACCTTAAGTCGAAACACATGAATGCTTTGGAAATGATTCATTGTTTTGGATTATCCATATCATTTTCCTCTTCATGACAAGAGAAAATCAATAATTGATGATAAGTTTCTATAGCTATGGCTAAATAAATCTGGAACTTCATTCCTATTTTACTTATTTATTTTCATTCCTTCCTTCTTACATTTCCTTTTCTCCTTTTGCCTTCAGGTCTCTTCAATTTCCTTTCTATATTCATTTTGTGTCTTCCCTTCCTGTTTTACGTACTCTTTTCCTCCTCCTCCTTATCCTTTCCTTCCTCCAGTCCGCATTCCATCATCCCACTACCTACCCCCTCTCTTTCACCCACTTCCTCCCGTTCTTCAGCAGGGCATCCAGCTAATAACGAATTCCCCGAAGTCACATTTTTCTACTCATCCTTCCTTTTCCCAGCACTCCTTTATTTTTCACAGGGACCTTTCTCTCTTCTATTAGTTTCTCTTGCTACTTTACTGCCTGCTATTACCCTCCCTGGTGCGGCTTTATTTACTTTCCAGTACAGCTGTCCCCTTGTTTATGCAGAGGATTGGCCCTAGGACATCCCACAGATACCAAAATCCACGGATACTCAAGTCCCTTATACAAAATGGCATAGTATTTGCATATAACCTGTACACAATCTGCCATGTCTAGATCACTCATAGTACCTAATACAATGTAAATACTATGTAAATAGCTGTTATATTTTTAAAATTTGTATTATTTCTTATTGTTGCATTGTTATTATGTGAATTTTTTTCCAGAACATTTTCAATCCTTGGTTGGTTCAATCTATGGATGCACAACCTGTGGATACAAAGGGCTGACTGTATACCTTGTCAGGTACTTTTTTCTTCTTATTGTATCCCATGGGGAAAATGCTGGAGGTGGTAGTAGCTGCAATTGTAGAGAGAAATTTGAAATTCACATTAAAGCTGGAGTTACTCACATGACAACAACAGCTTGTGGGGCCCAATTCCATTCCCCTTGCATCTGTCCTGGAGTTGAGCCTTTGGGATGAACTGTGTATGCCATCCTTGTTATCAAGTATTTCAGAACAATTAGCTTTGCTGGCAAAAAATGACTTACACTGAAAATTCTAGGAATGCCTTGTAGGTATTCTTTTTCAAGTGAATTTTATGTTTCTTTTTCATGATACCTTCATTGACTTATGGGTGAGTATACTGCTGATGACCATTGGGGAACAGGGATGCAGGGTATGAAAGAGAAAAATATATACTCCTGTTACTTTAGAAGGATGTGCTAAGGTGCAAAAAACGTAGGTCAAGTAAGTGGTTTCTCAAGTTCAGGAAGTAATTCCTATTTCTGCAAAACTTCTTGGGGCAAAAGAATCGGTGATTTGATAACCATCTACAATTTTCTTTTTCCAAAAAGTCCATAAAATTTGTCAGTCCAAACATCCACTGCTCTAGGAACAGACACTTCTCTAGACAGGTGCATCCTGTTTCATTGAGAAGGTAGGTCATTTACATAGAAGCATTTAGGTAAAGGCTTTCCTTCTTAAATATGATTTGTTGCTGCCTGCCAGTGAGTAAAACCTACAGTGGGTTATTTGGTTAATCTTTACATATTATTTTATTAGGAGACTGCCCTTTTCCTTCTCGTCCACCTTTCAACAGGCTCAGAAATGAAAAACTCTTATTTTTGAGTTTTCATGGCACATTTGTCAACTTGATAGTGTTGAGCCTCACCTGCTCACTGCCTAATGAGCCCTGAAAACTTAAAGACCCCTGCCCAGAGCCACCGTTTCCTAACTGGAAACCTGATCATGCATGTGTTCATGTAAAGCTGATGTGGATCTGTCTGTACTTTAATGGACTCTACCAATTTTCTCCACAAGTACACATTTCTGCATGTGTTAAATAAAAAGTCATGCCGAAGTATACTATCAAAACCCACCTACTCTCCAGCGTGTATTAATTCTCTTTGAAATGCCTTAAGATCAAAGTTAAGGAGATACCTGTTTCTGCTAAAACTTACAACTGCAAGTAGTTGCTACTGAGCTGTAAAAAGCAATGCAGTTACATCCAATCACATCAATCTCAATGCAAACCACATTGCCTTTTCACGGGTAACTTTACAACCTAAACATACCTGGCAATCTGCAATTCGCGGGCCTCCAAATCCGCCTGCATCTTTAAAACCCAGAATGAATTCTAGAAACCCAAGACAATTCTCCACTGTGACGATTCTGTTTAACTGATGTGATTGGTGGGACACCATCAGTGAGACCTATTAAAAGTCACTGCTTTCTTTTTAGACATGTTCGGCAGTATCAGGTCATGAGTCAAGGCTGATTCCCAGGCTCCAAGGGTGTGAGGTCACAGAGTTGAGCTTCAACATCTTCTTTGGTGCTGACCTGCAACAGGCAGGATGAGCACCATGTATGTGTGCCAACAAGTTCAGAGGCCTGACGCTTGCTGATTTATCCCTCCACAAAAGGCGCAACTCTCTGGCCAATTCTTTAAAATAATAAATATATTACAATAAAATACAAATGTATTGAAGTGCGAAAGTTCCTTGAGGATGAGATACCTCTTTAAAGTATCTATAGTGTTGAGCACATTGTTAACAATGTACATATTATCAGGATACACTTTAAACATGAAAACCTAAAATGACAGCTTCATTATTAACTTAAATTGCACAGCACAAAGGTGCGTAGAGCTATCCATCTTTCCTTGGTGCCTCTACAGTTCCTAACTACCAATGGATAAGCTTCTTAATCAACCCTCACGCAATATTCACTTTGCAATATAGCTTAGAACATTCTCAAATTCTTATTTAACATTTATACCGTCTTGAAAGTCTACCTTAGTCTGAGGTGGGGACCATTGAAACTTTCCTGTTAGTAGTCTTTTGGGTCCCAGAACAATGCCTCTCAATTGCTTCTTACTTTAAACCTTCCACTCAGTTGATCACAAAGATTATTCTTCAACTTGACATCTTGATTATGCCGTTCTTCTCCTGAGGGGCTACAGTGACTTGTCATTGTTCCAGAAGATTGAATTCAGCAAACAAACATGACAGTTTTAAGTCAATAGAGTATATACATGATGTCGTCTAATGCGCACAACTCTATGAGGTAGACATTACTGTGTTTGGTTTATAAAAGAACAAGGAGTTAATGAGGTCAAGGTTACACAGGTAACATAGTCATGGCTGCTTGTTGCTTTCAGGATAAAGGCCAGAATCCTTAATGTGACTGTCTCATTCTATCACATCATCTCCAATTCTATAACATGTCGCTCTGGTTTTCCACAGCTAAGTCACCGATGCCAATAGGGCTGGCCTTTCCATTCCCTGTAGAACAAATCCTCTTCCAGGCTCAGGGCCTTCACGCACTCTATTCCCCTTCCCAAAAATAATCCGACCTCCTATTTACCCGATTAACTCCTACTAAGCTTTTAAGTCCCCTCTTAAATGTACGCCATCACTGAGACCAGGTCCCTGCACTTTCTGCTCTCAAAGCATCTGGTATTGCCACATCGATGCACTTACCCCTACTTGCTACTGAATAAATGAGACATAGCCTATCTGTTGCTACTCCTATCTGAAGTCCCACTAAACTACGGTAGAGGAATAAGAAATGTACAAACCCACAAGGCAACGGAATAGGAGAGTAAACAATGGCAGTTGAGAGAGGTACACAAAGTTTTGGAGGATGGAAAGCAGATGGACAGTTGGTATCTGACAAGAGAGCAGAAAAGCTAAACTCTATCTGCCTACAGGGAACGATACCAAAAGCCAAACTGGTTTTCCTAACAGAACCTCAAAAGCCCTCAGAAACTGGAGGTTCCAACTGCCTCTGAAGGCAGGAGGGAGCAAAGGAACTAACAACAAAGGGTCTGAGGCATGTCTGTATTCCACCCTTCCCCGGACCAGCGACTGCTCCTTGGAGCAGATGATTAGGACATTTACTTGCTGGAATCAGGATGAGTCAGAGAGCACCAAGTCCAGGACAGAGCAAGGGTGACGAATCCTGGAACACAGGGGAATTCAGTGGAAATCTGCGTAATGAATGACAAAGGATCAAGCCCCATCCCATATTGGCTCCTTCCAAGCAGGAGACCATAGGATTCCTTTTTGGGTAAACTGACTAGCCCAAAAGAAAAGACTTCTGGAGTTCCCCATGAGGCAGCCAGGCCCCCATCCAATTACCCTACAGTTGGACCCACCAGGCATCAAGCCCTACCTGTGCACACAGACCTGCCATTTTGAATAGATACGTAAGAGTCACCATCCAATTAAAAAAAATTACAAAGTAGGATGTGAAAGTTGCTAAGAAGGAAAACAGTGCAGGGAAAAGGGGATGGAGAGTGAAGGAAGGTGCCATTTCGGATAGTGCTGTCGGGGAAACTTCTCTACAGAGTGCTATTGCAGCAGAGATCTGGATAAGGTGAGAGAATATGACGAGGGAATACCTGGAGAAACAGCTTTATAGGCAGAAGGACAGCAAATGCAAAGGTCCTGGGGTGGGAACAAAGTTGGAGTGTTCCACAAATAGCAAGAAGATCAGTATGGCTGAAGAGGGTAAGGAGAACAAAAGGTGACAAAGAATGAGGGTGGAGACGTTTATAGGGTTTACCAGGTCCAGATGGTACATGGCCTGACATTTCATACGGAGAATGCTTCTAAATGTAACTGGAAGTCAGTGGAGGTTTTGGAGCAGGGAAGTGACACAATCTGATTTATATTTTACAATAGATTACTCTAGTCGCTGTGTAGGAAGTGTACTGCATAGCTGGTGTTAATTCCTTGGTAAGTGCTGATCTCCCCTACTACACTGTATGCACCTACTAGCACCTCACAGTATGCAGTAGTCACCCAATAAAAATCTGTTGGAAGAATTTACAGAACAGTAAAAATAGAACTAGAAATCAGGTCAGAGAGTCCAGAGCCCTTGGTCCTTTCTATTATGCTAATGAGACTTCCAAAACAGATGACGATATCTAGATTCCCAAAGTATTTTAACAAAATTTTGATGAAGAGCATGAGATGATGATGACATAACAACAATAGTAAAAATAAATATCTTGGCTTACCCTACAAACATTATGACATCACTGTGATGTATTTTAGAGCAAGTATGCACTGAAAACAGCAATTATTCTTATGTAGACAAACGGCGCTAATTGGTGTTTACAATGACAGCCTCTCACCATTTATAACACATTTCAGCTAATCCCATTCTATAATATAAAATCAAATGTAAAACCAGAGTAATCGTACTGCAAAAAATTTAGACAGGCCTTATTCTTCTTCTTCTAAATACTCCAAACTAAATCATTGTTCTGCATTTTCATATTTAAAGTTTGTCCCAAGGTGTCTTTACAAAAATATTTTTCCTAGCCTTCCTAAGTACGTTACGTGTAGCATTACTTATCACTGATAACTCACATTTTGAAGATCAATACTCAGTTCACGAGGACAGCATATTTTTACAAATAAGTTTAAAAAATTCACAATTTTTGTGTGTTCTAGAAACAACCCAAGTCCAATAACCTACTCCCTTTTGACTTTTAGGATTCATTCAACAAATGTGTATTGAGACGATGTGCCCCCAAATTACAAAATATTGTGGATACAAACACAGCTGAATAATGGTCTCTGTCTTCTAGGAGTCTAACAAGCAGACTTCTTATCAGTCAACAAACTTCTTCCTGGTTAACTGTAATTTCTTTCATTCTTCCCTAATTTGCTACGTGGACCAGGAATACAACCACAAAACCCCACCTAAAGATATATCCAGTTCACTGATTCACTCTGATGCTGAAATGATCATTTCCTATACATGAAGCAAGAAAGAACACTAAGCTGTCGCAAACGTTTGGAGAGGGTGGCTGAAGCTTCCAGTACATTTAGTGCATTTTAGAAAGAAAGGCTACATTAACCCCTAAAGCAGGAAAACAACACCTATAAAGAAACTTGTAGAGAGATGGACTTGGGGCTAGTCAAGTGATTAAAAGAGGTCATTGAAGTAACTGTCTAGCCACACGGGAATGTATAGGAAGAGGACAAAGGGTAGAATATTTTTATTACACAAGGGCAGGGCTTACAGGTCACTAGGAAAAATTCGGGCTACCAACTTTTAAACTATGAGCTGGGCTCTGAGAGCTGCTAAGGGAACCTATAGAATTCCCAACGTTGGAGACATTCAAAGCTGAGTTCAACCCTAGGGGATGATTTAGG
This sequence comes from Propithecus coquereli, assembly GCF_000956105.1. Classification (NCBI taxonomy): domain Eukaryota; kingdom Metazoa; phylum Chordata; class Mammalia; order Primates; family Indriidae; genus Propithecus; species Propithecus coquereli. The sequence goes on along the minus strand of NW_012150696.1, from coordinate 231,911 downwards.
AATAACTTATCTTTGGTGGAGGGCTGGCCAACAACAAATAATCCGCTAGAGGTCTAGACTAGGTCAAATGATCACAGAGCCTATTTGGGAATTTTGTGCTAGGGCTTAAGATTGGTTGTCCTGTGATACATGCTCCAGATGATTTACACTTGGTGCTAAGTGACCCACACGGTACACAGTCAGCCATGTCTGACAATGACAAGGATTAATTAAAATGGCTAGTTCATAAGTGATAGCTAAAAATAAATGTTTGCAGTGCTCATAAACCCATACCAATGGACAGTAATGTAATAGGAATATGTTTTTAAATGATGTAGAAAGAATCAGACTTAGAACCTTGAGATGGTTTCCAAAGCCCCATTAATGCATACAGACAGTATGTCCCAGCAGATACCATTCTTGGTAGAAACCTAAGCAGGCCATTTAACCATGACGGCTGATCTTCTAGAAGAACCTACTGGTCACAGCTGTAGCTTTTAGCTTCTGGAATATACTACCCAAGAGAGAATCCTGAGGCTTCTGTACACTTGTACTTTCTTGCCTTCCCAGCCCTTGAGAAAGCAGGCAAGGACCACCCCATCCTCTTCAGGAGCTGAGGTTTGGAGGTTTTAAGTGGTTCATGTTATCAGCCCCCTGCAGTGGCTTAACCAACAGGAAGTTTCCCGGAGTTTCCATCACAGGAAATTTCCTGTGAGGAAGCTCTTAGTGCACAAACAAAGAGTTCCCCATCCCCACCTATGGAAATTGCAGAGCCGGCTGAGCTGGTGTGGGCAGAGGGGGGTGGGTGTGAGTAGCTTGAAGGTGGCAGGGGGTGGAGGGCCAGACAGCATAGGAAGAAATGCAGGGGAACAAAGAAGTTTATCTTACTTCCCTTGGCCTTGGGTTTGTCAGAAAATTGCTTACTCACTGGCACATGTTGGCTTTCACCCCTTGGCCAGCAGCTTCACCCCCGGCCGCACTGAACTTGCAGAGAGAAGACCTAATGTTGATGCAGGTTCTGCTGGACGACCTCCACCCTTAACCAATCCGAGTTTGTCTCCTCACCTGTGCCCCAAGGGGCATTGCGATGACTAAACAAGACAGATTAATACATGACATTAATATTAGTAAACTGCACTACCAGCTTAACTACAGCAATATCTTCACTCCTGCAATGCCTGGACGATGTATGTTATCTGCACAATAGTTAGGTGTGTCCTGCGGAGGACCATTCTGTTTCCCAGGCTGTGTCAAGACAATCCGAATTGAACCGAGCACAAGCTGTACTTGTGCTCACCAGAACGGTATAGAAATGGAACAGTCTGATTACTTGGATTTTTGGGTTACATCAAGATTGATTAAGCAAGCTTTTATTTTTCCAACATTAGGAAACATTTTCCAAATGAAGAAAATAGGCCTAACTGCCCTGGGCCAGAGTCAGAGAGTTGCCTCTTAAACTAAATCAGATAACTTTTTTTTTTTTTTTTTAATTTTGCCTTTTCCTTCTAAAGGCCAAGGTCAGGTGTGGAAAAAAAAAAAAGGGTCAGCTGAGAGGTCTATTTTGTTTTCTTCCAGTTAATTCACTTTCTCTGTCTGCATATTTGCCATCCTGATGCTAGGAGTCTCCTCAGAATCATGTAAAAGCAAAGTCACATGGATGAGTGAGGACAAATTTTCAGTGCATACATACAGCTCACTTTTTGCTTCACCTGTAGTTTTGCTTATTTTTAAAACCATAATGTAAGTATACTACTTTAGAGGGTAGACTAAGCCTCATATTATGTAGAAAACTCTCGGAAAATGTTTGCTGCAAAATATTCTGCCTTTTTAATTCTTTCCAATGAACAACTGGTCCCATACTCTTAAAGGATATTTTAAAATGTGAACCATCACTTGCTTCAAAACATAGATTAACCTGGAACACATTATCCTAAGTGAAATAAGCCAGGCACAGAAAGACAAATACTGCATGATCTCGCGTGTGGAATCCAAAAACGTCCGGCTCATGGAAGCAGAGAGTAGAATCATGCCTGGGTAGCAGGGGAGGGGACTGGGTAGATGTAGGTCAAAGGGTACAAAATTTCAGTTAGACAGGAGGAACAAGCTCAGGAGATCTATTGTACAACATAGTGACCATAGTTAACAATAACGTACTGTATATTTCAAAATTACTAAGAGTAGATTTTAAATGTTCTTGCCACAAAAAAATGGTAAGTATATGAGTTAATGGATATTAATTAGCTTGACCTATCCATGCCACAGTGTATACATAT